>NW_028301712.1:15625000-16250000 GCF_037042655.1 Diuraphis noxia | reverse complement strand
CCAAACGTAATGTGCACGTCATGTCTACACATTATAATAAAAAAATTCGCAAAAAGAAAAAAAAAACGTTTTTGTGTTGCCCATTACGCTCGATTTTTGTTGTCGACCCGTCAAATGCTTCGGACGTATACACTATACAGTGCGCATAATAATATTGAAGTTATATCATCACTGACATCGCGACGTCCGGATCTTAAACCTGCATGTCCATTGTCCATAATATCAGAAAAATTCGCACACTGCGCGGACGTTGTATGTAAGGTCACCGGGGCGGGACGAAGAATGAAAAACTTTTGTGCGTAAACTTCGTTACGAAATCGCTGTATGAATTTTAAAAACTTCACCGTAAACTCATGACAATAACGCTATTAACTAGGTACCAACTATATTATATTATACTCGCCACTTACACGCGATATATGTATGTATGACGTATTATTACTGTTTATCATAATACTTATATATATATATATATATATATATATGGGCGGTACGTGCGCGGCGGTCGTTGTAATGTTCTTTCTTCTCACCGTGTAGACTATAAAGGATATTATACCTACAGACAAGAAACTTATTTATAAAAACGATGGCAAGGAGGGCACCCAAAAATAATCAAATATATGTAGATATAACCATAACCATCGTTTATTAATGTACACACTTTGTTTAACATCAGGGCCGGATTGGTTAGGCAAGCTACCGAGAAAATCTCGGTGGGCCGCTCAAAAAAAATGTCGATCGTAAGTGTTTGGGCAATTATTTCAGAACACAAATTTGAATACATTTATTTAACTCTGTGCGCTACGTCAAATCTAGATTAATTTATACATTTTTATTTGAAAAAGGCACCTTTTAGGGCCGGTTAAAAAACTAAATCTCGGTGGGCCGATACCTTGTCTATCCGGCACTGTTCAACATTACACAATATGTTTTTGTAATTAACCTAACCTAACCTAACTTATTTTTATAAGTAGCAATATATTTTGATCACATTATGTGTCGATAAAAAAAAAATTTTTTTTGCTACAAAATAAGAATAAGAGCAATGTTCAGGAAATTTTCGGAATAACAGTATAACACAATAAAACAAAAATATCGGAAGTTATCTAATTTTCTGCTGCCATGGAGATTTTCGTCACTTTATAATACAGTCAAAGGTCTGGCCTTCTATGTACACGCTGAACACAGACAGTTTGTAATTAAATATACTAACGTATCATATTATAGTGTACCATAAAGGGTATTTAGAAAAATCGTGCATTTTTTATTTACTTATCCTAAGTAGTCAATCACAAAGTTTGTTCATTCGTCGACTATAATAGTAATATAATAGCCTGTAAAACGGTATAATAATTTGGATTTGGTACCTCGGGGACACTATAATATCTATTATCACGACCTCCACTAATATTGTGTTAAATGTTGTAAATCAAAATGGATCTCGGCTAATGGTATAAACATTTGCTTAAATACCCATTATTCCGATATCATACTCTATATCAGCTTTGGTAAATATCCGTGTCTTGCATGACAATTATCTACAATAAATATTATTAAAAACTAATATCAATTAAAATCGATCGTCTATCCTGCAGCTGAAGCCGGTCGTCAGGTTGCAATATATAGTGTTCGATCCGGTGCAACGATCGCACAGCCACCGTGTGTGTAACGTAATATTATATCGATGATGGTTATGACCACACGATGATGATACCAATAACAATATTGTATGTGATAGTTGTTTAGTGACGGTTGTGTTTTGCGTTGTTTGATTTCAGACTCATGGAGAATCAATGCCGTTCAAATGTCAATTCTGCCGGAGGCTGTTCAAACACAAGCGCAGCCGAGACCGGCACGTGAAATTACACACGGGGGACAAGAAGTACAAATGTACTCAATGTGACCATGCTTTTTCAAGGAGGTGAGTTGCACCTATATATACCTATACCTGCGAGACGTGCGCGTGCGTATCATAGATGTATAATATTATATTATGTGTTCCGAACGTAATGACTATATCATATATCATATTATTATATATTTATTGGAGACTTGTCCGTATTATCGGCCGGCGACCACATAATAACACACACACACACACATACACACACACACACACACACACACACACACACACACACACACACACACACACACACACACACACACACACACACACACACACACACACACACACACACACACACATATATGTAGCTATATACATTTATATATATATTCACCTATAATGTATAGCACACAATTCTGTATGTGCACGCGGCGACTACGACGCACGGTTTTCCATTGTGAATTCATAGTCACGTACGTCGTATAAAGATATTTGGTACCTAGTTGACTTATAATATACGCGCCGAATTCAATAGGTTATTTTCTTTATTTTTTTATTTTTTCACGTAATTACCGATGGCCACGCGTCCAACAATTATCCACGGGGAGAGACACACGTATAACACACACACGCGCGCGCGCACACACACACTTGTATAGGTACATGTGTATATACGGTCGTGAACTTGTCAAACAGACGGACAAAATGCACACGCGTATAATATATATATATATGTACACACGTATTATAATACCTGCACATATATATATATCATATAGGTATAAGCACGCCCACCCAAAAAATGTCATGCAGACGTGCTCCCGAATACAATGCTAAAGAATATTATCGTCGGCGCTCGCGCGTCTCTGCAGCACTCACGTATATATATATAGTGTATATATAGGTATGTATGTGCTAACAAACTATTGTGTGCAGCCACCGCCGAGTGGACGTGTGGCCGCAAGTACGTTGAACTAAGTAGAAGAAGAAACAGAAGACGTGTGTCCTCACACGGATGCACGCACAAACACTCGAAATACAATTTTATTTTTTTCTAATCCTAGCAAACTCCCATAGTATACCTATAATAAGTTATCGCGCCAACATTAATTTTGTACACAATCCCTAAAATATATATATATATATATAAAATAGTTACCTATTACGTCGGCTCGACCAGATAATATAACATAATAATTATTGCACAACTTTATTCGATTTCTACGCGCTTTATTATTAATCGACTGTTGTTATTTGTTACAGCGATCACTTGAAGATCCACATGAAAACGCACGACAATCAAAAACCGTTCCAGTGTACGGTTTGCAACAGAGGTTACAGCACGGCGGCCGCGCTCACGTCGCACATGCAAAACCATCACAAACGCGCTGCGGAACGGGCCAACTCGCCACAGATATCAGGCCCCTCGTACAAGTGCCTCCAGTGCACGCAGATATTCCGCAAACCCGACGAACTCCAGGTCGGTACCCGTGAAATGCACTTATTCTTCCCACCCGGTTTCCACCCCGCCGATGTCAGACGTGTTCCCACTCGCCCGCGGCACTCACCTACAGCCACGTCCATCCAGCGACGCATACCTATTAACGTATCCCTTTGCGACCACGAAATACACACATACACACACACACACACACACACACACGCGCGCGCGTGCGCGCGACACCCGTAAACCCGTTTACACCCGTGCGCGATTTCCGAAACGGGTTTTCCCGTAACCCCTCGATGTCAAAATAGTCTCATCGTAAACGATATTATAGTTGGCTATAGGTATAATCACGTAGCCCGAAGGTTTTCCTGTTTATTGGACTTTTCATTTCGACTACTTTCGGATGGTATAAAATTTGGTTACGAACATAATAAGTATATTACGTTGTGGACCACAACCATTTCTGAATGTACGTACCTACGAGGCACCTATATCTAATAACTATGATTAGAGTAAATTGCAAATAGTGACACCTATATAATTGAATACCTAATACAACTTTTCTATAATTAACTGCAGATAACGCAAATTTAATGGGCTGTATGACATAAGCGCCAAAGGTACAAAAATGACCTTTCATTTGCGCCAAAATCTGTAGAACATAAGCGCCAATCTAATATTGTATACCTGCTATACCCAACATATGACATAAGCGCCAAAGGTACAAAAATGACCTATCATTTGCGCCAAAATTAATATTTTATATAAGTATTAAGTAGGTAGTTATTTAAAAATTTCTATATCTTATAAAAATTATATTATATTAATATTAATATGTTGATAGTAAATTATAATATAGGTATAGGTATTACATGCACATCAATATTTAATAGATTTAATAAATTGGTTGATTTTTTATAAAAATAAAATTACGAAATTACGAAATAGGTACTAACAATATGTTATAACACAAACTTCTCACCCACTGTCTATTTGACAATCTATCGTAATCAGATAATACATATTTTGTCGATTAAGATTAATCGTTTGGAGTTTTTTTTTATTTAATTCTGTTATTTAATTTCTGACGCTTTTGTACGATACGACTTTTTTTTTCTTATCTTATTTTGGCGCTTATGTCTTACACCGATTTAATGGTTGACACAAATAATTTTAAATAAAAAAAAATGACAAACAGAATAGATTCAGCTTATTTACGCTGTAATATACGTAAATATACCATATAATGATTAATGTTTGAAATTGCTACTAAAATCTGATTAATTTTATCTATTAAAAACGATTCCAAAATCGAGTAAAATAGAGTCACTTCCTAAAGTAGGAGGCAAATAAAGCAAATAATATTATTTAAATCGGGAGACAATTCGAGTACATTTATAGTAAATATTATACTATCACAGATCATACCTACCTCATATTTTATTATATAAACAACTAACCACAAACTACGGTATTTTATAATAGAAAATTAATATGACACGACCTTGTCACCTTGAATGAAAGTCGTGAACACTGGAAAGTTGCGTTTAGTGTTTCTGAGTATTTTATTTGTTTGACGTGATCACCGCTAGATGGTACTGCAGAAATATAAATTACGCAAATAATAGATCGTTTTAAATTTAATGTAGAATGTTTTGAGTTATTTTTATTAAGCGTACCCTCGTATTTAAGCATATTATGATAATATATTAGTATCATAATGTATAATAATAAGTAATAGGTAGTTATAGGTAGTCTTGTACAAAACGTTTAAATTAAAATATACATTACAAGCAAACTGTATATTTACGGCAAGTACAAGTTATTAACCGAAATTTGTGAATTAATTTTAATCCTTAACTGACGAGTCTATATTAATATATTATAATAATTGCGAAATTCGCTAACCGCGAAAGTTTATTTTTAAAAATAATTTAACAGAGAAAATGTAGCGCAGATACTCAAAAATTATAAAATTTCACCATACTTATTCTATATTAAGTACTTATACTTTCTTAAAAAATAAGTGTTGAGGGTCTAATGTGATACGATGGTTGACCACAGTCACCAATATATTTTATGGTCATGCATTGGCCGCTATCGCTAATTCCCGGATGGGTGACCACTCGGGTTTTTAGTGACGAATCCTCGCCCCATATACACGTTTTCTAAACCAACCGGTACCATCATCCACCACAATAAAAACGGCACTAATAAACTTCAGGCTAATGACCTCAGAGATATTGAAACCTCGTCTCGATAAAAAAAAAATAACAAATTATGTATTGAAAGTTGAAACCATGAAAGTTTGTTCAATCGCAGCAACAAACAATAACGTTTTAGCCGACGTTCAGTCAACACAATTCCTACCATTGTTCCGTCTCACTCAGAAATACCTATTGCGTGATGACATTATTATTTTTCTGACAACCACTGAAATAATTATTATCTCACACACAGAATCACACTGCGACGCATCATCTTGGGGAGCAACTTTCGTCCAACTCACGGAGCTCGAAACGTTCGACACCGCCAAAAACGCCTAACCAATACATTTGCATGTACTGCACCAAAGAAGTGTCCAGCATGGACGCGTTGCAACAACACTTCCAGACCAAACATTGTAAGTCGTGTTATTGCTTATCTGTGTTAACAACCGCCACTGAATTTAGGGTAAACTGTTAAGTGTGGTGAACGGTGAACTATTTCTTTGAAATATATCGCAATATTATGCTATAATTTATTACCTAGTAGATAAAAGTGAATAATCCGTCAACTTGATTGTTCCGAGCCGATACCGCGATATTTTCGACAATTATTTTTAGATATCGATATCGAAATTATTCGGAAAATACCCAAGATATCGATAACGTTGGCCAACACTATCTCTAATAGTTATTTTCCAAGTCAAGCAACGTACGTGACATGTTAATCAAATATAATAGTTTCACTTAATCTTTGGACTTTGCTTGTTCACAGCTGCGATCGTCAATGGCAAGCAGCAAGAGGACATCTTCTCGGCCGTACCACCGGCGGCCGCGTTCCCGTGGCTCAACTTTGCCGACTCACCCGCCCTGGCCCTACCACCGTACTCGTGTAGGTTGTGTATGAGCCAATTCCCGTCCGTCACTTCGTTACAAAAACACTTTACGACCGCCCACTATCTGAATTCCGTCCTCAACAACAACATACCGAACAACAATAACAACAACAGCAACAACAACAACAACACCAACGGGTGCAAAAGTGGCGGTGGCGGCTTGGTGCCGATGTTCAACTGGCCGGCAATGTCTGGCGCAAACGGATACCATCACCACCGCCACTCGACGCCAGCCGGCGGTGGTGGTTTCTT
Organism: Diuraphis noxia; assembly: GCF_037042655.1. NCBI lineage: Eukaryota > Metazoa > Arthropoda > Insecta > Hemiptera > Aphididae > Diuraphis > Diuraphis noxia. Next base: position 16,243,352 of record NW_028301712.1, on the reverse strand, counting down.
GCTCGAGGAAACCGTTCAGACAGGTCCCACAGACTTGTCGCTGTCCTCATCCAAGCACGGCGGCGGTAAGCACCATCACACGTCATCGGGCAAACACAAGTCGGCGGACGACCAGCGGAACCACGCGACCAGCAAAAAGTCCCGTTCGTCACCAGGACGCGATCTGTCGGCGGCCGACCAGCAACGTCACATAAAACAAGAACGCGTCGGTAGTCACAACGCGTATGACAGCAAACACCTGCAGCAGCCGAGGCCGACCACGACTCGCCCGCCTTCGCAGTTAGGCATCTCCAACCACAACAACAACAATAACAACAACCACAGCATTAACAACAACAGCATTCACGCTGACAACAAGATCCAATTGCCGTGTCCGCATTGTCATCTGACGTTCGCGCTCTTCGAAGACTACCAGCAGCACGTTATCGGGCACTTCCTGATGGCCGCAGCCGAGTACTCGTGCCAGGAGTGTTCCACTTCGTTCGCCACGTCCGAACACGTCCAGAAACACCTGATGGAAACGCACGCGCAGAACTTTTACCGGTGCATGCTGTGCAAAGAAGTGTTCCCGACCAAGTCGGCGCTCAAAGTGCATTTCAGCATGAACCATGGCAGTGAACACCGCATGTTCCGCTGTAACAACTGCACGGGCCTGTCTCGGCCGCTGTTCCAGACGGAAATCGAGTTCATCGATCATTTACGCAACACCCATTACTCCGCGAGATCGCCTCCACCGGTCCAAGCGAACCTGGTAAGTTATAATGCAGCTGCATTGCGCATGGCGAGGGATAAGAGGTGATCGATATATTAATGCAAGTTACCATATACGTTTTTCATTTCTCATAATGAAACTACTTCGGTGAATGATTCGTAGAGTTTCGATCGATAAAAATCAAACTCCATGGTTTATTAGTTATAGTATTATAAGAATTTAAAGATTTTATAAGTGAAGTAAATAGTAATGGACCAATAATGAGCACAATTTAAGTTTTTGACTTGGAGGAGCTTTATTTATTTAAATGAAACAAACTAAGGCCAAGCTCTTTTAAGCCCCCTCCCCCTTAAATCGCTAAGTTATAATTTAAAATCTTAAACTTGATTTTTATGGATTTAAGTAATCTAAAATATATTCTGTATTTAAATTAGATATTGAAAATGCATATTTTTTGATAAAATATGATAACGAATAAAAACATTAAAAAAAAAAAATATGTACGCTAGTGAATCACTCGGTATTTGCTCGCTTATAGCTCTGTATATTTCGATTTAAGTAAAACGTTTTTCATCCATTTGCGTGCTTTTCAGATGTTGAGGTGTTTGGTGTGCCACGCCACGTTTAACACGCAGTCCGACATGGAACAACATTTAGCTAGTCACTCCAAACAGTTCCAATGCCAATTCTGTTCGGAAGCGTTCCACATCGAGTTCTTGTTGGACAGACACATTCAAACGCATCACAGTTCGAGCGTAAGTCACTGCGCGGCGGTCGGATAATCACCATACATCTAGATGATAGTATAATATTGTCAATGATTACAGATTTTGAGTCACCTTAATCGGAACCACAGGGAATCGCCGAGTTCCATGTGCACGTCTCCAACGTACATTTCCCGGACGTCAGACGGCAGTAAACATGCGACGGAGAACGGGACGACCGCTTGTGATATATGCGAGAAAAACGATTTTCGAAATGAGCTGGACCTAATGGCCCACAAGAGGACGATGCACCAGGTGAAACCTACAAATCTTTCGACAAAAGTGAGATAACGATCCTCCCGAGTATTTATATTTAGAAAAAACACAGATTTTAAACTTCCGTTTTCAACCCAGGTGAGCTTACATTGCGCTTATTGCAACGAAAACTGCAAATCGAGAACAGATCTGGAGAACCATATGAAAACGCATTCGCAACACGGTTCTAATGTCGGAAAGCACAAATGCAACATTTGTGACGAAATCTATCAATCCGCGATCAGCTTGGCCGAACACAAACTCACTCACTGCAAGGTGCGCATACTCGGTTATACTATAATATACTGACTATGTATAACTTAGTTAATTATTAATAAGTAATGACCATCGAGTATCGATACAGACCAAATTTTAATAATTTTATTAATTGAAATATATTAAGACGATGTATGTGAATACGCAATTTAATCTTTAACAAAATTATGGCAGAGAGGGGAAGGGAACGCCGGTATTCAACACTATTAAATTATAAATTAATACCAGTAAAATCGAATGTTAATAATTGATAATTGTAAATGTGGATTATATAATATTTATATTTTATATTAGGATTTATTAATTGATCATGTAGGTACCTTCGATAAATCGTAAAGTATTTTTTATAATAACTTATAACGAATTTATTTGTAATAAATTATATCATATAATTTTCCATTATTATCTCTTATATCTTTGTTTGTAATGTAATAACACAATATTAAATTGAGTGTGTGTACCGCTCCCCTCTATTATTAATGGCTTATAATATTTTACCGTTAGAATTATATATTCTAATTTCGCCCTTGAACTTTATTCACCTGTTGTTCACTAGTGATATCGTGTAATTTTGAATTTTAGTATTTACAAACAATACACGATTACGTATAATATATTTCACATTAGATTATCAAGGACTCCCAGAGTAGTGTATAATATAATATATTTAATATATTTATTTTATAAATTTATAAATTTAATAAAGGATCCAATTTGAAGTTCGTCGGGACATGATGATAAATATGGGACAATCTCGATTTGAACGAGACAAACAAATGCCCCCTCCCCCCAGTGAATATTTTATATAAAATTATCATATATTATAATATTTCATATAATGTTAACAAGATATAATTAGGATATTATTATATTGAAGATTTATGTCAGCTCTATCATAGTCATAACCATTTCAATCTTTAAACTTTTTCTCCATATCATTCTTACATGTATTATTAATATTTCTATCAGGTGGCCACGAGTACCGTGTGCAGTCACTGCAAGATGACGATCGACAACGAGGATCAGTTCCACCATCACCTCCAGAAGCACTGCAACCCGGTGAACGCGAACGGCAACCAAGTGGCGTTTCCCACGTCTTGCATCATATGCAGGCAAACGCTCGTGTCGGACATCGAGGTGAAGGTGCACGTGCATTATCACCTGTCTCGGCTCAAGGAACCTCCGGCCGTGTGCGGCAACTGCAACCGGTACAAGCGGTCGGCGTCGTCCCCGTGCACCGGCTGCAACCCGGCCAGGAACAGCGGATCGGAACGGTGTCCGGACTGCGGTGCGGCGTTTGACGCTTTCGGCGCGCTGCAACATCACCTGACAACTGTCCACAGGAAACCGTTTCACTGTTTTAAGTGCAAGGTAAATGCGACATAAACTATCCAAACGGTAAGCTACCGTGCACAACAGTTAGGGTGATTTGCCAAGCGTACCCATTCTTTTTTTTTCTTCTACAGTGACTACGTTAGTGATTCGAAATCTGATTTTAAGAATTTTCAAATATTCACGAAGACCATATAGATTCGATTTCTCGTGATTTTTTTGTGCGAATCGAGGAGTGTACTGTGGATGTACCAATTCTGTTTTTCAAACGAGAACCCATTTTTTTCTACTGTTAATTATTATTTAGTAGATAATTTTTCTAAGAATTCTGACATACCTATCTAAATCAAAGAGAACTATAAAAATAAACGTTAAATGTCTTGCCATCAACGATTTTATTTCTGAACGATATTTCTTCGAAATGTTATGGCAGACAGAGTTGTAGTTAGTATGTTAGACAGCAGGGGAGGAATGTATTCATTATTAGAATATCGCGAGTGATTGCGAGAGCTCTGATATGAAATTAAACATGTTTGAAAATCCACGTGACACACACTTGTATGCCACACGTAAATTATAAATTACAAAATATAATAATATAAAAAAAAAAGGTTTGCACTCCGTCGCAACGCAACATAATATTGTTGTGATGTCGCGTATTTTGACATGCATGCAATAACTCCTACTGCTGGTGTTTGGCACAGATCGGGTTCGAGTCGCAGCAGGAGGCCACGATCCACTTGGGCACCCACCTGGCCACGCTCAACGGTTCCGTGGACGGCATCGAATGCGGCCTGTGCCCGTGCGTTCTGCCCACGGCCAACAGCCTCCAGACGCACCTGATCGAGCACACGTTCGCCGGCTGCAAGGCGTTCACTTGCTACCTGTGCTCGGCCATATTCACCGCACCCACCGGACTCCAGGCGCACATGACCGTCGACCATTCGGCCGAAACGCCGCCGTACGACTGCCCCAGGCCCGGATGCCAGGCCAAGTTCTTCTTCACCGCCGAACTGGACAGGCACACGCTCGAGCACCAGGGACAGGACGTGCTGGCCAACGTGAGTTGATTTATGACAGCGCAGCAATGCACCGCCAACATTATAGTCGTGCACTGTGTTACGGTGCCGACCAGTACAGCCCACGTATAGACATGGGGACATAGCCGCGGCTTTCCTCAATAAACAGGATTTCGCCACAGTTCGATTTCATCAGAAACAGAAGAAATATAGTTCCTTACTATTTTCCTCCACTGTGCGCTCCTCAAAATAATCAAAATAAGAAATCGTTACTTCTTCTTTAATTTAAATATTATATATGTTATATAAATATTATAAATAAAATACCAACGGTATCATGATATTATACTTTATCATTTTCTAGTTAATAGTTTATTTAAATAATTTTTTTACCCATATAAGTCTGACTTTAATGGCCTTAACGATTTTTGTCACCAAACTTCTTTTAATACTTAATAAAATAAAATTCCATACAAAACAAACACTTCATAGAAATTAAAATTTAAAATATACGTAAAACCAACTAAACTCCTCTGTCATACCCATATGAGTTGAAATAAAATTGTAATTAATTATGTATATGTGCGATGAGCGGCGCATAATAATAATATTATCAAAAGTTAAATACCTAGTCAATAATTTTAACTTATCAGTTATCGAATCAAAAATTAAACGGTCGCTTCGTTTGAACTTTCAGATGAACTTCTACAAATATCAAAACAAGCTGATGTCCATCTGCGATAAGTTATCGTTCAAGTGCGCAGATTGTTATCAGAGCTTTTTGACCCAAACCGACTTGCAGTGTCACGTGTATGACCACCATCGGCAGCAGAAAGACGCACCGCCGACGGGACCGGAATCAAAAGACGTCAAACAGGAAATGAGCGGATGCGTGGTTAACGGTAACGCGGATGAATCACAGCTTTTGGGTGGATGCGAACGGGCTGATAACCCAATCAAAGAGGAGGAAGATGGGAACGAGGTGAACGTGAAAACGGAACATCATGAAAAGGACGACGAGGACGAAGAGATGATCGATGTAGGTGTGAACAACCGTGGCGAATTAAAGTCGGGAGACGATGAAGAAGACGTGGACATGCGTTGACGGAGTGTCGTCACTACTCGGCGTTTAGGATGGAGTGTTCGTCAACCAGGCCCAAAAATTTATGTTGTTATTCTCAAATTGTATTTCAAAAAGAATAATCACCTCAAAACGTATTAAGACGATAGACGTGTGAACTCGATTTTTCCCCAGGGCCTCTCTGAAATTGTTTCTTATATATTATATTTCACCGTCATAATAATGATTTATGAGAATACAGTTATTATTATTATTATTATATGATTATTGTTTTTTATTATTGTTATACATACGCGCAAATGATACGCATGATATTAGAGTATATTGTTTTTAATAAGTAAATTCGTATTATTGTTACATATTATTATTATTATTATTAACGGGATAATATAGTACACGTAATACTCAGCGTGTTCTGTTTATATTACTATTATTGTATGCATTACATATGATTGTATACGTTGTATTTACGGTAAATAATGCGCACACATAAAGTTTTAGGTGGTGAAATATTATTATTATTATTATGACCTCGTCGAGGAATGAATTATATTATTCGAGATAAATTATGTTATCGCTTTCTTTTCGTACGTATATTAATACTTTTTAGCGTTATTGTTCATAATATTATAAATATAGTATTAAACGAGTCTTACATATTATTTAACGTCACTTATTAGCTTATACTATTATTTAATGTCTTATAGGATTTATGTTTATGTTGAACGATTCATATAGATATTCTGTTATTATTTTTTATTTATTATTGTACAAATATCATTATAGTTCTATTATATAGAGAAAAAACACGTGTATATACAACGATAATGTCTTTAAGGGTTATGGCTATTTCTTATGGTTAACAATATTTTGTTTTTATTTTACTTTAATTGTGATACTATTTTATCAAAACGGTTTTTATTATACACGCCGTATTTTTCTTTCGTTTTATTTAATCATCCACTATAACGTCCTTGATAGAAAAAAAATGATCTACTTACTAGACAAATTGCTAGTTAGGTTGATTATAAGAACTTGGTTAACAACGCGCACCTATATAGTGTCTCATAAACAACATCCTTCTATAGCTGCACTTAAAACTGTTCAATATTCCAATAAAATTATAATATATCGTATTAGTATTGCAATGTGAAATTAATGTTTGGTATCATTGAGCACATAATAAGTAAGATAAAGTAATAATTATATACAAGGTACTTTTTACAAATTTGTATGCCCAATTACATATTAATAAGTAATAACATATAAAACTGCTGAAAATGTAATCCCTAGATAAAATATTTAACCACCTCATTGATTAAATCACAATATTATCATTTACCACAATCTAAATTAGTTTAAATACTATTTTCTAACTTTTTGAACAAGTCTCACGTATTTTTATCACCCATCTTGTAATTGACGCAACTACAATATATTAGTTTTTAATTTGATGTAGAATCATTTTTCAAAAAAGCACTTTTTGGAGATAAACATTTTATATTGATGTATTGTATTTAAGTACTAAAACATTTTATTTTAGATTCTCTATGAAAACAAAGTTTTTAGGTGCACTTGCCAGTTGCCACAGTGCATTATAACATTTATGTAGGTACTTTTCATATTTATGAAGACTTGTAACATCATATACCTATTAACTAAATTACTAAAGTACCTAGTCAGTAGTCACCGCATATTAGACCTACTTTTGAACCAGACCATTAGAGTTCAGTAATGAAACGAGTCAATCAGGTGAAAGGCAAAAAAAAAACTATATATACCTAATTATTTAATTAAAATATTTATTAAAATTTCACCCATTATAATATGTGTGGTAAATATATGTACAGTAAAAAAATAATGTATGAATATTCACAAAAAAAAATTCGTTTAATTAAAAATAATAAAGTAAAATATTGTAAGATGCTAGTTACTTAATTAATTTTTGATAAAAATCCAACCAGGGTTGATTAGATTTTTTCTTCTTAGGTTTAAAATGATCCCATTAATCGATTAATCTAAGAAACGAATTGTTTGCTGAGTGTTAGTATATGTGCAAATCAAGACAAGCCGTTAAGTTAGCCGAAATTTTCACCAGCAGAATTTTGTCTGTGCAATATCGTTTTTATTTTTTCGATATCAGAACCACAAAAAAGTTGTTCATGCTTAAGAATCACAAAAATAATGTAGACAATTGAAACAATAATAACTTTTTTTGTATAAGTGATATTGAAAAAATAAAAACAACAATACACATACAAAATTCTCCTTTTTATATGGTGAAAATTTCGTTTCTTAATTATAACTGTAGCTTTCACGGTTCTTTCCCACTTTATGTTATGTTACACACTTTTTTTTTATTATTATTTATTGATACGGCTTCAACATTAAAGTCATTAGCCGGGAACAAAACATGTTTACAAATTATTTATAGTCATCTTAATATTTAAATAAAGGAAATACAAGAATATTACAAGTATATGGTGATAATGATATAAGTAACAATAATATATAATTATTACACACTTCTTGTAAGACGGAGAAAACACATAAGGGAATGGCATCCTCTTAAGCCTTGAATCTTCCTTCTGCTTTACAATATTAAGTATTATTATATTAAATTTCCGTTTTTAAATATTAATATTATATAACATTATTATAATGTAAACTATAAACAATAAAGTAAATAAGTAAAAAATAATTGTACCCTATATTTTAAGAACTAATATTCTCAACAATATTAGGGACTAATGGATGAATTATTCTATAATTAAATTTTTGAAATGAACGAGTGTCTAAGTATATACATATAAAGGTATTAAGATGTTCATCAAAATTACAATGTGTAACTTTGAATGATTATATAGGTATGCTGATAATTACTATTTGATATATTAAATTTATATATTTTGGTATCATCGATAATTAAAACCATAGAAAAGTTTCAAAAAATTGAAAATTAATCACATGGTATTAAAATTTACTAAGTTTTAAAAGGCATGACAATTAAATCATTTTGTTCGTAACAAGATATAATAATATAATGTATAGTGACAATGAAATAAATTTTATGAATATTACTCTATCTTAAGTCAAGAATTACTTATCGATAAAAAAAAAATCGTGGATATGTATTTGGAAAAAACATGTCCGTTGATTTTTTTTAAATATTATGAAAGCAAATGGTATTTTAAAAATGATAAAAAAATAAGAAAAGTGAATAAAATTGTTTTTATAATATAAGTTTTCTGTAAAATCATAAAATTGTCATTATTGTGGTTTACTACTGACATTCGGTTGAAAATCGACTAATATTGAAACGAATTTACTTGATTTGCCATTTGTTGTAACGTTGTGTACAATAGCCAACAAATAATTTATAGGGAATCTAATCAGTCCATAACAATATGGGTAAGTTATGAACCGGCGCAGTGGATAGGCAATATTTATGATCGTAAGCTTAAGTACCAAATATTTATCGTTAGACATATCTATTAGTTTTAATATTTAATAACGTTATGTCGTTATGTGCAAGCCAGTTGAGATGTAGGCCCAATAGGATCAGCAACTTCTGTCTATTCACTACAACTATAACTACCCTACGCATTTATAAACACATATAATAGACTTATAAATTATAATATGTAATTTTCGATAAATTCATGGTCGTTGGGTAGACAAAGATTTGAGGCTTCGTTTTGTATAAATTAAAGTGAAAAATAAAACAAAAATTAACATAATAGACAATTTCTCCTCTAAATGGTCTATACAATTACTTATGAAATTATCTGGAAGCTATTTAAAAATAATCAGTCATGTAAAACCTCCAAATAAATATATTCAAATAAAAGTACTCAAATACTTTTATATTCTTAGCAGAGCGATGAATGTATTGATTTTACAATGATGTGTGTTTTTTTATATGGTTTTTTTTTTTTTTTGGTGTGTACACGTTGACGTTATCGAAATAGTGCTTCGATTTTTAATTTCAGTAGCTTTTTTGGTTGGAAAGTGAATTTAGTTGGAGCATTGGGGAGGTCTTATTAACATTTTCAGTAGTTTTTAAAAGCACAGAGAAAAACAAAAAAATTAAGGAAAAACGGGAATTTTTACGCAAAATCAATTTTTGAGAAAATTGAATTTTGATATTGGTTAAATTCTAAAAAAAAATTACCGTAAACACATGGAATTTTCACTATATGTTTATACTGACATTTTCTATACCTACTTGATAAAATTTTCAAAATATTTCAAATATTTTAAAGTCATTTATAGACATCTGAAATTGTCCAGTTTTTTAGTTTTTTATTCTATAAAACTCAATAAAATTATATTCATTTATATTCATTTATTCATAAAACTTAAAAATTTAATACAAGGTTTCTCATAAGTTTATATAATAAAAATTGAAAATTTTTTACTAAAAATGTAACACAAGTTCCCTGTGTTTTCGAAGCGGAAATTTACTTATGTACATTTTAAGATCAATAAAAAAAAAAATAAAATAATATAGTTTTCAATGTAAATAAAAACAACAAAATACAACCCAAAGTACCTAACTTAAATTTTGTAATCCAATGGCCTCTGTCGCCGAGGGTATATTTCGTGTTAATTAAAAAAAAAAATTGAAAAATATTAAAAATACATAGGCACGTTTTTTTTATAACTATTTGAAGTCCAAATTTTGACAAAATTTAAAATTGTATATGTTATCTTCAGATTAAAGCCTTATATAGTTGTGTGGGTAAATTAATTTTCAGTTTGGAGGAAAATTCACAACACGAACTAAAATAAATGCCCAAATGATTAAAAATTTACAATATTGTACTTAAACTTTTTATGTTATTTGTTATCATAATTGACAAATAAATAGATAAATATAAAGACAAATTTGGATTTTGAATTTGATAAGTTTGAAACGGAAGAAGTACAATGATATTGTGCTTTTTTAATCTTTAGTTCTGATATTTTCCAATAGATGGCATTATATAACATTATAGTGTATAATAATATAAAATCATAATACTATATTATTACAATAACAGTCGACTTTTTAACGCCAAATGGCAAACAAAAAAAATTATGTTCTATACGTATTTATGTCTCTACTAACGAAATGGATATAATATGTTGTGAAAGTTATTAACAAGTGTATAATTTATTGTACCTAAATAATTGGTATCGATCAAAGTATTAAATACATAATATGAATATTGTATTTAAAATTTATTTTCACAAATATGTCATTTTGATATCATACAATAATATATTAAAAAAATTAACTTTAAATTTAAATAAAATACAGGATTGTAAAAAAAATTATTATTATAATTATAAAACTTATTAAATAATAAAAGTTTAATACCTCCTACAATATTAATATACATGATTTTTTAAGGACTGTTTATGTATTTATTATTAAGGGGTAATATTTAGGCGATACACTTTGTACTTGGCGCTAGGTGGGCGCTTACACGATTTTAGACACATTGGCCCACTGCAAAGTACGTAATGACACATATTATATGATAATTATTATCATATAATTTGTGGTACTGCGTACAAGATAATATGTAGTGGTAACTGTGGTGTAGGTAACTAGGTACGCATAGACATTAGACATAAATACATAATGTTATTATATGGGGCATGGGTTTACGGCTGTCGGCAAGTAGGAATATTATTATATTTTAAGAACCATTTTTTTGAATAGAACAAATGAGATACAACATAATAGATGATAGAAAACAAAATTCTCATTATAAAATTATAAGAATTAAGTATTGGTGCTCCGACTATGGATCTGTTAATGAAATCCAGGCTATCCATACTATGAGCTTAAAAATAATGCTCAAGTCACTAATGGGTATGATGTGCTTCAATATTTTACGTCGTTTAATTTGTACATGATTATTTGAACAAACATTATTAAAAATACGTACTCATAGAACATACATGGCTGTATGGGTTGTATATAAAATTACACAACCATAAAACCTAAAATAATGGTGTGATCATCAAGTCATGGTTATTAACCAAAAATGCAATATTTAAAATCAAAAGATTTAGATAGTAATTATAAATTGCAAGTAAAAACAAAAAAAAATAACTCACCTAATAAAAACAATCATTGGCGCCCGCAGGAAATTTAGCAGGAAGGGGCATAATGAAATCATGCAAACACCATAAAATATATCAAAAAAAGTTTATTCCTTGAAAACTACAAAATGTATAAGAATTGTATGAAATCAAACTCCAAAAAGTACATTAAAAAATACATTTCTTGCAAACTAAAAAATAAGTTAGAATTATATGCTATTTGTTTGTTATTAAATAAAAACTGAAATCTGTGTTGTTGTTCTATTGCAAACTTTGTTATTAACTGTTCATAGGTTAGGTTAACCTAACCGGGCGCCTATGAAAACAATATAATAGTGAGTGGTGATAAAAATAAACCATTAATGGTATGATATGCATCATAAAATTCACTATTAAATCTGTGATAAATATCTAAAATAATGTCCTTTTAAGTATTACTTCATTGTTAAACTGTTTTAATAGATCAAGTTGTCCATACATTTCTTCAACATATATGATAATTCATTATTGAAATAATATCGCCATATAATGGAGAAAAGTGTTCCCAATAGATAGTAGGAAAATATTCAATTAAAATGACCCAAAATTAATACCAAATACAGTTTTATTTTATTTTTAAAACTATAAATGTTATTTTAATTTATACCACCTGTACAATTTTTTATATTATTTTCATTTGATGGTTGGAATACTTTTACGGGCCGCGGATTGAAAACGCCTGACGTAAACAATAAAGTTCAACCCGTAAGGCCGTAAGGATATTTTTATTTTTACGATTAATTCGTATTATTTCCAATAAGTTACGAATTATCGAAGTCATAATATTGCGTAATATTATTACATAGGTAGCTTACGTGGAAATCGTATAATGTTTATTATTCTAAAACGTTACCACTAGGCATTCTACGTAATCGAAAGTTTATCGTGATAGCACGGTAAATAATAATTATTAAGATTACGGGACTTAACATGGCTAGGGTGAACACCTATGGCAAGGGACGAATTGTTATAGGGCCAAACCCTTGCTGCACGTTATAAATTGGAAAAATAAAGCAATTGTCTGACGTGTAATTAGGGGTTCGTACTGGTCGACTTAACATCAATGCTGCGTAACGGTGGGTGCCAGGTGATATATACTTTGAAATTCACTGGTCGAATGTCTGTTTTTTATCATTATCATTATTTTTTTTTTCTAAATAAAACATACACCTGGAAACAGTGGAATATTATATAGCCGTTTAATAGCGGTAACTTTATTATTTACAAGTTACAGCTGATCCGATTCGGGACGCTGGCACGGAACACATTAGTTTCTAAATAACATGATAATAATTTTATAATATTATAATATGAAATACCTACTGAAATATTATTCAATACAATACACGTTTAAATATTTTAATCGCAATATAATAGATAGACTTTTAAGCTTACGTTCTGAGAAAAGATTAAATAATAAACACTTTAAAATCAAATGAAAATCGTGCAAATGTAATATTAAATAACTTACAGTATTTATAATTAATTTCAATCGTAGGCAAAACTTACAAAATATGAAATAATACATTTATAAAAGTCAGTAATATTTCAGCATGTTACCCAGATTATTGATATTATTAGAAAATAAGAAAATATTACGAATCTCACATAATTTATCATAATTCATAATCATTTGATCATAATATCTCCTATATAATTTATCTTTCTGCACAGTGCACTGTCGAGCAGTGTTATTCTCGAGTCCTTGCGACGACGAAAGAAAGAAAAATTTAGTTCCACAAACCCAAATAATTTATGTTTAGAATTATGTACCTATATACGTATTATATTGTACAAAACATCTACTCAGTTAATAACTTTATTGTAACTTATTATACCAATAATGTGACGAGCAGTCAAAAATATAATATAACTTACGGGAACCATACTCTTTCCTTAGAGGAGCGAATTTGTTGTAAAACGTATCTACCATCAACGACTTATATTTAAATTTCTTCATTATGTGTAGCGACTTTATTAATATAGTGGATAATGTAGAAAATTGTTTGATCTGAAATTAAACGTTGATTTATAGAACTTCAAGAAAGTCTGCAGTAGATATAATCAATTTTTCCGGTTCTATGTCAATTTGAACGGTCAAAAAGTTAAAAATGAAAACGCTCATAATGTATAACATTGGATAAAATTTAAGATGACAGAACATCTTTGTAACTCAAAAAAGAATCAATATATTTTTAAAATTATACTCTATGTAGAAAAAACTAATGCATATATATTATATATTATATTTAATGAAAAATTCAAAGAAATATATCTACGGTTGTTTAGTTTTGAATTACAACAAAATAAGAAAATGGTTCCTGAGAAAATTATTAGTTTACGGGGGAATATTCAATATCGAAAAAAATTTAACTTCTGATGCATTAAATAAATAAATTAGACTTTTCAATTACCTTTTATTTCATTTATTTATTTATTTATTTTTTTTTTTTGAGGAATATTGTATTCAATTTTTAAATCACAGATATAATATATTATAATGAAATGAAATATTCTATAACTTTCTAACTCAAAATAAAATGCAAATTTTCATGATTTTGATGAATTTTGTTAGAATTCTAAGACTTCAGTCATTCATAAAAATTATTGTCTTTTTATGCTCAACTTTTTGTTTGAATTACACTAATAACAGCTTATGAGATAGGCATTGTATATTAAATTTTCAAGTTTTTGATGCAACAATTATTACTAAAATGTAAAATGATTACATCCATCGTTCCGTTTAAAATCTAAAATAATGTTTAAATCCTCCGAACTTTACAGCACTTTAATACATACCTATTTTAATAAGTACTTATATTTACCCTTAAACTTTATGTGTAACACAAACCGTCTACGTTGTGCACTTTAAAGAATTGACCGTACAAAGTGACCAATTGACAATTTGGTTATCTAAGTAACTTGACTACAAAAACTTAAGTCTCGGTGTTTACCTGTTGACGCATATGATGTTAGTCAAAGGTCATTTCAGTCCACAATCATTTTAAACTGCTTAGAAGATGGCCTATTGCCATTCATATCTTGTACCTCAAAAATACCGATTTTATCTTATAAAATTTGATGTCGTCCGACCGTTTTAAAACAAACCATCGTACACCAGTAACGACAGACTGCATAAACCTACTAAACCTAAATAATATACGCAATGTGTGCAACGCGGTTATGATATACTTTGACATTTTGCAAAGTATAATAATATATTATAACAGTTATTCGTCGTATATATATTTGCAAACTGCGCGCAGCAGATAAATTCGCGCGCTTTAACTAAGTATAGCGACAAACGGGTTCGTCCCGAAAACATGTCTGTCAAACGGAAATTCGTCATATACATTAATATTGCGATGCTTCCAATTAAATATTATATTTTCATTATTATTATTAAAAAATAAGTGAACGCGGAAGTTACACTGCGCGTGTACAACGGTAAGCGTACGCGTCTGACCCGAAGTTCGTGAAAAACTTTTTTTTTGTTTAGATCTTATTGTACCTACGCGCCTTGTAGTTTTTCGTCTCTATATACGGTGTACTTTTGTCATAATAACATGCAAATATGTATTCAACCGAGCTTATAACCATCGTCACGATGACAATAATAATACATCGAATACAGTCGGGCGCATTGAAAAGGGTTGCCGGCTAGACCACATGCGTTTGGCGGCGACTTGGTGGGGGGCGAGTACGAGCCCTGTAGTAGTTCCGGGCCGCTAAACGTAGAATGCCCACAGACCGGTCGGAGGTCGCGTGCTGGTGTTCCAGTTAGTAACAATAATATTCTCGGGGGTAGCACGCATCGTGGAACAGCACATAACGCTGTTATAACGGACGTTTTTCACAGCTAATTTTTTTTTTTATCATTTTGAATTCGCGTCCCGTTTTTCTCTAGCCGTTGGGTTCTTTTCCTATACATCAACCGTCGTGACGTGATAAGACGAACTGGTGGAATAATCGTACTATATTATCATAAACGACACTAACTTACTGATTTACCGGACATTCATCCCAGGAACGAATAACTACGTTCACACGCAAGTCCGGAAGAAGCTAGAGCTTGGACATCGGAGGTCCGAATCAAATGATTGTTTCATGTGAGTACAACTTACGCAGTTGTGGATACACACTGCAGCCTACATGTTATTATACATATTATATTATATTATATAGTTACGATGGTACATACCGATTGTATGATAAATAGTAAATACTAATAATGACTAATATAGGTACTAATAATACTAATAATTATGATCATAATACGTGGAAATGACACTCTACTCTTGTAGACATATGTTCTAGACGTGAGTTTATTTAATATAAAAATAATATAATAGCTAGGTGAGGTATGGTGTTAATTTAATGCGAAAAATCTATACACTTTTATTCAGATAGTCGATCGAATGGCCACTTAGCTACAAACTACAATTATTTTATTCTTTCTACACATATATATGATGTATTGATGTTTTATTATATAGGTACATATTATATGTGTATTACTTTGAAACTAATAGGGAAGTGCTCCGGAATGCTGAGCAGTGACCACCACACAGTCAAGTTTTAACAACGTTAGCTGACTAGTTCAAAAATAAATTATAATATATCATCACTATATTTTAACGGTTTTCAGTAATAATAATATGTAACCTCAACTATGAACATTTTTATAGCTATATAATAATATTTAATATTTCCGTTGATAAAATTAACAAAAAAGTTGTATTTCATAAACAATAAATAATAGGTATGATATTCTTATTAACTTTTAATTTTATAATTAAAATCATTAATATAAATAATAAATATTATGCTGCTAATTTTTTTATGATGTTTAGAGTACCTACATAATTTTCACATTTTTTACATTTGAAAACAGATTGTAATTTGTATTATAATTTTTGAAACTGTATTGAATGAAAAATGTCTTTATACACTTGTGTTGTATTTAATACTAAAATTGTCGTTGTCTTAAATAAGTATATAGGCAATATAAATTAATATACCTACATTTGAGTAAGCAGCTGCTTATATTTTAATAAAATATTTAACTATATTCTAACTTATTTTGGTTTATAATATTCTATTAACGATTAAATTATTTTATAATTGTTGAATGTGTGAAATGTTGTAAGCTCGCGGTGAACGGCCAGATAATAGCAGGTGATGATAAAAAGCTGAATTTTACAATGATCATTTTATAAATAAAATTACGTTTTGTTAACATGGCCTTTTTTATTTATATCTCTTATTAGAAATATACAATCTGTAATAATGTTAACAATAACTTTATGTGTTGAAAAAGAAAAAGAGAAAAAAATATACACACAAGGACAGGTATGAGACTTGAGAAAAGTGTTACCTAGTGGTAACACTCGGAGACGATGAACCATGACCTTAATCTACAAACAAACTTCAAGAAAAGATGCTTAAAAATCAAAAAAAAAAATGTTATGTACAAATTAATGGATACAAACGAAGAACAAACATGGCTTCTATTTTAATACAAATAATTCTACTATGAGATCACTCTGAAGTAGCTTTGAAATAAAAGAACAAATGGTACATCGGTACCTACCAAAATATGAATCCTCAAAAATTAGTTAATGCCTTAAAATAAAAAATAAAAACATTTTTTACAATGTTCCCTTGCTATGTCATTGATGGTGTTCTATAAATCTCGAATATAAAAACAATTTGGATTTAGTATACCATGATGTTTATCTATGGATCAATATATTAGGGCCCAGTTCATCCACCAAATGGTATCATTCCTACCTACACTTCTAATAGAGTTATATAATAATTTTAGTGCTCCCAACACGTCATCTGTATGTGCCATCATGTATAACAATATAATTATTTATCCTCTAGGCCGAGATGATGACTGCTGGCAGGTGACGCCTATGTTTATATATACACACTATAATTGCTGCAGTGCACATCGATTGACGATCATGTAGTAAATAATACGGAAACAATACATCTACGGCTATAGAACAGAAAAATATCGTGTTACCTATCCGAATTTATGGCATTAATAGTTTCCAAGAACACCAAATACTATAGTATAGCTTTGAGCCCTGAATTACTTTTTTCTGATTCTTACTCATCGAATTGTAATTTTAATTTATCTTAGTTTTCAATATAATATGCAATGCGTATAATATATTATAATTTCATGTCAACTATTTATTGATTTAGATTTTGAATATTATTAAACTTTTATGTAAGTAAGGTGTCTCAAATGTATTTATCCACCCCTTGATAATTAACATTAATAACCATGGAATTGCAATTTTATCAGTTTTACAAATTAGTTTTTAATATACGATTATAAAGCAGTATAGCGCACTAAAAAAAATCTATTAAGTGCCTATCAAGATACTTCCATGAAATGGAAAAAGATTTTTTATTTATCTCTATGTTATTAGTGTAGCCTGCATTTTAAATTTAAAAAAACTGCGTTAAACAACTTCGTTTCAAAGATGCTAACATTTTACTTATGAGTCACATAAAAAGCTCAACGTATTTTAGTTGATAATACAAAATTCCAACCAACTAAATAAGGCGAAATTATAATGATGCTCGTATGTAAAATAATGTATTCTAAAAGTCTTCACTAAATCACACATTATGCATAAATATAGGTACACCGGCCTTGATACAGACAAAAATAATGATACATTAACATTTACTAACAACTACCTAGCACTGTATTGGTTTATAAATTGTTGACCTATTCTGTATCTCAAACCGTATATAAAATTATATTATCCTCGAGTTCAATCGATATTCTTAAAGTTTATTTTAATGACGTGCCCACGCTTTATTCGACGACGTGGATCGAGGTAATACGTAGTAAAATGATTGATGATAATATTTTCGAACGACGTGTACAATTACTACAATTTATTCATCAATACCACTCCAAAAAGCAAACTCTTAATGATAATAATATAATATACTGTTATATTTTAAATAATATTGTTTTTAGGAAATAATTTAGTTTCGAGCCTAATTGAATTCGAAGTTCATCAAATAGTAACGATGCCGACCTGCGATATATGTGTAGGTATAGGCATTCTCTGCGTACATTCGTTGCTGTGCACTAGAATCCATTAAAACTTCCTGTGTGCGTTCGATTTTATTTTTATATTTTTAAAATCGTATGTGAAATTACCTCATTTTACACACGTCCACCATTATCTGCCTATGCATATGTAATATATATATATATTTACAAAATAAATTTACCAATACCCATTTTACAGGTAGCCTGAAAAAAATAGGTAGATAAAAATCTGTTAATTTCAACGTTCGCATTAGTCAGAATAAATCGGTGGCGGCCACAGCGGCGACGGTGGCACATGTAATGGTTGTATATATCGATCGTATAGGTGGTCAGTGAAAGGGTCACAGGGGGTACACCTACCTTGCGTAGATATTGTATCCCTCCAGCAGCGGCGGTGGTGGTGGAGGTGGTGGCTGCTATATATATATATAGTGGAGGTCGATGTCCATTCAAACGGACCGGCGGCGGCCATTTGCCACTGAATATTACATAAGAAGCGGAAAAAAATAAGGCACGCATTAGTCTCGGCGGTGAAGGCTTATACCTATATAGGTATTATAATAATTCAAATAATGTTACACATATAACATATTTGCGCACAACCACGGACTTCGACATCGCGTTCTACATAATATTTTTATTTTTTGTCCACCGACACACCAGATAGTGTATTGATTCGACGCATACATAATATAGTATTTATACTTAACTCCATCGACTATTATAACGCGGTTTATAATAATATCATAGAATATATTCTGTTGATGATATTATTCAGAAGACAATTTTAGTAACTGAACTCCGTTAAGACGTACCTATACGTACCTATATATATGTACGAAAGCGCTTTATATTATTGAAAGATAAATAATATGTTAAATACCGAACATAATATTATTATATGTTAATAATAATGAAAGTCGAGAACTTAAATTTGATTATATATTATTTAAAAATGACTTTCTTCTCTCGGCTACACTGTCCATGACAATCAAATTTCTCTACCACTCTCGATTCCCTATGTACTGAAATTTTCTATACGATCTACCTAATTACACGTCCTAACTTCATTATTAAGATATAAATCCATAAATCAATCGTTTATAATTGTTTAATGTAACATGTAAAAGTAAAAGAAATACAAAATATTATATATATCCAAATAGGTATATTGGATATTAGGGCATTGTATTATTGTATTATGAACTGCGAAAAAAGTGTATTTCACCACATATAAAATAAAAGTGAAATTATTTTTACAAAGTAATAATTTTAAATCATGTATATAATTATTCCAATTTTTTAGAAAAAAACTCTTACATAATCATTAATCCATAAGGAAAAAAAATTAAGAATTAAAATAATCATTTGTGTTAATTATATAGTTTATAAACATATTGTGTACATAATCAAATATTAAATCGACAAAGTAACAGTTAATTCCCTATAATGTCCTAATGAGAGTTTAAATTAAATTATTTGAAGACTAATCATTTTTTTAATACTTGTTGATAAAAATGTAAGCATGAAAAACTGGAGAATTTAATGTTCCTTATGTAGATACTACATATATATATGCTTATATTATAGAAATAGGCACTTATTATATTTTATTTTATTCCAAACTAGTCGTATTATTAAGTAATAACTAGGTACTAGGTAAATCTTTAACGAGTAAATAAATATTTATTAAACGACCATCGTTCATAAATAAAATGTCGGTTTTTTTTTCGCAAAACATATTGTAGGTAGTCGCAAATATGATATTTTTAATTACATTTTAGCAATTCTTCAAATCAAACAAAAACATTTTATTTATCGCATATTCTATTCAGATATTTCGCAGTTAATGTTATTTCATATTTATTGAGCAACATTTACGCTGAGTTTCAAAAACGATAAAACGTTTTCATTAGTTTTCGCATGTAAAACAATAAATTTTTCAAGGTAATAAAAATATTAACACACACGACATGTGATAAACTGAGTGTTAACCTATCGACATAAACATACAGAGTGTTTCACTAAGCAACCTCCATTTTTCGTTTAATTAATAGAACTAAATTGTATAACATTTAGATTTTTACATCAATGTAGATACGTACGTAAATTGTTTTGTGATTATACAAATTTATTTATTTTATTTAAATAAAAATTAACCTTTTACAGTAAGTAAATTTTAAGACAAATAACTTTTTTTGAAAATTCCAATGATTTAAATTTAAATTTAAATTTGAACGAAGAGTTGAGCATACTCTACCTACCTATACATAATATTATTTATTAAAATTTATAATGTTTGTCTATGAAACGAGATTATTTTTTGGTTTGTGTTATCTCTATCATTCTTTTTTTCAGTATAATTTATGGTTGTATGAATAAAACGAGATATTTAAATAGATAACCAATAGAACAATTATTTTAACAACATTCGTGATAGTTGGATAACATGTATATATATATTAGATGTATTTACTTTCGTCCGTTTACAACGATGCCGCAAACAAAATATTAAGCACCTATACGACTTTTTTGTTTTATTATTAACTTATAGTTTACACAATATAGTACCGTTTTGCTATGTCTGAGAAGTGTAAACGTAAGGTGTGTGACCAATCAGAGCTAACGTCAGTCGTTACAACATTATAGAACAATATAATATATATTTTTATATGCAAGTCAACTAATAGATTTTTGTTTAAAAAACAACTGGTCCAAAAACTTTCACGGTGCGACATATTTTGCGTTCGACAGTTGTGTATAGGTAGGTACTAACGGTTCTTGGTGCTTAGTTTTATTTATACTAAACTAATTAATAATTATATTTTTTTAGTATTTTTTTTATACATCTATTTATACAACACTGATGCAATATTTTTATTCGAACGGGATGCATACGATATAATATATAGATGCTTAGCTACTCGAGAGTCGAGTATTATGCACGTGAAAATGTTTTTCGTCCATTGTAATACACAAAAATATATACATGTTATATATTATGTACGTATATATGTGTGTGTGTGAGTGTATGTATGTGCAGGAAAAGCAGCTCTACGCTAGCCGAATACAGCAGTAGGTAGTATTAGATTATCGACGAAAACCGGGCGCTTGCGCGCGCGAAAGCCCTTTTTCTCGTCCGGACACGCCCACGTGCCCGCCGCCCAATCCATTCCGTGCACCGGACAAGGGTAGTCTGACAGTATAAACCCCTGAATTATTTATCCCCCAAGCCAAAATTCATACGCACGTAGGTGGATGTATACGTGTATGTAAGAGAGAGAGAGAGAGAGAGAGAGAGAGAAAGAGTCGGTCGGTTGGCCTCGCCGTCATGTACACAATATAATAATATAAAAATAATAATACGCGTTTTACTCGATGACAGTTTTCCCACGTACACATATAAGACCTATGTATAAATATATATATATATATACGCATTCGTACCTACCTGAATAATAAAACGCGCAGGGGACATGCCTACCTACGCGTGTACATGTAGGTTTGATATTTCAGTCCATCTTTTTCGAAACTTATCAAGGGGGATTTTTGTTAAATCGATACGCGCGGCGCAGTGCCATCCTGCAACTGCGATCTATTATAATATTATAATATGTTTACCCGCTCCAGCAAACGATTATAAATGACTAATAATATTTCTCGTTCACGAATCACGCGACCGACGTTTCTTAATGGCCAAACAAATTTTGCGTTAACCAAGCTGTGGAGGGAGGATTTATTGTTATTGTAATGATTACGCTATTTGAGATTTACCCAACATGGCGTATCGTAGTTTTCGTATAATAACACTTTTCTGATCCATTGCATTTTTTGTAACGTTCAACCACATTGTTCGCAATAATAATGCAAATACCGATATTCTACATCGGTAATAGGCGAATTAGTATAAACATGTATATATGTAGGTGCCTATGTGCCATTAATACACGATGTAATACATACTATAGATTATTGTTATGTTTCAAAAAAAAAATTATATAGTAATATTTTAATGAATATATTGATGGCCAATAGATTACGGTCAAAGCTTGAAGTAAGTTAAGGTCATTTTTATACACATGCACTGATAATTCAATTAGACAGAGCTGTTGAGGACGTTAAGGTCATACAATATACCTATATATAATATATCGAAACATTGTTCTACGATTCGCTTCGACATTGGTACTACACGAGTTTAAATTTAATCAAAAATAAGTACGTTGTACATTGATAAATATCATTATATTTTATGCTCGTATTTTGATTTGGAAAAACGAAAAATGTGCATTTTTTAAGTTTTTGTAGATAGCTTTAAATTATTTATTACACATTTTTCTTTGCATATTTTGTAATAAATGTTCAAGAATGATTTTTAAAATAAACACACGCGTACAATGGTGAGTTGTGTACAGGTTGATAAGTTCCCACATCAGAACGGTTAAAGGGCTCGTGACGCTTCCTATTCATAGAGAAATCATTTTCGTAAAGCTAATAATACGCTCTGGGTACAATACAATCGTTTCTCCCCTTCAGAAATACTGCAGGCACCTTTACGACGCATAATAATACGTAAACCATTATCGGAGTGTGTCAAGTGATTAATAATCCCACAACACTCAGGTAAACGAACCCCTTTGTCGGTATTGAAGGGGGAACAAAATCGAGAATGAACCTGCCCCGATATCCTGCACGCATGTGTCCGGAAGTTGGTTGTTAATCGGTCGGAAACGATCTCGGGGGAACTTGATGATCACCCCCTAGACAAATACGCACCCCTGGGGAGCAGTTAACGATTTTTTAAATCTTCCGCAGATCTAAAAACAAGTGTAAATAGAAAATATAGACAATACGATATTAATAATAGTAATACGTATTCGTTTGTTTTTTGTTTTTAGTAAAACATGTTGGACATTAAGAGGTCGATTTCCATGCTTCCAGTACCAGTCAACTCGGAACAAGACACGGATCTGACCAGTCTAAATTGGTTACATAGTTTGACAAATATACTTTCGGTGCCATCTCTGCCTACACCTCCTGATTCGCCTAATTCACCCACACGTTCAGCAGATCAAAACCCAAAAAAACTTCCACACAAAATCCGTTTCCAAATGAGTAAGTATATGTATTAAGTATTAGGTAATAGCTATTGAATATTGGTAACTTCGGTAACTTTGATTTATTGATTTTTCGTTTCAGGTTTGGAAAGTGCCGAACAATACAAAAATAATGGAGATAAAAAACCGCCATTTTCATACTCCACGTTGATTTGTATGGCTATGAAAGCTAAAGGAAATAAAGTTACTTTAAGTTCTATTTATGGTTGGATCAGAGAAAATTTTTTGTACTACCGAAATGCCGATCCTAGTTGGAAGGTAATGCATAGTATTTTGTATTTAACCAAAACCAAATACAAAACAGGTACCTACTACCTTTCACATTTTACGGTATTTTTTTCTTCAGAACTCCATCAGACACAATTTATCGTTAAACAAATTCTTCGTGAAAGTGCCGAGATCTAAAGACGAACCAGGTAAAGGAGGGTTTTGGAAATTTGACGTCGATTGCTTAGAAGGTGGTGCTCGACGTAAACGAACAAGTAAATATGACTCATAATCATTTACCAAAATACAAATTATACATAAATAGAAATTAAGATAATGAGATAATAGTGTCGGGAAGTTTTTCGTTTCTATTTTGATGCATAACAGTGGTATATTAGACAACTAAAACGTATATAAAATAAATTAACAATTTCGATAACAATACTTAATACTTTTTTTTTTGCAATTTTGTATAAATCACATTTTAAATGTGGATTTTAATATATAGCATTTATATAGGATACAGTATAATGGATATCTACTATTTGCATAATACCTATAGTCTATACATTTACAATTATATATTTATAGCAGTAATATTCATCACAACATAAATATAAAATATTACTTTATACTTTATACTATAAAGTTTATAGTAATATTTTCTAAATACTGCAGATAAATGTTGTTGTAGGGAGAAAAATAAATACCTAATTAAATCTTAATAACTAATAAGTACCTATCTATGTAGTTAAAATGTATAAATGCCTGAAATATATTCAAAATGTATTTATTTTTTTTTGGGGGGGGAGGGGGAGGGGAGTCACTATAACACCATAAGTGTTACAACAATGCATTGAGTAGTACATTTCAGCAGTTCACACGTTCCTTAATATATTTTACTATTGTTGACAATTATTTGCGGTGTTAATGCAACGATAAGATGTGATCAATGATCGTTATATTTATAAATATTAAGCTTAACAACCGATCGTGTTGCTCTACAGGTAGCCGGAGGCGGGCAAGTCGTATGCAACAAAAGAACAACGCGAATAAGGGACACGGAGAGATGACCGCCGAGGACGAAAAAGCGCTCCAGTTGGCCGTCCTGTCGCTGCAGGAAGAGGAACAGCGACATATGGACAACAATTTGGACGGTTTCCACCAGCAGCCGATGATACTTCCTGTCGACGAACCGATGGGTGAACCCGAGTTGATCTACAGCTGTTCGATAAACGCAGCCACCGTGGATCCGTTCATGTCTTCTGTAGTCGATTACACGATAATCGACATACCCAACGACCATCATCAGTCACAAATCGCCACGGACGACGATCTAACCATGCTCACGAACTTGACGTGGGACGATTCGCAAATGGACTTACTCGATTCGTTGCTAGATTCGTTGTAGACAGGCTTTAATAATAATTTATTATATTTGTGCAGTTGGTATGCGTTATTGGATCCTATATACTTTATAATATCATTATCATTATTATACATGTTATATTATTATGTGTTGTAATACCGAATCCATTCCAACATTCCATTTCGAGTGTTTTGACGTGTCAAAGTGAAACTAGTCTTTTTAATTTTTAATTTTTTATCATTTTATTGAATTTAATGTAGAACGAAACGGCGAGAACGAAAATGTGATACAAACTGTTTGGATGGAGCTTGATAACTATTAGTGTATATATTTAGATTTAGGTAATTACCCACATCCGTAGGTAACTAGGTAAGTCTTTAAAGAAGTAGCTACCTATCTTACCAGTTTGCAACACAGACTTTCCGCCTTCCGTTTCACCCTGTATTGCGTACGGGAATACAATAAACGACTTGTATAGAAAAGTCACCTAATTAATCCTATGATAAGATTATGTATTTAATATTTATGTAATAATTTGTCTATCTTTTCTTTTACATACCTATATTTGCATTATTGCAGTACCTATGTTTTAATTGTATATTTCTGTTTAATATCGTTTTAAAGACGATTCCTCATTCGATGTGTTAACAATAGCGATTTAAGTTGTATTAATTTTTTTTTCAATACGCACGAAACTATGTAATGTTCTAACAGACATAAACTTAAAAATATAAGTCGTAAGCAATTATATAATATCATAATACTATATATTATATAGATAAAAATCATATAATACAAACTAAACGTAAATAACATGCGTAATATATATATATATAATTATAATAATCTAAAATATTATATTGTTAATATTATATTTTGATGACATTATTAATGTCGATAACTGCAAATACGTGATTAGTGTGACTGTCGACCAAGTAGTACGGCTCGCGAAACAGCATCCGTCGTTTATTAGTACCGAGCCCAATGTCTTGGCCGTTTCTTGGATGGCTGTGATCTGTTCGCGATCTAATGACGAACGCTGTGCATGCGTAAGAGCATTGACAGCAGACAACGATAAATGCGATAGCTGTTCAATTGACATCGCCTGTGATGGACAGGTTTGAATGATTTACATATTTTTGATAAATAGGTTCAGTGGCGTATTTATGGGAGGGGGGGGGCTCTGAGAAAAAAAAAAAGTTATTTAATGTTAAATCAATACTTTATTCGTTCTGATAATATTAACGATATGTGTATAGAGTTTATACACATATCTATACTATAGACAGTTGCGTTATTTTTGTTGTAGAGTATCGCTGCGTTTCAAAGTAAGATGCTACAAATAAGCTTAATCATATGATTTTTTTTTAATTTACCCCCCCCCCCCCCCAAGAAATTATTGAAAATAGAAAATACGCCACTGCATAGGATTGCAAGCCACTATTAAACGCTATTCTGAGTTTAGAGTTTTCATGAGTATAATACTTACCTGTAATAAGTTATTCGGTAAACATTGCACACTAGACGCGGCCAATCCTTCGAATGCGTCTGGCTGAATATCGCGTATAGAATCCAAACCGGCGATTACACATCCGATTAACGCTATCTAATAAAAAAAATAAAAAGACAACATGGCGAAGAAATATGCTTTTATTTTTAAGTGTTATTTATAACCATCATCATATCTACCTGTATAGCAGTCCATCCCGAAGGGTCACCGAACGCGTCTCTACTGGTAGCGAGTGAGGCAAATTCTCTTATGATCTCATGCGGACAATTAACGAGATTTGATAAATCAGCCGCCGCTGCCCTTCGTGTTATTTTTGTCGAATATCAATAATTATAAAACGAATTATTTTTGTATTCCACTACCATTCAGCAATATAGGTTACCTTAACCTACTTACTACCTATTATATTTTTTTAATATCAATATTTAAAAAAAAAATTATTATTACTTGTATGCGATCGGTTTGATCGCAGCTATATGTGATTTATTGAACACGCACAAAACATGACCTAAAGCCGCCAAATCGTAGCTGCTAAAATCGGAAGGGCTTTTGTAACTCCATTGGTCTTCAATCGCTTGTTTTAAAGACATGACCTTGGTAAAATTACACAAATCAATTGAGAATAAAATTATAAATGTAGATAAATTTATATATTTTTGTTTTAAAATATTATAAATGCATTAAATTAAACGATATTTGTATTTTAAGTTAAATTAAATTCAACTACAAACTTCCAATACAATATTTAATATTGTTCTTTAAATCAAGTATTTTCCAATACATGCAAGGATTTCCTAAAATTTTTTATTTACCAAAATATTAACTATCATAAATTTTAATAGTTAATTTATAACTTATTATAATTTATGGTTTATAGCTGAATCATCGTGACGTAAGTCGGTCTATTACTCTAGTTAAAGTGTATTGGTTATAATATAGAGTTCGGCAAATTCAAATATAAATGTTGGTGGGTCGCCCATCCATACACACAAATTAAAAAAACCTGACGAATAATGTAATAATTATAGTATGATGCGTATATATATGATGATGAGGAACACTTAGCTGACGAGTAGCTACGTATCAATTAATATTAGATTAAAAACTGACTAGACATTACCTAAATCAGCTGTAGAATTATTTTAAGTTTATAAATAGTACAGGTATAGTTGCTAACAAAAAATACAAATTTCATAATCTAGTCGTATCAAATTGGTAGAAGTATCCTGACATTTTAACAGTTTATCGAATCATTAGATCGTAACGTATTATAAATTTATATTTAAATATTAAATGTTTACTCTACTAAATTACTTTTATTTATTACTATATACCTAATATATATATATGTTGTACTTTACTAGTATTATACTATACTAGTAGTATATTATTGCCAAGTAAAGATAACAGATAAATGTATAATTTTTGTGATATTACCCGGAGAAATATGAATAACTAACATTTTACATAAGTGATTCTTTAGAAGTATGACCTTCTGTCTTTTTGGGTGAGTTATAGTAACAACTTATTAGTATTTCGTAAATTTTATCTTGTTACCTATTGTTGTTGTTCTATAATTCTATTATTAAACATAATTGAACGAAATTACATCAATTGAAAAAAAAAACTTTGAAAAAAACATACTAAAATCATAGTAGATAATAGACTTACTTAAGCAATAAAGATGTATTCTCAAGGATATAGGTTTTTTTTTTAAGTATAGTGCTGTTTAAGTTAAAAATTCGTCCATAAATTTAAATACAAAAATGTAGGAAAACAAAATGTACCTATATAAAAGTTGTACATATTAAATATCTATGACTTTCTTCATTTTAACGAATGTTATTAATCACCACTTCATTATTGAATACTTAGTAATGTGTAAATGTATTTATAATTAAAAATGGAATAAACCTGTTCTTTAGAATAGTTTCTCCATTTTCCAAATGATGCTATTGTTTCGATATCCGTTAAAGACAAATTCATAAAATCTGGAGCCGGTATTCCTTTCGATATCCATCCTAACAACCGTAGCTCGTCCTCAGGAATATCGTCTGCTGTTGTATAAACCTAAACAAAAATATATTAATAATGATTGTTGCTTTGGATTCAACGATTGATAATTTAAATGACAACACGCAAAATAGGTTTATTATCATGTGTCTGTCTCACTTTCACTAAATCTCTCCACAACAGTTCAGCGATTTCCGTTTCCAATGGATCTTTTCCGAGTACAACCAAACACATTTTAATCTGTGACTGATTGTCAATGGATATTAAATCATTAATGTCTTCTTTAGACAATTTTCGGTTTTTTTTTTTCAAAGATTCGTCATCACACGACAGTTTTGCCACGTCTGTATACACTACTGTTGAAAATGAAATAAACAAATACACCCATTTGAGAGCCATTGTACAACTAAACTGTATACAAAATAACGAAATTACAATGAATTTAATAGGCATCTAATATACTACTTTAATATGTATACACAAATTTCTTAGGTATCGCGTGCAAAAATAAGGTTGAACATGTAAATAATTAATTGGAAGTGTAGTTTTATTTTCTATAATCGAAAAATTCGATAAATAGGTTCTCATAGTAGTTTTTAATACAGATAATATCAATTTTTATATCTCATCACAATCTATTTTAACTATTATATGCATCGATTAGGTACATAGTTCATCCGGCACAAGATTTTTTGTGTGAATGTGGCGATCAATCTTCTCTGTAAAAAGATACACATAAATTGTATCATTCATTATGAATCTATTCATTAATAATATTCATAATAAATAATATTTTTTTAGAATAATATCAGTCTAATAAAATTATACAGCAAGCCAACAATCGATAATTTAAAAACTTTCAATATTTTATTCTATGCAAAAATTTGTGGAAGATTTAATCTTTCTTAATTTGTTATTTTGTATTGATCTCCTTTCTCGAAGACATGTTTGATTGAGGTTAGCGTTTATTCGATGTTTTGTGTCGAAATGCATTGTAATATTACAGAGTTCGATTTGTTCTTTGATTGCAATTTTGGCTATTTCGTCTGCGATTTAATTACTTGGTACACTGTTGTGTCCAGGTACCCTATGTATCTGATGTCTTTTTTGGTTATGAATAGAATGTTCATAATTAGGTGCAAATAGGGTTGTATTTTTTGGGATTTACCAAGTTTTTGAGAGCACTGAGAGAGTCAGTGTATATGATTGTACATTGATTATCTGAGGTGACGGCTAAGTCTGTAGCTTTTAAAAGAGCTAGATATTCTGCTGTGTAAATAGAGTTGTAAGCTGGGATTTGAAGTACTGTTTGAGAGTTTGGGTGAATTAATGCGATTGGAGTTTCTTCCATGTTTTTGGATGCATCTACATAAATTTCGCGATGTGGTGGAAAGCTGTTTTTTAAATTTAAAAAGTTTGGTTTGTAAATGTTGGAGCCAATTTCTTTTTTTCTTATGAAGTTAGACTGAAATAGATTAAAATAACGATTGTTTTTATTAGTAACCATACATTTCAAGCGCAACTAATCAAATAAGTTAACCGTGATCAATGAACGTCAAAATATTTATTAAAATTGAAATACTAAGAAAATTCTAATTCTAATTATTATTATTTTTTAATGCAAAGTTTAATGTTAAAATAAAAATATAATCACTTAAAACGCATTTACCATGGACGAAATAAAAATGTCAAATACTAATTACCTATGATAACAAAATAAATCATGTATGAATCCTAAGCCTAATTAATAATATATACAGGGTGATTTTTTTATTGAAGAATACTCATTATTTTAAAAAGTATTGACTTTTTTCAAAATATTTTTTACATAGTTTCAAGTTGTTAAAAAACAAACTTTTTATTAAAAAATTATATTTTTAAATATTTTTATCCTTATCATTTTTTGAGTTTTTTTACTTTTTTGAATAACGACATAGAGTTTTAATTTCATATTCCAAAGCAGAATATTTTTCTAAGTATTTTGATTCATAAAAATCGAATTTAGGACGAGTAGTTTATGAGTTATAATTATTTAAAGTTTAGATTGGCAGAGTGGAGTGGTACAGGGTCACCCCGCAAAATCTTTGTGCACTACTCCGCTTGTCTAAACTTTAAATACTTATAACAGTTATAACTCATAAAACTACTCGTCCTAAATTCAATTTTTATGAATCAAAATATTTAGAAAAAATATTCTGCTTTGGAATATGAAATTAAAACTCTATGTTGTCATTCAAAAAAGTAAAAAACTTAAAAAATGATAAGGATAAAAAATATTTAAAAATATAATTTTTTAAAAGTTTGTTTTTTAACAACTTGAAACTATGTAAAAAATATTTTGAAAAAAGTCAATACTTTTTTAAATAATGAGTGTTCTTCAATAAAAAAATCACCCTGTATTATTACTTAAGTATTATTTTTGATGAGAAAAATATAACAGCAGTAGGTTCAATTGATATAAAAATACAGAATTGATAATGTGCGCTATTGAGTAAAGAAGATATATGGTATAAACATTAGGACACTATTACAATACACGTAAACATTTTTATTTATTTTTTAAAGCGACTAATGCATTTTAAATTATTTAACATGGTTCATTTATTATTTTAATTCAATTACGTGACAACAAAAAGTAGGTAGGTTAAATATATTTTCCGAAACTAAAAACAAGAAAATTGAAGCATCAAGTATATTGATTTACTTAAAAGTTGATTTTATAAACATTGGTTTATTATTGACATATACAAGTGTATAACTACAACTCAACATTAACATAATTATTTTTTACACAAGTAAATAGTGGTAGTTTATGTTTTTAAATTAAATTATTTACAGATTAATGTTTTAACCAATCGATATTATTATACTTATTTAATACTTTGCGATGCAATTTGAAATTTCCCAAAGCACTAATTCGCATATTCTTGAGTAGGTATCAGAATAATATGTGTTTTGCTTAAAAACAAATTTTAATAAAATATGAACATTTTATATATAGCTACAAGAAAATGCAGTGTTACGGAAAAAAACATTCTTTCTTTTTTAAAGTGAATATTATAGTAAGAGTATATGAATACTAAATCATTTTAACGTTTTATTTTAAGTAAGGACATATATTTTTTGTTTGAGATTTTTAGATTGATAAACTAGCTTTGGATTGCATTGATTTAAATAACATATACCTAGTCTTCTACAGCAAATGAAAACTAATTTAAATATTCTATAAATTATTATAAAGCCTACTAGACTACGATGGGTATAATAATATGACGTAGAAACAAGAATTCAAGTCGATGCCTTCGCTGCGTAGTCGATGCCATTTACTGTAGCACAACTCACCGTCATTCGGTTGTGTTATACTGTTATTATTATAATTATTACTATTATTATGCTCTTGTCTAGATGTTTTTTTTAATTTTCACCGTTTCAAAATAGAAATAAATGCATATTGCTTGTAAACATAATATTCTAAGTAGACCTGTTGTACCTTTACCTATACCGATACCTATACGCACGTTATAATAACACATACTGCAGAACCAGCTGCTATAGCGCATAGTGCAGTGAACTCGTGTCTAGCCGTTGGGTGGGGGTCTCTGACCACAAGCGAAGATGTACGGTACCTCTGCACACTGCACAGAACCAGTCTCGTTTTGAAAGCATTCATCAGTCATCTCGCCATGGACGGTGATGTATACTAAGCTCAAGTTGTGTCGTATTATTATTCCATCGTGACAATATTCATATAAAACGCTATATTTTTGAGGATAACTATCAACATTATTGCAAGGTAAAAATTACTAATTAGTATTAAGATATTGTTTGAGTTGGCTGTTGTATATTTTTCCGCACTGCAGTATGTAACTACTTACGTGACCGAATTACACACCAAGCGCATACTTTATTATAACCACCTAATGAATAATTATTACTAATATAATATTTTATTATAAGTTATAACTATTTATACTACGCGTTATTGGTAAATTACTAACCCGCTACCGCATGAATAGCCATGAAATTGATGTTTACTCGTGTATAAACGGTATGACTAAATGACATAATTTTGTAAACATTTAAATTTTTTAATGCGTCACTAAAGCACAAAATATGTTTATAAGTTTGTACCTAAAAATAAAAATGAAACTTAGATGTTTAAAATGTATTATATTATCATGTATATGCATAATGGATATGAATACAATATAATTACCTACCTACATGGTATGATTGTTTTTGTAATATTATATTTCTCAAGATATGTTGAAATGACACTGAGAATGTATTATTGTTAGTTTTCATTGGGAACTAAACATATCAAACTAGTAACTACCAACAACGATTATGAGTGCTGTTATTATTTCAAGCAGTAGGTACATACTACATCATATGACCACAAACATTTATTCAGCTATTATTGCCATCCACATTTAGGTTAAATTAGAGTTTCATTAGTTTACTTTAGGTGTAATAGTAATACACATTATACGGTAGTGTGTAACTAAAGAAAGCTTGTGTAGAAAAAACATTCATTTATTCCTATAATTTCCTACCTACTATGGAATTTTTCATTATAACCCGTCCAATTCGTCTTGGCATTTAACAAACGTTAAGATCTTTTTAAAAAAAAAACGGTGATCCAAAAATTATATTACCTATATTGAAAATAATATAGTTTGAGAATCACTATTTATTTAACCATAACGGTCGCTTAAATACCTAAGATGAATTTGATAACTGAGTTTTATAAATTATTATATATTTGTATGTAGGTACATTATTAAGCACGTGATAAATGTAAAACTAAATGAATAACGTGAATACAATTTTATAATAAATTACACTCGCCTCCCCAATTGAGTTTTAATTTTTGATTTTAAATATTTAAAACAATTGCATTTTATAAACACCTGAAAAAAATACCAACGATAAATATGTCATCAATCAGTTAGAAGGTGTCTAAATATAGTTTAGAAATTAGAACTTGCAGTATTCCAGGCTCTAGTAGTTACTATGTTTACTTTTATGCTTTATTAATTATTTAATATAATATTATTCAAGGTATTATAACTTATAAGTACAATATTTTGTTTTTTTTCTATCTATCGATGATAACTAGCTTTTTTGTAACGTAGAATATTGGAATAATTTTAAAATTTGTAATATTTGAATTTATATAATAAACGTTATATAAAATATCGTTCACCAAATTTATAAATATTATAATATTTTAACAATATTACACGTTAAATCTGAAAGTTGATAATATTTATTTGTTTAAATGAAAATTCATCATAAGTTATTTAAGTTTTTAAAGAAAAACGGACCAAAAAAATATTGAGTATAAGGTATTAGAAATAACAATCGTTCATATTAATACGTCAGATACGAAATTGATGGACAAAACAACAGTCAGCAGATACGGAACACTTCCTATGACCTTTCTCTATGTATACCCATTATATAACTACCGAAAATAATTTTAAATTTTGATTTGATTGTCATTGATAAACGTACGTTTGCCAATTAGTTTTGACGTGTAAGTGACAAGGCGACCACTACGACAATAATTATATTAGACGCGTGTGACCAGCTGTAACATGTATTTGTATTACCCACGCATGGCCACATAACTTTTTTTATAGTATATTCGAGGTATAAATGAATAAACATAGTTTTACCTGCGACACTATGTTCAATTGTTTCTTTTTTCAGTTTCATTATACTGTCCCGACTTCCGACACCGATAAAATCGTCTTATACCTGTCGTTTGTAATAAAATATCATATTAATAAATACTAATCCGCACACCTACATACAAAAATGATTGTATCGTAATCACTGACTTAACAAAGTATTTACTTTCTATGAGCGTGTATTAATTGCAATGTCTTTGTCTGCAACTCTACACAATGTATTATGCGTATTACATATTTATATAATTATATCATATATGTGAGTAAAGTTACATATCGGGATCATCTGCGATGGCATTGTCTACAAGACATAAAACTATATGACTTGTCTAGAATTTCAATTTAAAGAATTAAAAATAATTTATATAGTTCACCGACCCGTGTACAATGAAGGGTCAATCATCAAGAGTATTGCTGTTGCTCGCGTTCTTGTTTGCTGATTTGTCTGGCGGCGAATCGTGCTACGAACCAACCGACCAGGATCCATACCTTTATTTTTCGCACAAGACGGCCTATCAACTGATATTTAATTCAAAATTCAAACCGGTGCCTTGTAAGTTTGCATTGTACATTGAATAATCATACAGTTAACATAATTATAGTATGGGTATTAAATTATAATATAATTTGACTTATACTTTTGATATTTCATGTACCTATACTCTATTTAATATGATATAATATTACAATTATAATTAAATAATTATTTTATGAGTCCAATAAAGACATAGTCAGTGGCGTAGCCAGGATGAAATATGGGGCGGGGGAAGGAGTAGTATGAATTAAATTAATTTGTATACATATATAAATAAATAATCATACATTTATAAGGAAAAAATGCAATGGGAAATGGGGGTTAAAAACCATATCCCCTTAGTTACGTCACTGCCCGTAGTTAATTGTATTTTCAATTTAGATTGTCGCCCGACATTTGTATGGATGTTTATCAGGCCTGGTACCAGTTATCCAAATACTAACGAATCCATCGCAATTCGTCAGTTGCATCAATTCAAAGAAAGGGTGATAAAAAATCACGAAGAACGTAGAAGTACGATTCAAAGTATTCAACACTAAGTTAAATAACATTAATACGATTTTATTTGAACTCCGCAGATGGACATTTGTGTAAACACGTATTAGACAGTCTAAAACGTTGGGAATTTGAAGTGAATCCAACTTCAGAAGATGATATTTCACCCCAGGGTAGGATGGACATGCAGCTACTCGCAAAAAGGATGAAAGACAAAATGAGTGAAGTTTTAGTAAAAGAGATCAACCAAAATACGTTCAAAGTGAATAATATTTTAAGTTATTATATAAAAATAATCATATATTTAAATCATTGTAATAAAAATTGTAGGTGTTTAACACATTAAATAAATAGTTTAGTTAATGTGCAATTGTTTTTATACGTTAGATTTATGCCAATGAAGACCGAAAAGTTATGAATAGTGCCGAGGAATTTTCTAAAACTATGTTTGGGGACGATTTCAGGTTTAAAGTTCCTATCGAAAAAATCCAAAAAAATTCTAGTTTTATCGGGGTATTAAAAAATATATATATTTTTAATATTATATTATATTAATAACGTTTTACTCGTGATTTAATTATGAATTTTTTCCTAATCTCCAGTCAGAGTCTTGTCCTAAGTGGACTGATGCAGTTCACAGTTCTGAAGCTTCGCTGTTTCGTAAATCACCGGAATATTTGGAAATGGTGAGCCAAATGAGTAAAAGACTGGGTTTTCTAGAAAACATAACTGACAGTAAGTATAAAAATACAATATTAACTGTAGTGTTTATTTTCACAAGTCCAGAACGTTTTATTTTTATACATTATAATTTCAGGTATAATTCACGCGATGTACGAATCGTGCCGATACAATAAAGCGCTCGTGATCGAATCTTACCCAGCATGGTGTGGCCTGTTCACTAGACAAGAGTTACAGGTGTGTGCGATAGATGATAAGAAACCGATACGAGTTCGATTATAGCTTTTAACGTGTCTAACTTTCGTACTTAGCTTTTAGAATATTACGAAGATTTGGACTATTACTATAAATACGGTTACGGTTCTGAAATAAACACAAAGGTGGGATGTCCGATCGCCAGAGAGCTAATGGGATATTTGAAGTAAGATCACAAAATTACCTATCTATAATCTGTCATTAATAACTATATATATAACCAATGTATCAAATTTAATTAATATTATTGGGATTTCTTTTTTTTAGTGCTGTAGCAAAAAACGATTCCGTAAGACCTTCGGCAGTATTTAGGTTTGGTTCTTCAGCCGGGTTGTTGACTACATTATTGGCTTTGGGCGTAGCAAAAGATACGATTCCTTTGACCCATTCCAATTACCATGCTCAGTATCGTCGTCAATGGAGAATGTCACAAGTAGACCCATTTTCCAGTAATTTTGCCGCTGTATTTTACAAGTAAGCATAATATTATATAAAATTTGTTTTGAAAAAATTTATTTAGATGCTTTTC
Source organism: Diuraphis noxia (assembly GCF_037042655.1). Classification (NCBI taxonomy): domain Eukaryota; kingdom Metazoa; phylum Arthropoda; class Insecta; order Hemiptera; family Aphididae; genus Diuraphis; species Diuraphis noxia. The sequence goes on along the minus strand of NW_028301712.1, from coordinate 16,206,275 downwards.
ACAAGTATAAATATGAAATGAGTTTAAATCTAATTTGAAAATATTTTAAAGTAAAAATGTCATTATTTACATATTATTATAATTTTGAACGTTTAGCCAAGACATTGCATAAATATTATATATAAAAGTATTAAAAGCTTTATTTTTATTGCGTACAACTATTATATTTTTAATTTAAATGTTATTAAAGAATAGGTAAATTGTAAATCTAATATTTCCATAATATGAAGATGTCTTTCTATAATAAATTCAGTTAAATATTATACGTTATATGTTTATAGTTTGGGCATATAAATAAGCGCAAGTGCTTCGATTTGGTAAATATATTGTTTTAGTACTTAGCTAATACATAATTATTAATGCTCACGGTAGTTGGTATAATGCATTGGCTACGAAAATCACTTACCTATGTACAGATGGTTTATGCCCAGTTCACCGACACCAGGTTTTTTGATAAAAAAAACCAGTTTGTAATGGTTTTTAAAAAAAAGCCCAATTCACCGACAAATTATATTGGCATTGCAATAAAACTATAATCGGTACTATCATAATCTGTAAATTTATTTCATCGCGAGTATAAGGTACCTATCGGCTATGATATATAATATATCGACAACGTTATGATATCTGTAAACTTATTTAATGGTGAATATAAGATAGTATTATAGGTACCTATCACAAGATAATTGACATCCATAATCAATATATTATAAATATAATATATAATATGATTTTAGTTTGTAGTTGTACTTCACTGCGTGAATACGTAATATTACCATTTTATGTTTTTAATTTACATTTTATTATTTATATATTTTTGTAACTGAACTATAATTCTTCAAATTGTAGGTAGGAAAACTTGGTGTCGTCGAACTGGGAATACACCGTACACATATCCATCTATAATATATACGCACGTAATCATGGGGACAGGGTAGGCCGGGTTCACTTTAAATTTATCCTGGCCCAAGGCTACCCCCCCCCCAAATTCAAAATAAAATAATGATAAAAAAGCCAGCAATTATTTTCCCCCACTAGTAGAAATTTTCTGGCCTGCAGGTACGCGTCATACGTTTTATGCCGGTACAATGCAAGTATACTAACCTACCTACCATATTATTGGTTATACAATTAATTAATAACCTATACAAAATAAATTGTATACCCATGAAAATAGGCCCTTCAATAATATATCATAACGATATCATATTGTATACTTGTATGTCGTCGTTATGATCACAATATTGTTTGAATGTAGTGTAATCACTGTGTATTGTTTAACCGTTAAGCCGTTAATTATTAATTAGTATACTATATGCTGCTAATATTATTATGTGTCATTGCAGGTGTGATCAAGGTGACGAAGAGAACAAAGTAATGTTCTACTTGAACGAGGGCGTGTACGATTACCCGGGTTGCAACGTCGGTTTATGCTCTTGGAAATTCGTCGAGAACAAATTCAAAGACTATCTGACACCAAATGGCTGCAATGACGAGGTGTGTCACGACCGAAGTCAAGCGTCGGGTGTTCGTTGCGCCGTTTTGGTCACCGCACTGATTCCAATCGTACTTACGTACTTGCACGTTTGAATAATAATATACCTACGAATATGACGTTTTTCGTTTGGCTGTGTCATAAATTATATAATTTTTACATTAATATTATTATATTTTATTAGTTAATATTTAAATAGACGAAAATGATTATTACATTTTCATAGCATATTTTATTCTCGTGTAACGTTATTACGAAGTCCCGTGAATTGTCATAACTATGATATAATATTTTAAAATTATTGTTTAAACTACTCGTGTAAACGTTTCTCAGAACACAAAAGAACAACACTCCCATCCGGCTAAATCCAACCAGTCATTATCATGTAAATTACAACACTGGTAGACTGGTACGTTACACTTTTTTGTTCTGTCTATGGCTCAAACTGAAAGTCACATTAATAATATACCAACCATTTGTTACTAAGTAAATTTTCTTAACTTTATCACTATTTCTTATTATTTTTTTATTTTTTTACGAAATATTATCAGTGTTAAAATAAACATTAAATATATATAGATATTGCATGTTTGCAAAACATGATATTAGTAACATCGTATTACAAACAGTAAAATTATTTAATTCACGTACAAGCTGATCATATTTCTATTTTATTAACCATGAAGTAACTATGAAGTGCCTAGATTGAATCATTGTAAAAATATTAAAACTTCCCACACTGTGGTTACACAAATGTCAAGTATAAATTATATCAATATTTAGTATTTAGCAAAAAAAATACATAAACCTCACTGTATCCTACTTATATATTTTTAAAATGACTGGTTTTATCATCCTACGTTTGAATCGTTTGATCTCACAAACGGCATATAGGTACGCTGGTTTAAGTTGAAACCTGATTTTATTGTAGTTATGATACATTAATTATAATATGTACCTATTGTACTTAAGTACGATAGTATACATTCTAATGATAATTGTTTTGTTCAAATAAATATATTATACAAAAAATAAACGTATTATACTTAAAATTATGTGTATTTACTTCAAAAAAATATATAAGTATTTTGTTAAATAAAACCATCGATTATAAATTAGTATTTATAATCAATGATAAAACTAATATTAATTGCACAAAATGGTATAGGTTAATGATGGTAAATTCGTGTATTGAATTTATAGGATAAGGGTAACGATCACACAGTCGGCTACCCTATTATATATTTGTGTAATGTATAAGACGCATGTTTTTGAATAATTGATGTTGCATATAATATCATATTATATTTGTATTAATATAAATTTAAAATTTAAAATTACTTTGTTGTGTCTCAAATTAGAAAAAAGACAATTAGTAATAATCATATTATAATACTTAATACATAAAACATATGATGAAGTTCATAAAAATCTGTTATTATAACGGTTTGATATCAATATAGGTATTCTTCTTCTGTATTAGCAACAAAATGTTTGTTTTCCTATGTTAAATCGATATTAGAAATAGAGTAGGTACCAACTATGAACTACAGCATACGATACAAAAATACAAAATGTAAATAAAAATAAATAATATGATTGATGCAGGACTATCAAAACACCATACCATAAAGCATTAATGATAACTGAACAGATCCTAAACATAATCAATAAACGTATCAACTATTTAAACACAAAAACTATTGTCTGAAAAAATGAAAGCCAACAAACATAAATGTTTTTTTTTTTTTTTGATTTCAATACAATAACTAAAATTTCTATATTATCTAATATTTGGTGTTGAAATTTGACATGTTGTCAACTTAAAAAGTTTAATACACACACACACACACACACACACACACACACACACACACACACACACACACACACACACACACACACACACACACACACACACACACACACACACACACACACACACACACACACACACACACACACACACACACACACACACACACACACACACACACACACACACACACACACACACACACACACACACACACACACACACACACACACACACACACACACACACACACACACACACACACACACACACACACACACACACACACACACACACACACACACACACACACACACACATATATATATATATTCAAATTAAATATTAAAAAATACATATTAAATAGAACAAAATTGTATTAATAGCAAAATATAATATGTCTAGTGTCTATAACAATTAAGATTGATGACAATAATTATTTTTGTTCCGGTCAAAACCTCAAAACAGTGGATTTCTGATAACTTGCTGGAACTTTTTATCATTCCTTCTTTCATATGTATCCCCAAAAGTGTTTTCGTCTATTGACAGATATTTTGGATCGCATGCACCTGACGTTTGTAATCAAATCAAATCGAACATAACAACTTGTTTTTACTCATCAAGTCTTAGTGCGTTAGAATAATGAATATTAAAATTATTGATTTCGTATAATATAATATACTATAGTACTATTATAAATTAATAATACGATTTAGCTGGTTCTTATGATGCGCGTTTACTGTTTCACCTTTGCGAATAATATAAGGGGCAACTATATAATAATTTAATTATTAAAATATTATATAAAAGAAACTGACGGCAGTTCCTGCTTTAGCCGGTGGTTCACCTTTCACCTGAATAGTGAAAACTTAATTCATTCTCATATTACCCATTAATTTATAAAGTATTCCGTTTTATCATGTAGTCCGTCTTCAGAAATGACAAATTATTATTCACCTACCACACGGCAAAGAAGTGAAATATTTTCTCTGATCGATGTACCTATTTGCTATTATGATAGCAGGTTAACTAGACAGTTTTCACAAAGTGCGGTGACAGTCAGTAGAAATAGTATACCTATCTGTAATGCTGTTATAACTGTGGTCCATAATGACAAACACTATAAATATTAGTAACACGTTACTAAGTACCAACTACAAGTTGCCAAGTTATTGAGTATTTTAAAATTGTAAATTGTATTTATACCTACATATTAAAATAATCATAAATCGTTTTGAAATATTAAAACATAACAAAAATTTTATAAAATGCCTGAGATAGTAATCTAAACTTTACATTTTATAAGAAGCCAATTTACTCGAATTTTTAAACTAACAAAGCTAAATGTGATCTGCTGAACGTACAATTTGGTATGTTAGGTAGGTAGATACGCACTTGTACAACGGAGGCAACAAATTTAATTGGAGCACCTCTTATGACATGCGAATTGGGGTTAAGACATTTGAAAACAGTTAGGCTACCATCTAGTGATACAATGGAAAAAAAATCAATTTAATGAAAACGTTGAAATCATTCCAGCATAGGCGAGAATCCATTAAAATTTTAGGAGCTCACATTATTATCAACAATGTGAGTTAGAGGCTTCGATTACATGTACAATCAAAAAGGTTATATTTTCATCTGGGTGCAGGGGCGTATTTAGAAATGTCTTAAGGGGGGGAGGGGGGCACAAACAAAAAGTTCAAATTTGCGTACATGGGGCGTAGAGTTGTAAAATTTCTCATATTATAATAAAATTAAGTATAAAATACGTCGAATGGGGGAGGCATATGGGCCCCATGTACCCCTCCCTTAAATACGCCCCAGTCTGGGTGGCATGGTCTCCCTTCTGATATCTGCCTATCGCCTATATGATTAAACCAGACAATTTACTAGTAATACTCATAATTCTTTAAAGAATTGTAGGAAAAATATTATAATACAATAATTATATACTTACCTCTGCTGTTTTTGATTTTATCAGGTCTAACTAATAACTATCACAATCCGATATGGTCTATGAATATGCGCTGAAGTGTAAAACAACACGATCGCCGTTACGGCGTTACCTACCACGATTAACGATAGTATAGTTGCCTGACGACGTTTGATTGGGTATACTGAATAGGTAAGAGGCAGCCACTATATTGCAAGTAAATTTGACTACCTGGTAGCGCTCTCTATCGGTAAACAAATTCACAAGAATTTCTTTTGTGGCTTTGACTGCGATCATAGATAGCATGACGGTAGACCCCAATGAATATATTAATATAAAAATACATTATTTATTTGTTAAAAACATTTTAAAGCAAATCTGTTAATATACTTAATTATACCTTAAAAACAAATGAATGTTAGTCAAAATAAAATGTTTACAAATTACAAGTATCTTATAAAAGGAAGCAGTTAAGGAAAGGTGCAATCATACCATTATAATAATTATATATAATATCATTTTATTATATTATATAATTGTATACTATAATATAATTCACTGAATTTATTTTATTTAATTCCTGACTTAAATATTGTTTATTTATCTTACCTTTTACTTATTAGTATTTTATTAAAAAAGTATTTTTATGAAATTCTTCAGAAAAATTAATCTACTAGCAGTCAAACATTAGACGCTTCTGTTAATGCTTTTTTTGTTTACACCATGTAGTGCTGAATCAATAATGATAGAACATCATTCAGCATTTCAGCACCCAAAAAAAAAAAAAGGAAGGTACCTATTGCAAGGAGCTTATACAGGGGGGGGGGAGGTCTAACCCCCCACCAACCAAAATTATTTTCCTAATATAATAATATAGTATATATACATACTCTTACTTTTGAACAAATTACATACATAACATTTTGATATTTAACAAAACAAGTACCAAAATAATGAGTAAGGAGGAAAAAATTGTTTTATTATGTTGCTGTATAATTTGTATTGTTATATTTTGTAAACCCCTCACCCCCAAAATTTTATTCTGTGAGTACATGACTCACATGACTGCCTAAACGTTTTAAATTATAATATTCTGTTGAGTTGGAATAGTTGGATCTAAACATAAACAAAAGTATTTTTGTTTCAACAGATACGTAATTCATTCAATTTTGAAAAATATTGGTTGTTCTTTTGATGTGTAATTATCCTGTGCGCTTATCATTATCATTATTATTACTATTATATACTTGTCTATGAGTTAGTTAGTGCAGAGCCGACGATGAACAACGTTGAACTCGCCGCTCCTTTGCATTAAGTCTCATTTTTATTATTTAATTAATATTTTTTTATCAAATGTCAATTGTTATATTATGTTTCTTTTATTGTTTTGTTAATTGTTCATTAAATATTGTTTTGTTCGTTATTAAGTAAATATACCTTCATTCACTTGATTGCTTATCATTATCTTTTAGTATTTAAATTTAAGAAATCAGTATGAAGAATTGGTTTTATCTGCAACTGACCAATGCAATAAATGGGGCATACCCGTTACCCGCATACCTACCAATCCAACCAACTATTCATCGTCGTATTTATTTTAAAAGGTTTTTTGGCGACGTAGATGGAGATAGGAGGCTTGATGTAAATGAAGAAAATCTTCGTATTACAGTATTCTTACCACTCATAGATACAGTGATTGTCCAACTTAAAGAAAGGTTTACAGGTTTATACAAAGTCACTAACAAATTTAATTTTCTGGTTCCTCAAAATATTTTATAGTCTAGTCTCTAGTGAACATGATATTGTAAAAGCAACTTATGACTTTCAACTATTTTATAAAAATGACATCAGTACAGATATATCTAGGCAAATCTTATATATTATAAATGTATACAAAGATTTTCTTAAAACAATCCACAGCATAAAAAATCTTTTGCAGTGTCTATTGGAGAATGATGTGGCCTCTATTTACAAAGATATTTTCAGTGCATGTATTATTTTCCTAACATTGCTGATCACTGTAGCAAATGCAGAACGTTCATTTTCCAAATTAAAAATAATTAAAAATTACTTAAGAAACTCCATGCTACAATTTCGCCTTACAAATATAAGTATTTTGAACATTGAGCGTAACCGTACAAATGAATTGGATATAAATAAAATAATTTATGATTTTGGTAACAATAAAGCAAGGAAAAAAATTTTTCTCAAATAATTTGTTGTTTAAATATATTTTATCTATTATATTATTAATTATTACTTATAAGTATTTGTAATTTTTTTATTCAATAAATGAATAAACAAATGTATTCGTTTCTAAATCTAGGTTCAAGTGGATTTCGGACACCACACTCTCGACAATTCAGTATTCATTTGCTGAGTCCGGATCCATCAGAAACGCACACGTTGACACAAGTCACACTATAAAAAATGCTTTATCTATTTCGCACATTATTTGTTTTTAATGAATTTATAGGCGTTAATTTAAACGATTTTAGTATTTCTATCCAACCATAATTCGTTAAATTGTTTTAAGATGCATTGACGTGACACAAGTAAAAAGCTTTTATCTTTTTACAAACAAACCTCATTGAATTTTTCTGATACAGAGCAAGACACCTTTTTGTACATATGCTATTTTCTTGGGCATGCCGATTCTCCTTATCAGTCACGCCCAACAGCCTAACATTAGTTAAACCATATTTTAAATATATATATATACAAATACATAGATACGAAACTGGATTATATAATATATTATTGGGTACGTAAATAAAACATAATTCTTATTTAAAATATGTATATTATGATGATAAACAAAAATGTATACAATTACCAATCTTAAATTATAAAACAATGCATACGTCATATTAATCAGAAATATCTGAAATATCTCTTGTCACGTCCGATGCTTCATCTAATATTTCGTCTATAATGAATTCGAGATTGTACAATTTATCTTCCTCCTCGACTGTACAGCTGATGAAACTGGCCCACATGTCGGGTGTTACACACTGGACACCATCGTTGAGTAGTTTCTGTACATCAGTCAACTTGCCAGTCACCTTGTTTTCATCTATGTGATTTTTTACTACCGGCCACACTAAGTCAAAAGGATTCAGCTGATTGTGATAAGGAGGAAAACGTAAAACCACTTTGTTAGTTTTTAACGCTTCTTCATCTATTAAATATTTATCATAAACAGGACTGACTTGATCTACCATTTCCATTAATTGACACTTGACCATCTGATTATCAACTGCACAGTTTTTGGATACCAACCATTTAATTATATTTTTCTTTCTCCAATCCATTGTGGGAATGAGGTTCTTTTTGGACAAATGGTACGAAGCGTTGTCCATTACTATAATACAATTGTCATTTAATCTAGGCAAAACCCCACAAAACCATTCGTAAAAAGTTTCGTCTTTGATTTCATTCTTATTCGATTTAAAACAGAACAGTCCACCTTCGACAAAGCCTTCAATAGAAGCTATATGGACTACTATAATAAATTTCTCTTTGGCAGTTGGATTTTCCAACGAAAATGAATTTGTTTGAGATTTTGTCTTAGCATCTATCCAGTCGTTAATATTAAAGTCGTCGACATACACACTCATTTCATCTAAATAATAAATGGTTCGACCTTCACTACGATAACGACGTAAGTCTCTAATGTATTTTTGTCGCCATAACACGACCTCTTTTCTTTCAATTAATCCAAGTTTCTGATTTTTTGTATTAAAATATTCAAAATTCAACTTCTTTAATGTGCACTTCAAAGACGTTTGAGACATATTCGGAAGGTCGGGATCATTCTTAATGGCCTTTAGAATTTTATGGAATGATGGAATTTGATGCCTAACCCAAAATGCATGAATCTTTTGAAGAATCGCATTTTTAATTAAATCGTCAATTGTATTGTTGATTGTCATACGATTTTTTTTTCTGGACGGTGACTCATATTTACCTGTTATATTGTACTCATTTATAGTCTTTTTAATTGAATCCAATTCATAATTGGTTTCTTTTGATAGAGTTTCCATTAAAACATCATATTTAATTTTCGGTTGTTTTAGGATTTTGGATTTATAGAGATTAACCATAAAAACTTTTTCTCCTTTTTCAATTAACTGAAACAATAGTTGTAATACTTTAACTCAATATAAGTGCGAATTAAATAGAAATTAAAAAAAAATTAAAACAAAACTCTTACCATTTTTTTTTTTTTTAAGGGCTGTTGCAATTCCAAATCAACATTTTGAACGACATCTGATATCACAGGATGAACCACATTAGTCGATTTGTCGACCAACGACGAATTGATTTCTACTTTAGAAACGTTCATTTAAAAAAATATTAGATCAATAACATAAAAATTCACTAACAAAATACTTTAAAATCAATCGCGTGGTTCAATATTAATTTATCATGCAAATTAGTAAATTACACGAACACGACACAAAATTACAAAATATAACGATCATCGTTTTTAAGTTTTTATCATGGTACATTAACACTGTTACAGTGTTACACTAGTCACTAATGCACCTGTCCTAGTCTAAGGCGAGATGGGGGTCGTTCTCCGACAAACATAAATTTGATAACATGATATAACCTCAAATATTTTCCATTACCAACATAATTTTTATTAAATTGACGTTAGGGAAATTTTGTGCTAAAAAGTAAACAAATTTGTAATCTGAATCGTCGAAACTTAAAAGCTTATTTTTAAGAATAAAACCGCTTAAAATGAAAATCTTTGAAATTAAGGTCATCTAAATCCAACAATATTATAATGCTCTATTGTTTTTACTTCTGTCATTATTGTAGACTCTACAAACTTAAATTTTGTAGTAGATATATCTTTATTATAAATAAAATTTAAATACATAATATATTATTATTTATTATTTTTGTTTGTGTATTAATGAACATCAGATGAGAAAACCACAGGGCTGGAAGTTGTTTAATATATGATTATATTTTATTATAATATAAAATAAAATAATAAAAATATACTGTTGGAAAAAATGTAGTTGTTTATCCAATTCCTCATTGAAATGCCACCAATATTGTTTAAGTCTATCTGGTCTTTATTAATGTTTGTAATATTCTTTTAAATTTATTTTACTTTTATTTATAGAACTATAGTAATTGTTCAACCAACTAAATTTGATTGCATTTGTTTACAGTTATGCATTTATACTTCAGTAGTTTAAAATATAAAGTGTATTATTGTATTTGTTTAATTAATAAAATACGTTTAAATAATTATCTTCATCAAAAATATTTTTTTAGAACTAACTTGTTAGCATGACAAAATGCTTCCAACAGTTCCAACAGTTAAAACTAAAATGTGTACATATAACGAACTTTCAACTTCAAACTTTGTAGGTTAGGATCAGATATGTATAGTATCTATATATATTTATTTCAAATAACAATTTGACATTTTTTTTTTCATGGTTGGTCACTCTGACTGTCGGAGAAAAAATTGGTTGTTATCAATTGTCGGAGAACGGCCCTCGGCCCGTCCATTGAACTATATATGATCATATAGTTCAATGGGCCCGTCTAAGGCCGTGCGGCGTGCACAGTGTTGCCAGGTCAAATATTGTATAATCACCAGATACTCCCTCCAAAAATCGCCAGTAATCACCACGAACATAGAATATTATAGAAGCGACACTCTCGGGCGGCCAATGTTAATGGGTCTAGAATATTTCTTGACCTTGAAATTGTTCGTAACTTCTTGTTCTACCGCCAAGCTTACAACATCATTCCTGTTGATAATTGTGCGACAAATCATTATTGTTGATAATTGTGCGACAAGAGTATTATAAATTATAATATTACATCAATTTTTTTTAATGATGTACGAATTCATGACAAAATTTTGTCATGTACGAATTGTACGATATGAGTTATAAGTATATAGGACGGATCACGGATAGTATATTTTTAAAGATTTTTATTCAATAATATTGTAAGCAGTTTTTTTTTTTCAGATATTTATTTATTAATGTACCTATAATAGGTAGTACGTCTTATTTAATACATACAATTTATTACAAATTTTTACAAATCAACTACCTGCTATAAAGGTATGAGACAAGCTTGTGTTAAAGCTTAGAACATTAATGTTCTATGGTTGGAAATAGAGAATTACAATTTACTTAAATACAAATTATACAAACTAGATAATGAAATGATATAACAACAAATTTTAACATAATAGTATAACCAGTTAATAACAGTAAGTACATTTTACATTATTTTATTTACAGACCATGTTCTTATACAAAATTACTAACTACATTATAAAATAAAAACATATATACATAACAATATTTATAAATTACATAAAATTTGCAACTTTCTATTTTTTGTGTGAGGCATTTGCAAATTTCGATTGGTTCTCGTTAACGTTGTATAAATTCTAAATCTTATAAATAAATTCAACAAATATTCATGAGGGAATTGTTCACAGGGATGTTCAAAATATACATTTAACATAAGAGTTTTTATTTTTTGCCCTACTTTTGGTAATGGTGCTAAAGTAGGAAATTGATTAATAAATATAGTGTCTAGTTCAAAAATATACTGATAAAAATTACAATCTGGGGTCATTAACGATGAAAACAGAGAAATAGAACTATGTTGATGTGCTTTAAAGTGTGTGAAAAAAAGTTCATCGGATAACTTTGTTGTAGCTCTGCCATATCCTATGCATGTTTCACAAGAATGCATATTAAAACACTTCATAATCAAATAACCGCATATATATGTAAAAGCATTTCTTTCTGGTAATTCTAATGACCTGTAATGGGTTGCATCAATGGGTAGTGGATTAATTTGAATCACTTTCTGCTTGTCAGGGAATATTGTTTTTAAATCTTCTGCTGGTATTTTACTCAAGGTAGTCAGTACTTGGTCTAAATCATCCAAACAATTAGCACCTTCATTGTGTTCAAAATAATTCAAGGAAAAAAATTTTTTGAAGGTACGCTGTAGCTGGATAGTGGTGGGATTAATACAGTTACCATTTTGATTACGCATAGATCCAAATAAATTTTCCAAGCAATCTTGGTTTAAACGCCTTGTCATAAGTTCAATTTCTTCATCATATTCTTCTGATAATTTGTCATATAATTTTATTAATCCTGCTATTGAAATCATCCATCCTGTTAAAAATTTAATGTTGTAACTTTTTTTTATGTTGTTCCATTGCTTTGTTGAAATATTAAATTTTTGTATTTTGACATTTTTAAAAAAACTGAACATTTTTAATAAGAAATTTTTTTGATATTTTTTAGTAACAGTGTGACCCATAAACATAAAAAGATGGGCAGTATTTGTGGCTCTCCTGGTAGACGATTTTGAGTGCCCCCCCCCCCCTTAGAAGAAAAAATATCAGAGAAATATATCAAAATAAGATCTTAGGTAGTTTGTTGCAGTGACCTTTTTTTTAAATTTTGGCGGCCTGGTCTCGAGCGGTCCGTTTCAGCGATAAAAGCGTTCCTAACATCATGTCCTACCGCCAAGCTTACAACATCAATCAGTCCGCCACGAAATAAAAATTATTAAAGTGGAGGGGCGAGTGTCGCATCTATAATATAAATTCTATGCCACGAACATCTTAAATCGTGACCATGGATTATAGCGCGTTTATTACATAATACATGCAAAGAACATACATACATGGACACATGGTATTTATCTGGTATCCATGAGATTAAGTTGGATACTTCGCAGGCTGTTAAAAATTTATTTTAACATTGTTTAATACGGATTTCGGGGTTTACATCACGACTGTTATTTGTAATCGTCGTTTACAGTAACGTCCGAGTTGTCTTCAAAAGTTGAACACGTCTCAACTCCGAAAATGTCCGGGTCATGTCCGGGACACAGATATCTATACTAACTAGATATGGTACTAGACTAGTTTTACATTGACAGTAGTGAAGCTCGGCGGCGCGCTCTTATCACACATCCGCCATGTTTTCGGGGGTCAAAACAATGATTTGAATGTATGAAAAAGATACAATTTAAATTAATGTTCATGAAGTATTAAAAGATTTAAATTTAAACACGCATTCAATTTCAAACCATAACCATACAAATAATAAAACTTACATATATAGATCGATAAATGCATATTATAGCAACTATTTGGGACTTATTAAATAACTTGAATGGTATAGTGTGGTTTCGTGAAATAAACCGTGTAACATCAGTTACATACACAGACATATATTAAGTTACTTAATATAATTATATATCAGTTAATTAATAATAATAATAATATAATACAATAATTAACTTCATAAAATACAAATCACTTCATATCATACTCAATTTCAAAGAATGATTATTCAAATTTATAATTTAGGTATAAGGAGATATATATTTCAAATTTACTATACTATAATATTATTATAGAATACAAATATAAAAATGTTAATACAAAGTAAATAGGTACAATAGATTCATGAATATGAAACAAAGAAATATTATTAATAAAGTTTAAACATAAATATTTATTGGTTATTAAATAAAATCAGCTTAGTTAAGACACGTCGTTTGCTAACTTGTTTATCTTTAGATTTAGCAATATAGTGCAGACGTATTTTGAGATATTCCTTACAAATTAAAGATACTAAATGTAATTTATGGTTTTCTAGAAAACAATCATCCAAACAACTTCAATTTTTAAATACATTATTACTGTAGACATAGTTCTTAGTATAAATAACAATTTTAGAATATGAACCCAACTTTAGATGTATAAAATTATCTGTGAGTTGAATAAGAGTATTTTCAACAAATTTCAAGATTTTTAATACATCAGTTGAACTCTGTACTAGTCCTCCCCTATTTTTAATGTTAACGAGAGCCGAATAAGAATTTTTATGACTATAATAATTATGATCTATAGTAGTTTTTTTTTCTAGTAGACTTTCAGTACACGTAGGGCATTCTATTTTCTTAAAAATGGTTCTTACTATAAATCCACTAATATAGTATAAAATATTATCTTTAAGAATATTTATGTTAACACTATCATTTTCAAAAGAAAGGAAGTCTGGTATTTCTTCATCATCATCTTCAATAATTTCTTCAGATTTTCTTTTTTTCCAACGTATTTCAAAAATGCTGTCATAACATGAGTTATCTAACGCAACACAGTTTGCAGCATAAGATGAAGTTATTAAATTCTTTAAACATAATTGTTTCATAGCTGTTCGAAATTCCAGAACATTAGGGTTATTATTGTGACCAAACCTTTGCCTTATTTTAGAAAAACATATTTCCAAGTGGTCTTGAGAAAATTTGTATGTTAAAAGATATTTATAATCAGTAACAATAAAAAGTTCCTTAGCCAAGTTTAATATTGATTTGACAGCTACAGCAAAACCTACAAACATAAATATAATAATGAGTGTAATGGTATAAATATACAAAATAATACATGTTAGTATGTTACGTTAAAATTCCAACAAATATAATCACTGACCGATCACAAATGTTTTTCTAGGAGTTGAATGAATTGGGATTCCTTTAATATCTGTTAGACTCAAAAAATAATCTACCAAAGGTTTTATCATATTTTCCACTTCTTTAATGTTGTCTCTGTATAATGGTTTTTTAAATCCTTTACCAAAGGGGTTACTACGGGTATTAAGAAAGTCAAATATTCTATCAATTACCCTGATAAATCGTTCTGTAGCTTCACCTATAGTAAATTAAAATAACTGTACTTATACTGAATTACTGATTATAATTAAAACTTACTGTTTTTAAATGCAGATTCTTCTAATGACCTAAGGAATTGTATTGCATCAGCAGTCGACGAGCTTAAGGTCTGTGCGGCCATTTTCACCTTCATTATGTTTTTCCTCCAATCAATATGAGCAGATGTCAATTTATTAGCCAAGTGCAACCCTATGTTTTCTTGGGCTATATCAATGAAGCACATAATCATTATTATACTATATTTTATATAATTAGATATTTGTGAAATGAAGTAAATCTAATCTTTTAATATACCTTTATTAAGATCATGGATAAATGTCCAATCAATTATGCCATCAACACTTTTAAATTTTCGGTAAGTACCAAGGGCATTTCTTGCTAGTTTAATATTGTGGCATGCATCTGGTATATAATAAATCTAAATAAAATAAAAATAAATAAATTATACAGAGTTCATTTTTATTATAGATAGTTTTTACCTTCCGATCTATGCCAGGAATATAAAAATATTCTATTAACTCATCATATGATCCATGAAGTTTACATCCAAGATGTGTCATAGTGGATAAGTTAGTACTGGTGCCATCACATGTTACACCCCAAACTCGAACACCAACATTATTTGCCATTGTAATTGCGGTTGTAACAAGACCAGCCTGTATCACTGCAGTACTTTTAGATTGTAAAAAGTAACCTATTGGATGTTTCCATTTTCCATTTAATCCAACTAACATAAAAACCAATGCTTCTGTAGCTGGGGTCTCCTGTGCTTCAGCTTGAATTCCTCCAAAATCACAATAACCCAGAAATTTATCTTCACTAGCATCATACAAGATTTTTTTTCTTATACACATCGAATCAAAAACTAAATTGCAATCCTTGTCACTTTGTGGAATGCATTTCATATATTCAAATACTTCATTGAAGAAACCTGGATTAGCATTGACAGAATAAGTCCAGTTGCTAATGGACGATGGATGTGGTAGGCTTAATATAGTTCTGTAATAAGTAGCAGTAATATATTTTTATTAGTGATATATTTGAATACATAATATAAATATAACATAAAAACATAACACATCAATTATCAATCATAATAGTGTTTAATTACCGGCAAAAATGATAAGCTTTAGGAGAATAATAGTGTAAAGTCAAAGCAAATTGTTTCATCTCATTGGAATAGCGACAACCAGTTCCTTTATTACTATTTTTAAGCTCATTATTAAATAATTCTAATATAGACCCTGGCAGAGAAAGCATTTCAATAGCAAGAATAAAGCATCAAAGCATTATAAAAACAGCAAAACTTTTATTTATGATTAAAAATTCTTACCACTAAAATGATTTTCAATTAATCTTCCATGTTCACCATCAATTAAACCTTTATTGCGTAAATCATCTAAGAGATCTTTTAAATTGTTAATTGTTTTTTCTTTCCTCCTAAGCTTTTGTTTTAAAATTTTTATTTTATTTTTTAACTTGGTTTCACTGGTAAAACTATTTATAGTTTGTACTTCTACATCTTTTGTAGACTGTGTCTCATTAATTAAAATATTATCTGGTTCAGGACCATTATCTAAAAAAAATTATTAATACCTAATAAAAAAAAAAAAATAATGATAAAATTTTAAACAGTTTTAATACCTTCAATAACTGGTGTAGTATCATTATTAACTGGTCTAGGAACTTTCGTCAGAGGATTTATTCTGTGTTTTTTAACTTTTTGGTAGTATGATGGGAATGATGGAAACACTGATGGAGTAGCATCCAATCTTAATAATGGTCTACTTGCACCTGGGCGTATTTGAAAGTCTTCACTAGTAAAATGATCACTGCAAATTCTACTGTGCTGTGATGGTTTGAAATTTTTTCTTTTTATAGCATTAATCCACTTCTTCATCAACTCTTCATTAGAATGTGGAAATCTAATTTATAATAAATAATAATTTAAACAAAATACAGTAAGGTTATGGTTGTAATATAATATGAATATTATACTAGTATTTTTTAATTGCTAATTTTGTTTTAAATAGGTAGGACACTTACCGGAAAAAATGTGATGACTGTCCAGCTGAAGCCCTATTTTGACAGCCATACGCAACACACACATGAGGCATATTTAAGTATTAATTAGGAGTACATTTTAAAATCGAAATCCACATGTTTGTATTGTATCATTAGGTTAATGCAGAAATATTTTAGGAGCGTCTAAACACAGAACTGAACCGTGACCGTTTTGCGCATGCGCTAGTGACATTTCATAAATTGAAATCTCTTATCTGTTATCAGGTTATTACAACCATCTTATCTTATATCTATGATTACAACTTTTAAAAAATAAAAATCGTTTAATTATATTCAAATAATATTGCAATTTTGAATTTACTTGTATTAAATATACCATAATGTTGGTCTATTTGCATACATTTGTTTGAAATATAGTCTAAAGTCTTTAGTTTCAGGATCATTCATCAGTTTTATTTCATCAGATTATTTTTCATTACACTGCCTGTGAACAAGACTTATATTATGATGTATAATATTGTTAAATTTGTATCAGGTAATAATATGTTATAAACTTATATTATTATATATTTTTAATTATTAAGTTTTTATGTTTTATAGGAAAAAATTGAAACTAAATGTAATGAACCCAAACTAACAATTCTTTACAAAGATGGAAGATTGTATGCTTTAAAGAAACAGAAAAGTAAATAGTAAATAGTAAATAGTCATATTATTTTCTAAATTAATTAATAATGGTTTTAATTATAATCTAATAGCAGTTATACGCAGAATAGTGTAAGATGGCAGCCAAACTCAATGTCAATGTCAACAATAATATTCAAGACAACATGTTGTATGTTACATCATACAATAGATGATTGGACGCTGTCTGCTCTTGGAGCTATGGATCCGAAAGATTGTCAATCTATATTTATGAATTATTAATTTTATAATTACATAAATAATGAATTTTCAAATACAAAATTGTTTTTGTTATTAGAATAAATTAAATATTACATGTTAGTAAAATGTTTTAAGTTAATAAAGCGCATATTTAATTATTTTATATTAGATTTATATTTTGTATTTTCTTGACCTATTATTTCTTTTCTAGATAATCAAAGAATAAAAAAAATATATTTAAATTATGAATAAAAATTAATTAATTAATTTGACCCCCGAAAAAATGGCGTCTACATCGACGGTGAGCTTCACCTGATAACGGGAGTTCGCTATCTAGTATAGTATAGATATCTGTGGTCCGGGATCATGGTTAGTGAATGATACCATGATCACCATTCACCACGCCAATCAGAATTTTGATTAAGTGTAACCACACTACCTACTACCTACGAATAATGACGTAGACTGTGAACCAGGCTTTGTCACGACCCACGGCTTTACACAATGCCCATCATAGGTTTTGAAACGCTACTGCAGGTGACATTTAGAATTGGAAAACTCCGTAGTACCTACCTATAAGTGTACCTGTAGGAACCCGAACCTCCTATATTAAGGGGATTGCAAATCCTATTAATTTTTCATCAAAACAACCTTAGCGGCTGAAAATAATTAAGGTATTTCTAGTTGTTCGATTAAAAAAATGTAAAGATTTTTAAATTGGTAAACAAGTCTACTTTGCTTTGGTCGAAGCATATATTTTATATTTTTTAATATATTCAATATTAAAAAATTACATATTTATAAAATGTAATACAACTAATACGTACATTAATTCTCGTCAAGAATTTACTGAAATTTAAAAAAGTACTTTGACTGATGCAAAGTAAACTTGTTTATAAATTCAAACATCTTTTGATAGAGGTCATATATATAAATCAAAATAATAAATTGAATGAAAATTCTTCTTTAAATTAAAATCATTATGGTCAATAAAAATAAAAAGGCGGGTAAGTCGTGGATGTCGGCATGTCGCTAGCTCTGCTGTACAGTAGGGGTAACGTACTGTAATGGGTGGAATTAAATTTGAATCCAATGATATTATGAAAAACGATTCTTAGCGAAGACGGTTTATCTGTCTATAAGACATAATATTATAGATTATTAAAAATTTTCAAATCTTAGATTAAAAAAAAAAATTTTTATGAATTTCTATTTTAAAAAATTTGCGAATTTTGGTGATTTTCGTGATTTTTACATATTATGTTGTCAAAATTCAAACTTTGAATGCTTGTAAATAAAATTTGTGAATATAGGTATATTTCTTTTATTTTTCAACTGCTATTGTAAAAATATGTTAGAAGCCTTGTATTAAATTTTCAAATCTTAGATATAAAAGGAAAATACTTTATGAATTTCTAGCATAAAATAATTTATGAATTTTCGTGATTTTTCGTGATTTTTACGTATGTTGTAAAAATTCAAACTTTGAATGCTTGTAAAAAAAATTGTGACTATGAATTTATTTTATTTTTCAACTGCTATTGTAACAATATGTTAAGAGCATTGTATTAAATTTTCAAGCTTTTCTGCCTAAAAAAAAGAGTGTGCTTAAAATTTCCCGTGTTTCCCTTAATTTTTAGTTAGTTTTTCTAGATTATTTAGAAAAGTATTAAGAATTTTTTACCTTTGACCGCCCAAAGTACCAACTAGATTCACTTTCTGGTCGAACGAGGTACTGAAGTCAAAAATCGAAGCACTTTTACTGCCCCAAAACGTGATGACAGACACACACACACACACACTAAAAAAAAACACATCATGGTAAAATCAATACATTCATTCATCGCTCCGCTCAGAATCTAAAATACAATCACTCATCAATATGGACCGGATAAAGTGTGTCTTCGAGTCACCGTTTGATATATATATATACACCATGCAATATGACTCAATAAAATATTATATAATTTTATGATAAGTGCTATTTGTCATGGAAACGAGTGACGGAGTTTCGTCAAAAACCTACCTATTCGACGAAAACAGCGAAAAAGTCATAACCGCGGTATGAATGTTATATAAACACATAACTTATTATTAGGTACTGCTCCAGTATTATAGGCGTTATATCGTCACGTACCTACCTATACATGGATACATTTCCTGACCTTGACGACCGGAAGAAAGTCGTGGCGGCGTCCGAGTTCCGAGTCCGCGCACGCTTCTACGCGATCCGCCAGGTGGACGGCGAACGAGCGTACGACTGGTACAAGCGGGTGCGGGCGGCTGCCGTGCCATGCAGATTTGGCGTCGTCAACCAGCCACAGTGGACACCGGTCGTCGACAAGTTCGTTACGGGTCTACGACCAGGCCCGGTGGCCGACCGATTATTAGGCGAACGAGCGGACAGCCGGTTGGACGTCTTGCTGGCCGCGGCGGTTGAGGCCGAGTCGGTGGCCGACGGAGCGAGACGACGTCTGCCCGCCGGAGGGGCATCGCCGGATTTGCTGACCGAAATACGCGAAGGATTGAAGCTATACCGGTACAGCAGCGATGGATACGAGAGAGGTCTCGTCAGCGGTGACGATCGGGTAACGGGGTAAAACATATTTTATATGGTAGACTGGTAGACAACCGACATCACTTGTGCAAAAATGTTTTATTTTAATTACCTATACATATTGCCAAGCCGATGGGTTGGTTGTCGGGACAGGTAGTTAAGTTGGTAGTCATCGTAGGCGCAAATAGCGTTTGTGATTTGGAGGGTGAGCTTTGAGTGCTAAGAATTTCTGACGGTTCGTGTTTGTTTTCGTAGACATGAACTTCGACCGTCATCCATAAGCGCAAATTGCTTCAATTTGGGGGGGAGGGGGCTTAAGCCCTGAAAAATCCGCGGGTACTAATGTTGAACCATAATTATTATTAGTATCTTAAAATTTAACACAAAGTTTTAATGGTATTTTTATAAGTATATAAGAATACTATATCTATATTATTTCCTAAATATCTAAAAGTATGTATAAATACAATTGTTTAGCAGTTTAGCTTAAGGATAACTTAGGATGACTGAGTCATCTCAAAGTGAAAAAAGCGGGTAAGTGGGAATCGCTCTGCGGTACATTGGGGGTGGGATAGACCTCTGACTAGGGTAGGTTAAATTTGAATGCAATGATAGGTATCATTGTATACGAAAAACGGTTCTGAACGGAGGCGGGTTATCTGTCTAGGATATATATTATAGATTATTAAAAATTTTCAAATCTTAGATTTAAAAAGAAAATTTCTTATGAATTTCTAGCATAAAATAATTTACGAACTTTCGTGATTTTTACGTATGTTGTCAAAATTTGAACTGTAAATGATTGTAAAAAAAATTTGTGAATATATATTTCTTTTATTTTTCAACTGCTATTGTAAAAATATGTTAGAAACCTTGTATTACATTCTCAAATTTAAGAATTAAAAAGAAAAACTTTTATGAATTTCTATCTAAGATAATTTGAACATTGCCGTAATTTTTACGTATTTAGTCAACATTTGAATTTTAAATGCTTATAAAAAAAATTTGTGACTATATATTTCTTTTATTTTTCAACTGCTATTGTAAAAATATGTTAGGAGCCTTGTATTAAATTTTCAAGTATTTTGATAGGGCCAAAAAAATTTTATCGACACTTCAAAAGAACATTTTCAGAAAAATTGAAAATTTCAGTTGTCTATAAATATCTAAAAAAAGTCAAAATATTTTGAAAATTAAATCATGTAAATAAAATGCCAATCTTAATAACTTGTAAAATTTTCAAGTATCTACGACTTATACTTTTTGAATAATTACAAATATTTAAAATCGTTTGAGGATAAATCATTATCGTTATGCTATTTCGAAAAAATTTAAAATTCAAACGCACTTAAAATTTTTCCTATAATATGATGTTTCGAGTTTTCTCTATAGCTACTTGAAGGAAAACTAATGGCATACTTAGTGTTGTATTTTTAATCCTTAGTTATAAACACAAACATTTTTATGATTTTTCAACTTCAAAATTACTTGCAAATTTTCGCGTTTTCGACAGATTTCGTAAAGCTTTGACTATAAATGTTTATAAAAAAAAATTGTGACTAACGATTTTTAATTTTTTTTAGCTACAATAGGAACAACTTATAAGGAACCTTGTATTAAATTTTCAAGTATTTTTGGTCGTCTAACATTTTTTTACCGGCACTTCAAAAAAATTTCTAAAAAAAATTGAAAATTTCAGTGGACTATAAATAACTCAAAAGAAGTCTAAAAATTTTGAAAATTAAACTGTATATAGATATCACTAACATAAACATTTGGTGAAAATTTCAAGTATTTACACTTTACAGTGATTAGTTTTTGAATTACAACCATATTCGAAAACTGGTTTTGCGTAAAAATTCCCGTTTTTCTGTCATTTTTTTTTTGTTTTTCTCGATTTTTTTGAAAACTGTTGGAAAATGTTAACTTTTGACCTCTATGGCTCTATAATGCACCAAGGATATTCACTTTTACATCGGAAACCACCCCCTAAGTTTGAAATTGAAGCATTATTTCGACTAGTTATGCTGTACACAGACACAAAAACAAAAAAAAAAAACACACACACATCATTGTAAAATCAATACATTCATCGCTTCGTTCAGAATCTAAAAAATCAGTGACTTAAATTCCTGGTCCTCAAATCACACAGAAACCTGCTGAAACCGCATACAACATATAGACTGTGTGACCGAGTCGATGTCTTGTTTTTTCTCCGTATGGCGCTGTGTCCGAGAGTTGGCCCGAGAGCCTAGTTCGTACACTTATTTGTCAGGATTTTTAATGGGCACCAGTATAGGTTTCTGCAACGCCTCAAATTCTTGTAAAGTTGCAGTCTTGTAAAAGATACTTTTAAAAAGTATTCAAGTACAGACACAGATACTTTCAAATACTTTTTTTTTTTTTTAAATATCTTTTATCTTTTTTCCTTGGCCAATGACCTTATAGATAAATTGAATTATTATTTATTAATCAACAAAATTATTTTTTTTATTTTAGAACTCTAATTTTACTTAAATTAATTAGAATAAGAATAATTAAAAAGTATTTAAAAATAGTATTTGATTTTAAATACAGATACCTTCAAAGATGTATTCAAATACTATACCCTACTTTTTTCAAATGTATTTAGAATACGTATTTGAGTACAAAAAGTATTTGAATACTTTTACTCAAGTACTTTACTAGTCTGTAAAGTTGCTACATAATATATAAAAAAAAACATACTATTAAATTTAAATAAAATCTGGCATTTCTAATGAATATCCTTTATCACATGAAAATCAATATTATTGGTTAGGCTAGGTTAGATTACCCATTACTAGCTTATTAATTTTATTTTATAAGGGCTTTCAACACATTTACAGTTAATAGTGTTTATAGGTACACTTAATTGTCATAGTTAAAATATGGTAATTTTCATACTTGTCATACACTTTCACATAGGTATGGTATTGTTATACACTAATATTGCTTTACTTTACCTAGTTTAAATTATGAAAAAAGTTACAATTGGAACACCTTTTTTTCAGAGTAATGATAATCAACATAAACTATTACAAATGTCTAATGTAAAAAAGATTGGTAATATGAAATCAAGGCTTGATGGAAAATCGTGGTGGAAACCGAGAATTGAAAAAAATGATTATACACCTCTGACATTTAATAATAATGGTAAGCTAGAAACAAAACTGTTAGAAAATGTTCAAGAAAAAACATATTCATATCATCAACCGAGCACAATTACAATCCATGAAAAATCTTTTGGTAATAATTACAAGTCATCTAGTTATTATCACGACGATTCAAAATGTTATTGTTCATTGCCAACAAATAATGACCATAAAAACATTAACCACAATTGGAGTTGGGAAATCTAAAAAGATTGTTTAAATTTATAATCATTCAGATAGTACAAAGAACAAGTGCTGTGTTTGCAACATTATTGCAGGTCTATCGATTTATGAATTTTATATTTTGTGGATAATAATTTAAAAATACAATTATTCTTTATGATACAATAGTTAATAAACATTCACTTCAAAATTTTTTTTAGAGGTTTCCAGACCTCGAGTTACATTCTTGAATATTCTTAAAAAAAAAAGTAGATACAAATTGTAAGACAATAAACAGCACATTTTTATTACTATTACACAGAAAGTTATACAACTAAATGCTTAAGAGTAAATCAATATTTAATGAAAAAACAAAATTGGTATAACATTTATTAATTACCTTTACTAAGTAAAATTATAAATTATATTGTGTTATACAATATGAGCTATAAGATAAGTTATTTTTAATAATAAAAAATTCATAACTTAAGTTTTGAAGTATTAAACAATATACACTACAATACAAAATAAATACACATACTAATAAATAACACATGAGTTTTAATTCATACACACACACACACACACAAAAAAAAAAAATGGTTCATTTTAATTTTGCCAAATAAAATAATTCTAATAAACAATCCAATAACTAAACATTTTTAAACTTTTTTCAATATATTATGATTAGGAAAAATTAACAACAGTTTTACAATTATAAAAATAAACAAATAGTAAAACATAATATTCAGTTATAGTTTTGTTTAGTATCTATCATACTTATGCTTATAAGATCGACTATAACATTTACAACTATCAGACCGACTATATTTTGATTTTTTACAATTTTTACACAATGAAAAATGTGATTTAATATGTTGAGTAGTTTTATGTACTTTATTTATAACACTTTGCATAGGGTTCAATTTTTTTGAATAATTTGTTTTTGTTTCAGGATATATTTGAAATGTATTATCATTTTTATTAATAAATTGAGCATCTTTATGTATTTCATTTAAAATATTTGGCATAGGGTTCAACTCTTTTGAATTATTTGTGTTAGTTGTAAGATTTATTTTAGATGTATTCTCATTTTTAATAATCAAAGAAGTCAACTCATTAACCCAAATGTTTTTAGGAGTCTCTATATTAATTGGTGTTTTGAATGTATGCGGTATATTTGATTTGTTTTCACTATGATGACTAGTAACATAAATAGAACTATCAGCAAGTGGTAAATTTAAGGAATTCATATCACTATGTATATTTGTATGACTAAAATTATCACTTGATGCAAAAAATAGATTGTATACCCTCGATTGTTCTATCGGTAAACTATTCACAGCTGTACAACAGTTACATTTGCATCGAGTTGGTTTAGTTAAAGGTATT
Organism: Diuraphis noxia; assembly: GCF_037042655.1. NCBI lineage: Eukaryota > Metazoa > Arthropoda > Insecta > Hemiptera > Aphididae > Diuraphis > Diuraphis noxia. The sequence goes on along the minus strand of NW_028301712.1, from coordinate 16,181,075 downwards.
CCTGAAATACCGTTAAGACAATTTTTATTTAAAAACTCAAGCAATTGCACTCGAAAAATATTTTCTGTTATAGGAATAACATCTTTGCGCACACCATTCTCAGATACATTTATGGTATTGTTATTTGTAAATGAAAGCATATTAGTATTAGAAATACTATTTGTAGAAAAAAGTATAGGGGCATTAGTAATACTAATGTCAGATGTAAACATGGGAGTATTATAAATACTATTTGCAGATGTTGATACAATAGAATCATTTTCTGTAGACATAAATGCTTTAGAAATATCATTTGTAGATAAATTTGTACACTGGACATTTATTGAGGACACAGATAAATGACAATCTTCCACGGTTGTCAGCTGCTTCTCGACACCACTAGTTTTTCCATTTGATTCATATTCTGCTTGCTCAGTCTAAACAGATAAATAAAATAAATATATATTTAATATATGTATACACTACTATAATCTATAATTTCTACAATAAATTTAAGTGATAGTGTTAAATCATTTTCAAAAGTAATAAGCTATAACTAAGTGTGTACCATTTATATTTTATACATTATTTTTCCACCTGTCTCGTCACAGATCACTTCTCGCCGGCCTAAAAATTTGATAAGCTTTCAATCGCCAAGAGGTAATCGAAATAAAAATTCCTCGAAGAATAAATATGGGAAAAATTGCTAACCCTATGAAGAAAAATTCCCAGACTACAATATTACTCACAACTACGTGAAAATGGTTGAACAAATATTGTTTAATTTGTTTTGTTCTATACTACAATATTATGCATAATTCTGTAAAATTAAATTCTGAAATAAAAATTAAATTTCCTTTAATATTTTAACAATAATGTAAAAATTATAGTTTACAATAGTTTAAATGAAGTTAAATGTAGGTAGGTACTCACAGTTAAAAATATAGTATATAAAACTATTTTGAGTAATCAATACATTGAATAATATAAATAATAATTATTATTATCAAACAATAGCTAATTAATGTAGTTACTCACAGTTGATTATTATACTGTTTCCTAATACTGTGACTTTTTGAATTAAAAAATTGGGGAAACTATTATAGGTAGGTAATGCAAAATTGTATTTTAAAGATTTAGTTTTTAATAATATTGTAATATAAAACAAAATATTATTGTAAATATTTGGAAAATGATTGATTATGTCTATATATATATTATTTTTATTCAATTAAAAGTTTACCTATCATTGTTTCATTGACATTAAATATTAATAATTTGGTAATTACCATGGCTTAATAGACAGGCATGTCAGCAAGATAATACAGCGCATAAGCTGTAATGTATTGTGGAGTAAATCATGGTATGAAAACGGCGGGAATGTGACGTCATCTGGAGTAAACTGCGTATTGATAGTGTATTTTGGTTATCTTGCTGACATGCCTGTCTATTTAGCCATGGTGATTACACTAATTAGCGTTTAAAAAATGTTGATTGTACAATCATTTCATGTGGTTTTAAGTAATATAATAACACTTAAAACATGGATAAATAAAGATTATATAGTAAAAATATTAAACCTATCAATATAATGAGTACCTATGTTATTTTATGATATTAGTGCTATGGTTCTACTAAGACTAAACAAATACAATGGTCTAATTATTCTATCAGGGGTGGCAAACCTTTTTTGGGTCTAGTGCCAAATTTTTGCAATCAAAAGTGACAATTTTTCACATGACCAATGTTTGTAAACACTAAATAGAACATAATAAATATAATGATATAATGTAGTAACATAATCAATTTTACTTATAGGAATACTATAACTTTTAAAATGTTTATAATTTATTTATTTGAAATTTTTACAAGCAAAATGTTCTCAATTTTAATTTTTTGAATTCCATTGAAATTTGACAAACTCACCAGTTTTGGAACGGTGTGTTTGCCACCCCTATTCTAGTTTTACAAGACATAATCTATGGATTATTTTTTATCTCATGTCTCATGATAACTAAAATTGATAAAATTAATAATAATATAGATTTTTAAATATTTGTAAAAGTACTGTATAATTACTGTAAGTTTAAAAACCATTACTTTGTTAACATCAGTATTCTCAGCAAACAGTTTGACTGGCGATGCTTTCGTAAAAAATGGTATTTGTTCTGGAACATCTTCTATTGTAAATTTTGCTGAGAAGTCTAATTTATTAAGATCTTTTATGGTGTCATTTGTAGTATTTGAAACATTAAAATTGGAATTTTCAATGATAATGTTCTCACATCTATCAACCCCTTTCAAATATTCATGTTTGATGGAATTATCCCCAGAATTATCCCCAGAATTATCTAAACAATTTTGATTTGATAAAACCTTTAAGTCTTCTTTAATATCATGATCAATTTTATCCTGTTGACAGAAAGAAAATTATGTTAAAAATAAAGGCATTCAAGAGGATAAATATTTAAAAAAAATTAATTCTCAAGGGACTATTTTTTTCCATTCACAAATTATAAATTATAATTGGAAAAAAATATATTGTCTAAGTAACATATTATATTTAATTAGGTTAACAAAAATTTTAAAGATGTTGTCGGGTAAACTATATTACGGCTCATCTTCCCAAATTCTAACTTACACAAATTATTGGTTGAATGTTATTACTTAAAAAGGACTAAAGATAGAGTCAGCACCAGATATGGTAAATACAGGCCCACTGAGTCATAAAACTTTACCAGCCTAAAACCTGTTCAAATTGGCTAAAACGATTAAATGTAATACTTAACTAATTCGACTAAAATTTAGTATGCACCAAAGAGTTAAACTCCGTAATTTGTTGGTTTATCCAAGCTTGGTATAAGTAGATACATAGTATTATGTCAGAAGTAGATACTCACATAACAGTTACCTACCATATTACGAGTGCTTAAGAATTGCCAAATGAATTGGATATTCAATATTACAAGTTTGCACTTAACTTATTGCTTATGATATTTATATATTTATACTACAATTCAAAATAAAAGAACTTTTCTTATATTACTATTTTTCAAAGATAATGCTGTTTTAAAAATCTATTAAAATAGATTACCTATATGATTTATTTTGAAAACAATAGTAATTATCTGGAAATTTGTTGGTCTTAACCAGTGTAGAATTATCCTACAATATTCCGTATCATGTGGTGCTAACATAATTTATGTATGTGTATTATTATTTCCTATTGGTTAGAGCAATCCAATTTCTAGATACTATGTGTAACATAAGTGTGCGCAGACTTTCATTGCAGATGCAGCATATAAAATTAAGCAGCCCATTTTTTAACAATCGGCCAAATAAATGTTGAATAGTCAAAATTATAATTATTGAACATATTATACACAGGCAGTGTTATTGTTACCAAAGTGGTTATAATAATATCATTTTTTTTTTTTAAATTAACAACTGTTCATATACAAAATTTAAGGAAACATTTGTTCACTGCTTTTGAAAACACCAATTACTATCAGACTTTATTAGTTATAATATAAAATAATTATATTATTTATGGTTCACATTAATTTTATTTACTTATTAGTCATTATAATTTATATTAAATTATTAAATAATGAATTGCCCCGACCGGCCCAAAAAATGTGGCAGATGCAGCATATGAACCTTCTTCTGCACCCGTGCGCACGCCTATGATGTGTAATATTGTAATAAAAATTATAATTAAATATTAGGTTAGAGGTACCTACTATATGTCTATATACAAAACTAAATTAATATATTAACGACATATTTATCGTTGTATACAATCTATAGTTTATACCTTGAGTAGGTAGTTGAGTTCAAGACAATATCGATGTTGCAGAAAACATAAATAGGAAATTCAAACAAACAATACTTTACAATGCCAACTCTAACGAGGTATGATGGAGAAATGAACGAAAAGCTCATCGGAGATATAAATTATATAATAATTTTGAGCTTCAACCAATTAATAAAAAATTGACTACTATTAGGTATAGGTAAACAGACCGTATTAATAAATAAATAGTTACTATTGTTCGGCTACTGGAAATCGCTTGTTCACATACTTGGTTTTCATCTTCGGAGTTCACTTTCTCCGATTTCTTAAAAAGAGCAAGCAGCTCGTACACAATTGAAGGCAGCAAATTCCATTTTTTCACGTCATTAACGGTTTTTATGTTTTCAGCCGCCGGCAAAAACTGATGGAGATCAGGTCCAGTTTTCAGCTTTTTCTTATTGTCGCCATCGTCGCCTTCATCCAACGGGCGTTTAGTGGCTTCATCGCGAACGGTTTCCATGGTTGCCGTCGTTTGGAGATCAGATAGACTCACGACAACAATATTATGATAAAAACAACGAGGGAAAGACAAGAAAGGTCAGGTTTGCTAAGTGTATACTTACATGAATATTTAAATATTAAACACGCGATGCCTCACATTGAACCAGTCACGTTTATAGTGATACATTAGTTCGTTTACAGTTTTAACTTTCAATTCGTCGCCCACCTCATGATGAGTGGGCTTAGGATTGTTTACTGAAGTGTGATTGTTGTAATGTTGTCATTTCGTTAATGTTGCCATACGTCAGTCGTCCATTGATGCGCCCGTGTTCGGTTACGGGTGAGGGGTGACGGGTAGGGTAAACCAAAACAAGACGCTATTTTTAGACCATTAAATTACCGAAAAATACCTAATTATAATTTTATTATTAAAGTGCGTAGCATGATTAATTTATCATGGTGCATAGATTTAAATTTATAATATTATCATGACGTGTTTATGTAAAATGTATTATAAATTATATTTAATTACATATTACGATATCATGAACAAGATTCAAAAATCAACCTGTCGTTTACAAGACCCTTCTGAATAGTGATTAGTGATCGATAAAAGTATAATATTAATATTATTGTATTGTGGTGACATTCTCGGATTTACGATGTTTAGTCGTTGATAATCGGTAGGTAATCCACCACAATATCGATATTTATTGTTTTATAATAGTTTTTGCTATTGTGACGTACGACGTACAGACGTTGATAGTTTTAGTAAAACTCAAGATTTATTTTAACCACATACAATATAATTTATGATTTATTAATACGCAATGATAGGGGAGAGACCAACAAGAGTTTGAAAGTTTGAATGATCAACACAACTATATTAGACAACATTTTAATCAGCAATATTTGGAAAGGTTTTATTAAAATCTCGTTTCATTTGAATCTTCATTTTGGTATTCGACTTAATACGGAGAGAACTAGATTGCAAGAACATGAATCTTTTAATTTTTAAAACCAAAATTATTTTAGCAATACGAATTATCATTTTCAAAAAACCATGTTATTTCAACCTAGTGTCATTTTTATAGCATGCAAATTATATTCAATGCATATTTGAACAAATTGTCATTTCAAGCTTTGTCAATTAATTACTTATTATGTTAATTACAGTGCATCTCGTTAAAAAAATTATGTGATTAAAAAAAAAATGATGAATCCATCCTATATTTTTCAAAATTGCTTCTATGCTATGGAAGCAACAATTTTTATTTCTTTGTCTATACAAATATTGAAATATCACAGTATCACACGGTTTTGCATATTTCAGGAAATTAGACGTGTTCGAACCTAACTTTTAATTTATGCATATATATTAGTTGATAATATTACCCATATCTAGTATAGGTAGTTTAATGGCTATGTCAGGAGTTACTAAATGCGGCCTGTGGACAAATTTTCATCATTTTATCCGGCTCACAGACAAGAGAAAAAAGTAAAAACCGTTAACATTATACGTTCTGGTGGGTGGCTAGCTGGTATATGGTGTTGAAATATTTGTTATTTTTGTTTTGTTATTTATTTATTATTTATTGGTTTTTTTATCGAATGTTGCAATTTTGATCACCTAGCTGCTAACAATTTCTTGATTCCTATTGATTTCCTAATGTGCTCCTTCAAAAATATTAATAGGTGACCCCCCTCTATTGTGCCATGGATTATGTATTTATGTGATATAAGTATTTATTATTTAGAATAATAGCATATTATCGTTATTATTATTATTACTATAGAGTTAAAATAATAAAAGACACATTCCTCCTGTTATTTTTTTGCAACAAAACCATAGGCGATATGTCTAACGATGTGTACCAAAGTTTGTGACAAATATGTATTATTTATTAATGTATCCATAAATCAGGATGGAATTTCTTTTTAAACTGAGTTTTAGACTCAAATTCCAGACAATATAAAAATTTAAACAATAATACTATAGTACCTATATGAATAATAAAGCATAATATGTCAACTTTACTTATTTGTGAGTTATAGTGACAACTGACTATACTTCACTAACAACTGCGTAGTACACTCTGTGGTCCTGTGGATCAAAAATGAAACAATTAACAAGCTACTAAATTAGGTGTACTTAATGAAGTTGAATTTGTTTGTTCTTTTGTAAAAGAAAAAAACAACCTAATAAATAATAATTTATAACTTTCTAATCATGAATTGAGTTCTAAAATAATCTTAGTTCTTAGCAATAACTAATAAGCAACCTTGATAAATACAGATATTCTCAATGTCATTCTTTTTATAGGTAGTTAAAGTATTGTTATTTTGTGCCATAATAATTTGTAGCTACCAAATTTTTTATTGTTTGGGCAAAAGCCCATTTTTTAAATTAATAAAAAAATAATAATATACAAAATGTATGCAATGTACCTAATCAATGGCATAATCAATACTAGTAGGTAATCAATGGCAATTTCAACACTAGTAGGTTGAATACATTTTTGCTACAATCAAATTTCATACAATATCATACAAATATATAATATAAAATCATTATATTCTAGCCCATATTTTATTAAAGACAGCATAATGTGTTATATTTTATATGTTTATAGTAAATCGATAATTGTTTTTGTAGAGAGTACATTACATTTGTATTTACAAAAATACTTTCAATATATTATAATACTCAAACTCTCAAGCTAGTACCACATTTGCTAACTCAATTACTTTTAATTCTCAGACAGTAAGACTTACATGCACTTTAATAGAAAATGTTCTTGAATATAACATTCTAAAAATTAAAAAACATTGGTTTGCCTATTTGAGCTAAATTTTGAATAGCTTATACTGATTCAGTAAGTTATTCAATCCTAATTGGATTTCCAATTGAAGAATTTTTTCATTTACAGCACTAGAGTACTGCACTAAAATGCTAATGGCAGTCACTCAAGCTTTATTGATTTTAATTGATGATATAGAAGTTTTTAAAGTATAATATTATAATATGAAGCTTAGGTCGTGTTTTAGCAGGGTATTGTGAATTGTAAATCGTATATTTGTAAATAATAAATACATTTGGTCACAAAGGAAAATATTCTTTGTAATTCAAATAATTTAGACACTCATTTAGTACATAATATATTTCTTTTTCTTTTATTTCAATATAATATCCCACGCATTGCACAATGAAGAATAATGACTAACAGCAAAATCAATATGAGAAAAAAACAACAAGTCATATTTAAAAAAATTAATACTCTTGGGAAAAGTATACTTATGTAATAAATAATATTATATATATATATATATATATATATATATATATATATATATATATATATATATATATTATGCAACTGGTTAAGGGCTATGTGACATACAAAGCAGACCATTAACAATATTAATTTGTTGCTTATAAAATATTATTTTAATTTTTCATGTTTTATTCACAAAAATAAATTTTAAGTATAAGTTCTAAAAGGCTAGAATAGTTTTAAAATATTGATGGGACTTAAATTTATATACAACAATATCTATTTTATTATTTTTTTTTATAAACTAAAATATAAATACAAAATAAAAAACAAAATTTACAAAAAAAAAAAATAAAAAACAAAATAGAGAAACACTCATATTTGTAGCAGTCAAATTATAACTTTAATATAAATGTATTATAATATATTATATCATTAAAATTACTTAACTGTACTATTAAAATAAATATACTTAAGTAATTACAATGACAGTTTGAACAAAAAAAAAAAATATATATTTACATGGTGTTTATAAGCACATTAATTTATAATGGCACATACCTAATTTGTTCTGATAATATTTATGTTCAACGTCTTCTTGACCTATCAATGTACACTCATACCCCATTAATTTTTTTTCGTTATTTTAAACCTTGTTGAAATTAGGAACCAGGCTCAAAACTAGAAAAATGTATTAATTATAGAGCATACTATCCGTGACAAGTTTACTATAACTCTGCATGAGTGTACACAAGAGGTCAAGAAATTAAGTAAAATACCGGACAGTCTTGGGTCAATTAACAACCAAAATAAAAAACATAAAAAAAATAAATATAGAAAAATTGATCTTTTATAATGAAGAAAAAAAATGAGGAACATGTGTCTTTTTATTGATGTGCGTTCAGATTAATACTGTAATAGGTTTAATGCCATAATCGTGTTATCACTATTCAACTATATAAAAATTTTTTTTTTTTTGTAAAAGGAAATTTGAAAAATTCATGATAAAATGTAATATATTTATACTATCCCACACTTAAAGTGTACAACTGGCTATATTTATACCTTAAATGAGAGTGTGAGAGTATATGTGGGTGACAAACTTCAATAGTTACACAAGTTATGGCGCAACCTAACATAATTCAAATAATAAAATTATATTACTGAAGTATTGTAGTGAACATAATTTACATTTCAAATGTTTTTAAAACAACTAACAGCAGTACAATATTAAAAAAAAAGATAATCACTTTACAGATGTTTTTTTATAATCAGTGCATTTTGTCATTAAGTTAGGCCATATGCGTTCATCATTGAAATAGAATATCTTAACGCTCGTTAAGATTGCAAATAAAATTGTTTACATACACAGATTGCATGTTTATAGAACACAAAGGCAGTGTGGTGGAAACTGAATATAACTTAAGTTTAAAATATGGTCTAAAGATGGATGTTGAGCACAAACAAAATTTTGAGATCTGATGACACCTTAACAACACAACGACATTTTGTTTATGTACAAGAAAAATGTCAAAATTAAAACACTATACACATAGGGCAGATAATGCACCGCATCTAAACGATAATTTCTCTGATTATGCGTCGCGTCCGTGAATTTGGTGTAGAATACCCAGACTCGAGGCTTTCGTCATATGACATGGACAAATGTGGTTGAGGTTTCATGTGCTCCTCATTATCAATAAGTTGCTCGAGGTAAGGGTCAGGTAAGCCACTCACGTCACCGTATGGTGATTCTAAAACAAAAATAAAGAAGTTTTAATTAATATTATAGGTGTTGAAACGTCGAGTAGCTTCAGAAGAAGTTAAGGTTGTACATACCAAGATGAGGATCCCGTCTGCGGGTCTTATCGGCAGGTTGTAGATGACCACTATGAATATAGTCTTGTCTTGAAGGTACATGGCTGTGAGTGCTATAATCGGGGCTGGCAGATGTGAGTTGTGGATAGTGTGCGTAATCATCCATATTTCCATAGCCACCATGAGTCAATGGATCATAACCTCCTGTAAGATTAAATCAATAATCAAATATTTGTTACAATCTCAGTAAAAATTATAACATAACACCTCAGATTTATTTACATAAAAAATTTAAAAACACAACAGTTAATTTAATATTCAAACTTTAAAGTGGACCTGAATTCATTTCAATTTAAAATAAATCTACTGTCATAGGCAGTGGCGTATTTACGGGGGGGTCCCCCCCAACCACCCAAAAAAAATTTTTATATTGGTATTTTATCTTCTGTGATACTGATTATTTTTAAAGTAATCTTTTTTTTTTGCATTTTTCGATGATGGAATTAATACCAATTTGAAACAAAATAAAAATGACGTTTAGTTTAACTAATAGCTTGTAATTTGTGTCATAAATATATTTTAACACCCCCCACCCCCAGAAAAAAATTGTATCTACTCTGCTGGACATAGGTATAAGAGAATAGATAAGCTAATTGTAAAAAATAATTACCATAGTGGTTCATACGTTCAGCCATTTGTAAATGATCATCGCGTGAAATGTGAGTACCACCAGTGCTACCATTACCACCCATTTTCAATTGCCACAAAGAATCTTGAGAGTTAACCGAACCACCATTATTTGAATTAGAATAACTGTTTTCTACATATCCAACATTGACCCCTGAAAAAAAATTAATAAATATTAGTAAACTCATGTCAGTGTATTATTTTTTGTATCAAGAGTTTTCTCCATTCCACATAATTATTTATTATTGTTTTAAAAAGTTTCTCATTCATTCAATTAGTCATTATTTATTAAAGCTTACATTCACCATTCGGACGCAATCCGTTGCCCGTGTGATAAGTGTTGTAGTCGTTTTGGGATCCATACACTCCATTCTTAGTGACATCGTGAACTAGATCTACAGACTGCTGTAATGCTTTGTTGTCAAGGCCAGGTTCAGTGTAAGGTGGGGGTCCATGTATAATACTAGGGTGAACGCTGAAAAAAAAATTTCATTTGAAAAAAATAACCAATAGGCTTTTTAATATTAACTAATGTCATTCAAAAGCTTCAAATAACGTTACGACACTAAAATCTAAGAGTACAAAAAGTTCTAAGAAGCATTGTCTAACCTAAACGTGAATGGCAAATGGCCCAAAATTTATAATACTCACCAATTACAAAAACGCCAAATGTAGCGTGTAATCATAGAAAGAATAATGTAAAATATGAATAGTGGTTTTACAAAGAAGATAATATAATAACAAATTCAATTTCGGGTTATACACGCTACTGCCTACTATGGTCTATGATTAATATTTGTATATTTACATCAACACCATTTAAAACTACTAGTTATATAATATATTAGTGCAAGTACAAAAATAAATATTTTTCAAAAACTGATTCAAACTATCATTAATAGAATAATTTTAATAAATATATTTATATTAAATTTTTAGATACTAAAATAATTGTAAATACATTTATAATAATAATTTAGTATGCATAGGTGCCCGCAGGGGGGTGCAAGCTAGGGCATTTGCCCCCCCCTGGCTTGTTCAAAATATATTATTTTTTAATTGAATATTTTAAGATAAATTTATATAATATACTATACAACAAATTTAAAGTATAAAATAAGTTGTAATATAATAAAATATAATACATTGTATACGAGTATAATGAAAAAGGTTATTATTTTAAAACACCTAGTAAAATTATAATATTTGTCCTCAAATCCTAATTATACATCTATATTGATACAAGAGAATTGAAAATATTAAAATAATTATTTAATTAAAATTTACGTTTTTTTTAATTTCAAATTTTAGCATACGAGTAAAAGTAAAAGAGTGTTAAAAATGTAGTAACCCATTGAATATACATTGTATTAGTTAAATACTAAAACTAGGTATACATACAAGACTAGGGAAACAAAACGGTTTAGAGAACTTACGTCGAAGAATCCATTTCATATTCTTTGCCTGTAGTTTTCTTGGCTGTTTTGCGCTTACAACGACAGAAAATGAACAAAAGCGCCACAAACAGTATGAAAACAGCGCATGATATGACCAGAGCAATTAGAGTGGGAGTGGCCATCGCTTGTTGCTCCTTCACAAAATTCGCACCAACTAAAAACAAAAATAGTAATCAATACCTTCGTTCTAAAATAAGTAATCAACTAGCAAAATTTTATACTAAAATTACTTACTTTCAGCTTCTGTGTAATCACCACATGTGGTCTGACTAGACCGGAGACATAATCGAACTCTAATGCGAACATCATCTGCTGGTTTATCAATCAGATCTTCATCTTCACTACCAGCAATTAAGTTTAGATCATCTTCATCCAATGAACGAGCACCAGTGCTCTGGCGACGCGAAACTAAAGATAGTATGGTAGCTTCACGATGTGTAGATGTGCTGCCACTAACTGCCAATGGCAAAGTTTCAATCAAATGCCAATCTTCACGAGCACCTCCCATAGTTGCTTCAACAACACCAACCTAAAAAACAAAAATTGTTATGTTAACTTATTTTAAATAATAATAATTTTAATTTAGATTTAATAAGATGACAATATAAAACATTTAAATAAAATACTTTTATACATAAAAAAAAAATTCTGAAATAATTCAGAGATTTTTTTATCTTAAAGTAATTTTTGTTGTTGAGTAAACTATTAATTTGATCAAATAATCGGTTAGTTGGAGTAGAAATTTTTGTACGTCAAAAGTACTCATTTTTTGTTCATTGTAATAAGTTATTCGGTTATTCCATAGTTTCATAACAATTTTGAAGAAAAAAAAATACTTTTTTTCTTTAAATTCCTTCCAACTTTTTTTTTAGTATTATTTAAAATTAAAATATATAAATATATCTTGGATAAATATTAACATTTTAGTGAAAGTAAAAAAAAATCAATATCATTAAAATATTCAAGCTATTTTCAGAAATTTTATCCGAAAATAGATAAAAATAAATAAATTAAAAAAAAAAAACACATTTTTAGCGAAAAAAGCGTTCTCACTTGCACAGTGCATAATGGCATGTACGTGCGAAAGTTACATTTATGATAGGTGCACAGTCTACACGCATACTGGCATACTAATGACAATTTACAAAGAATTTAGCATACAATCACACGGCATCTACGTGCATTCTCCTCATATTTACTAAAATAAACTTCTTAAAAATAGACCGTTTGTTTTGTAATCCTTTTAATGTAACTTTCTTTATCGTCAGAATTATTGTGAATAAAAATTAGACCAAAATATTTTGATAAATAGTCATAAACATTTTTACGACATTTGTTTAAACTTTTTCTAAACTATTAAAATTACAAGAATTAAACATTAAAAGAAAATTTCAGTGTAAAGTTAGATCTTACCAGTTGTAAACAAGTTGCACCGATGTTGATAGTTAAAGCATGAGATTCAGGATCAAATGTTACACGTTGAGGGGCTGGAATACGATCCACTTTAGTCATAGCTACAGTCTCTTGCGAATACTCACTATGTCCTTTAGTATTATAAGCTTTTACCTGAAAATAAATTAAAATTTTAATTGAGTTTTATATTCAATGCTATAAATGTAATGATTTATAGCCCAATAATATGTGTATAAAACTATAACACTAACATAATATTTATCACACGATATGTAATTAAACAAAAAATTTAAAAAAAGCTTAGAAAAAAATGTTAAGTATCTCAAAAGTATAATCATTTATTAAGTATGGAGTCAACTCAGTTCCGTTTGATTTCACGGATAATTCGTTCTTTTACTACACTCATCTCTTTGGTATAGATTTGTTTAGTCATGATGAACTCTTAAGTTAATTCAATTGTTTGTTTTTCTATTTTACGTGTTATATCAAACAGTATTTACCTTGAATAAGTAACTTTGATGTTGATCCAGGCCAGTCACGTTGCACGGGTTTTTGGTTTGGCAATCAAATTCTTGCCATCTTTCCGGCTGATTTGACCTCTTGACCGAGTAACAATCACTGTCGAATTCGTTTTCATCCACGGAAACCTTTTTGTAGTTTACAAAGTGTTTGGTATTGATTAAACCACCGTTGAAACCGCTGTTCCACTGTAACACGACATTGTTGTGGCCAATGTCGAAAGCCGTTACGTTTTCTGGATGGTCAGGTGGACCTTTAGGTTGAAGTTTAATCGTAGGCTTTACGCTTCCCAAAGTGTTGGCTACACGACAACTGTAATCGCCATAATCGGTCTCTCGGAGGTTAGATACTTGCAACACGCTGGTGTAGATATCTCCACCGCTTTCGTTTATGGTCGTGTTAATTTCGTAGTGACCGTCGCTGCCGGCCAGCAAGGGAGCCATGTGATTGTTGTAACTCCATTGGAATTCCGGTCGGGGATACGATTGTACCCGACAAATCACTTCGGCCGTCTCATACAAATCACTGGCTACTTTGTTGAACTGGTGGAGCACGATGGGTTCATCTGTATTGTGGAGAAAAAAAAATAACAATATTATAAAAAATGTCCGACGAAAAATATTTAATGCGATGACTATAGCAAAACTTCGACTTACGTTCGATTCTGAGGAGCATGCTGGACTCGGTTTTTTTGACGTCGTTTTCGAAAGCGCAGGCATACACCCCTCGGTCGGACGGCACCAGCTGGTTGCCTCGAGGTCTCTCCTTGCCGTGGAACTTTAGAGTACTGTGCACGGTGGTCACCCCGTTGCTGTTATCCGTCTCGTCGGTGCTCACTTCGAACCAATCGGGCAGAACTTCTTTGCCGTCCTTGAACCAGGTGACCACGGGTTTGGGCTTTCCCTGCGCGGCGCATATGGCCGAGAATCCGATGTCCGACGCGCGCCTGGTAACGTGCGGCTGCAGCTTAGTGACGAACTTCGGGGCGTGGTGGACGGTGAGCAGCACGGAAGACGCGTCACCGGAGCCCATCTCGTTGATCGCCTGACACCTGTAACGGCCCTCGCTGCCCAAGTGCACCGACGGGATTGTGTATTTTGGGCCGGTGGACAGTATCGTGGCGCTGGTGGACGGGTCGGCGGAGTCGAACTCGCGCCACCACTTGTACTGCGGTGTCGGCCAGCCGGGCGGGGACGCCGAGCACGTGAGCGTCACTCCGGTGCCCTCGGTGGCCACGGGCCGGTCGGGAGTGATGCGGGCCACGCCGGGACGGTGCCGGACGAGAAGCGTTAGCGACGCATTTCCTATGCGGTTAATGCGCTGCCGGGACAACGACGACGGGTACAGAATGTTGATGGCACGGCACGTGTACACGCCACCAGAGTCGGCGGTCACCTTGGGTATGCGGAGCACGTCACCGGATTGTCGGAAGTCGGGACGCCCGTCCCGGATCCACTCGATGGATATCGGCGCCGGGTTGGCGGAAACGTTACACTGGATGGTGATGCCGTCCCCCTCCTCGGCCTCGCGCTGCCTGGCCGCCCCTGGTCCAACGTCTACTGTCACTACGGGCGGGTATTGAACGTCCAGTACAAGCTCAGCCTCGCGGGTCTGTCCCAGTCCGTTGTCGGCCAAGCACGTGTACGTGCCCGCGTCCTGGGTCGTTACCTTTTGGATGACGTGGGTGAAAGACGTGGCTATGAAACGGTCGTCACGCATCCACCGTACGTTGTTGACGCGTGGCTTGGCGTCCACGTTACACTGCAGCGTGATGGACTCGTCGCGTTCCACTCGCAGCGGGTTCTCCGGTCCGATCTGGACCCGAGGGTAGTCTGAAACCGGAAATGCGACCGTTAAGAGGACATGCGTTTCGTACACAAGTTTTTGGTACATACAAACACGTTTAACATCGGTCGTCTACAACCGATTTTGCGTACAGAAATTATGTAGAGGTATAGAACACCAGACACGAACATCGAGATACCGGTTTTTTTTTTTAGAAATCACCTTGTTTGAAATATTATATTAACAAACAGTTACGAATTTCGAAAATTTAATAAAACTAATTCTATCTAACGAAGGTAATGAAAAATCGATTATTTAGATCCCTATATTATAAAAGATTTGTTATCATATATCATTATAATAAGTATATATATATGAACTTGAAAATTGCACTATAATAGTAAAATCCATATTATATACATATATATATGCGTCACTATGTTTTAGATAATTTTCATTATAATATCGGAAAAATGTTATAGCCAATAGCGGCTATAACATGAGATACCTGCAAGACACTTCGAATATATTTAAATATGCATTATTTTTTTAAATGTTCTTTACAAAATAAATTCTTAAAAACACAGGGTAACATTCTTTTAATATTGGTTCAGTAATCAGACCGTCTCGTAAATTATTGTATACCCATAAGGTTTCTATATTTTTACAATCGGTATTATTATTATTTATTATTATCATTAGCGCATGATCGAAAATACAACACGCTGTTTACGTCTAACCGAATTGTACACGCTTTGATTTATCTAACACGATGATTAGTCGGTTAGATTCTACTGCACCCTCTATTGGTTCTATTATAGAACTGTTAATAAACTAACACCAACCATCAGGCGACTTCAGTTAATTCTGTCTAAACAAGACATGGAATAAATCTCTCATCACTTATTTTAAAAGGGTCAATGTTGCAATGCAACGTGGGTAGTACATTCAACATATTTTCTGTGCATCAGCATGAAATCAATACATTAAACTATTTTCGGATATTAAGAAGCCACGTGGTTTTCGTTCCTCGTGAACACCCTAGGAATTATTTTTAGATCCAAAACAATTCTATTGATAGTATACTTACAGTTTACGCTCAGTGTGGTCCTAGTTTCAAACTTTGTGTCTTCGACCATAGCCCTGTTCCACACCACGCACCGATACACTGCACCATCGTCCTCACGGCTTGGCGTCACTTGTAACACAGCTGATGTAATGGATTCCTTGGCGCTAGTACCACTTCGTGTCACAGATTCCATAGGTTCACGAACACCTTCACGATACCATCTTACAATAGGTTCAGGGCTGCCACCAGAACTTGTGCAAGACAACTCTAACGCACGTCCTTCGGTAGCTACAGGATTGGTTCCCGGTGAGATACGAGGTGGACTTGGCGGTGTTAGCACAGTGATTTGGAAACTCTGCGAATGAATTTCTCGGCCAGTACCAGCTTCCTTCAATCGACACTCGAATTTTCCATTATCTCTCTCATAGGTAGAGTTAGAAATTAATAAATCATAAATTCCTAGTTCAGGACGGAAATCGAGTCTAAAAAAAATATACTTAATTAGATAAAACTATAATGAAAAAATTTGTTAAATATTGAAGTTAAAATCGTATAATATTTAAAAAAAATAAAAATAAATTTTAATGAGTCAGTATTTTTTTAATGGCAGTAGGTATAATATAAAGTCGCTAAGTTCGCTACTTACTTATAATTGCCTTCCAACGGAGTGGCTTTGATAGCTACATTGTCTTGGTTGTGCTTGTTAGTCCTTAGCCAATAATATTGGGTATCTGCAACAGTTGACGGTAACTGTCCATTGAATCGGCATTTCAGCGATATATCTTCACCTTCTCTGGTGTCGGTAAGTCCTTCTTGTCCCAGGCAAGACCATCCTATAGAAAAAAATAACAAAAACTTCATGAGTAAAAAAATGTACAGATTATGTGTTAATCATAATATTATCATGACAGTTTAAATACGTAATCACATTATAATAATATATAGGCTTGTATGCTCGTGATGAATCATTTTTATGTTAAAATGTTTTAATTTTCATGCAAAACAATATCACACAAATCATTGTTATACTCTCCCACCGGGTGGGTTTCCGAAATGTCTTGCATGAACGTTTAGTAAGAGATAAAAAACGCACAGCCTACGCTGGAACCTCAAGGTTGGGTGTTGGGGAGAGGAGAAGGCGTCTAAAATCCGAATGTATAAGCTACAGGCATCGTTGTACTGACAAACGACCGGCCGGCACATTAAATGATAATCAAGAGAAATGAGTATCGTTGTTTCGGAATGTGGTACACTGGTACGTAGGTATAATACTCGCATGTAATGGCCAAACAAAATTGCTTGTTTACTACCAGTCGGCCAGTGGTTACGATTTTATACATAGCCATATGTATAGGTACTTAATTTGCAACCACAGCGAAACGTACACTGATGGGGTTTTGTGAACATTTCCGTCAGAACAAATTAATTAATAATAACTACTTAATAACAAAACCTAGTTCATTGATACAACGGAGAATACGTACCTACTACCTACGTATGTATTTATTTATTATTTTATTATTAAATGCTTGATATAAACTTACAGCATATAAAAAACTAGGTTGGTAGGTACTGTTTTACGATGTTACTTTAACAACCGACCACCGACATAAAATAATATAATTGCGAATAAATTCTAATTATTTTACCAACGATTGGTTTATTCATTGAATTAAGATGTATGTAACTATAGATAGGTTAGGTTATATATATTTATATTTAATATATTATATATATTTCAAGCAAATACTGCAAATGAGTAATGCCTGCAAGGGGATGACCGGGCGTAATTATTAATATGGAATTGCGGACAGGGGATAATAAGATAGTAAATTTAGTTATCGTTGACTAGACACGGTGAGACGAAACTGTCGATGAACCGGGAAAATTATCGGTTTAATGATTATATATTATAATGAAAAGACTGCAACAACGCATTGATGGTATAGTGTTTTTTTTTTTTTTTGTTAGGTAATGGAAATTACAGTGGGAACTGTAAATAAATCATTTTCCATTACTTAAACTGCACGATCTGTCTCGATTGAAGCATTAAACAAACATTTGCCGGAGAAAAAAAATCACAACAGTTTATTATATTCCATTTGAATATTTTAAATTATTTTTAAGAAAACTATAGTTCGTTCCAGACGAATTCAGCCATCAACCGTATAATTTAGATGTACAGTTTTGTTTTGCAATCGTAACGCCAACAGCTCTTTGGAAGGAAAAAATACCCTTTTAGTGTTCTTATAACCCCAACACGCGTGTATACAAGCTGTCACAGACTTTACAAGAACCATCCATTACCAACTATGAGAAAAGGGCACAATTTTAATTATTTACAAACAACCCTCTCCCCACGAAACATACAACCTATAGTAGGTACACCAACACCACTATACGTATTGCATGATGCCAAATAATTGCCCGAGAAAAACATATCATTCATCTAAGAGATGTATGTGCTTATTTCGTTTAATTTTTCATTTCATTGAACAGCGATATGGAAAGAAAAAACTAAAATATTCGTTAAGGCGAAGTAAAATTATTCCAGACACGACGTGCCAAGAAAATATAAAAAATAAAATTAACGATTTACAAATATTTTGTTGTAGTTGGTAAATAATAATATCGTACTGTATGGATTTTTTGTTAAAGTAATCTGGCCGCGTATTGTTATGATGACTACCACATCACATGAAGAATAATATTACATATATGCATTATAATATATGTATAATGTATATTGTATATAGAATATATAGATAAGTAAAACGAAGAAGACAAACGACCGTGACATGCGGGACACAACGACGAATTTGACTGGCAGTAAACTATACAACGGTCGAATTGTAATATAAGATAGAGTTGCGTGAAGAAGAGGAATAATAATAACCATAAAAATATAAAATGCATCGTTCAAATTAGAAGCAACATAAGGACGTCGGACCATACGGATAACAATAATGTCATCAATGCAGAGAGGATAAAACGTTGGCAATCAGTGGCGATTGTGATTTAAACACAGAAATCTCGTGTAAATCGAACCAAGTAAAAAAAAAAACCCAGTAAAAGCACAATAGATCCCGCGACGACGACGAACCTACAAACCATTTAACCATACACGGCGGCGGCGATTGTTCCGTACGTGTAGGCATCACGGCGAACGGCGGCGGTGGTATGTTATTCACGTAAGAACGACGTAACCTACGTGCCTCGCGTCGACGGCGACGATATCGCGCGGCCAATATTTTTTTCCATCAGATCATCCGCAGTGTAGTTCGATCGGTGGACTATGATATATTTTACATATTGTTTCAAAATATTATGCACTGGCAATACGCATATTATAAATAATAACACGGTGTACGCGTGTATTTCTCGTGTGTCCAAGAGTCGATTTCTTAAGCTCATTGTTATTCATAATAGGCGAAGGTAACCAAATCAGCTACGGTGGCTTACGCACACACACACACACGAACGCGCGCGTACCGGTAGCATAATATAAGACGTGTGAACGTCTTCCACGAACGAAACGGAATCGTCTTCACACGGCTGCGAGCCATTACAAATTCGTCATCACACTCACACACACCAACTCTGTGAATATAACAAATTATTAGGTATCATACAAGTCAGTTCGTTGGACGCAGTGGATCGACTGTGATGACGGCGACGACGACACATTCTTCAGCAGCGGAGCACACGCAAACGAAAAAATGACAACAGGTAACGACTAACGAGACACGCACGCACCTCGAATAACGTATTAATGGTAGCCACCGCAGTAACAAAAAAAAAAAAAAAAGGGTTACCGCGCGGTCGATGTGCAACGGGAGGGCATGTGCAGGAGTGTGGTCACGATATCATTATATTACACCTATACTATCCAAATAATATAATAATATGCGCAATACAAACATGC
This sequence comes from Diuraphis noxia, assembly GCF_037042655.1. NCBI lineage: Eukaryota > Metazoa > Arthropoda > Insecta > Hemiptera > Aphididae > Diuraphis > Diuraphis noxia. The sequence goes on along the minus strand of NW_028301712.1, from coordinate 16,160,851 downwards.
AGCGGTCGTCGGTGTGTGCGCATGATCCACGAATTATTATTATTATTATTATTATTATAATATATATAGCACGTATATGTGTTGTGTACGGTTTATCTCGCGTGTCGGAGGAAGAGGCGTGTATGAAATATTATATTAAAACATACGACTAGGGGGGGTAGGGTTGTGTACGCGAAGGCCACAAAGGCTATACTCCACAGCCCCATCAATACGCCCTTGTAAAAGGGGATGAATGTCATAAAAGGTTACACGCGACTGGCTACGCGAGTGTGTTTTACCACCGCCGACAATACGCGACAACAGTTGCACGAGCGGAGCGATAACAATAATAATGTAACGCGTTCGGTTGCAGACGCGCGCGGAATTATATAACATATAATATTTACGTTTTCAGACCGCGACGTGCACGCGCAAGCACAGTACGACTGATCGTTTTTGGCACGGACCCGTAAAATAATATAACTATCACACCGACGGCGGACCTTTCGGCGATTTTAGGCTTTTACCGTCCTCCGAGATTTCTGCACAGTTAGTGTATACATGCAGTGTGATTAATTAATTAATATTTTCTATCGATCGTCGTCACATTGATATTATTTATATCGTGTAGGTATCGAATTATATACAGTCTGCCGGCGCTTCTCGAATACAATATAAATTATTTAATAACATATATGAAACGAGTTGTAGTCGCCGCCGATTCTTCTGTTATTCCTTTGTTCAGTATGTGTATAGGTTCGTCGCGTCTACGGGATAAGGCATGTAGATGGGTATTAAATGAAAAAAAAAAAATTCATCTTCCAAATAAATAATATTACCTAGATTCGGGTCTCGATAATGTGATATATAATATACGTGTATATGTATAGGTAGACCTAACCTTATTCTTCATCTTCTTACATTTCTCGTAACGATTTTCGAGGTCATCACGATTAATCAGAGCCGCCACCGATGGCCCGCGGGTCGGACCGGCGCGCCGTGGCGCGGAAGGGCAGGTGGCGGCAACACGGTAAAACATCTGTCCAGGCGGTTATTTCGACGCGCGGCCAGTCGGTTTCACGCCCGCCGCCCATGCCGCCAGACCGCGCGATAACGACGATGACACGACGAGCACCTGTTGAGCACCACGACAGCAGTTCATTCCACCACCACACTCTTTTTTCTCTCTCAGTCTTTCTTTTAATAACAACCCCCACGGTAATGAAATGACCAAAACGGATTGATAATTATTGTTATTCGTGTGCCCGCCCCCACCACACCGGTACTTAGTTATGTTTCCGAGAAATTCGAACGCCATCATCGTTATCTAATGTTGGGGTTTATTTTACGACTTGAGGCCGCGGGCGCCAAAAAACCAAACCAGCTATCGGCCGACTATATAATTACACACAATTGCAGGATAGCTATACGTACGAATAGATTGAATAGAATAATGTTACTTTAAACAAGGTTATTTCAAACATAAAACTACCAACACCAGTTATATGGCGTTTTGTGTTTTCCTTGAAAACGTCATGAATCATGATAATGTAATCTGCAATGGAAAACCTGATATAATGAGATTTCCCGCATTAATGATCACCTACCATTAAACATGAGTAAAATAGTTTACTGAAGAAGAAATTGGCCAACAATTTAAGAAGGTAAAACTAGGCCGGATGTGCGATTCAATAAAACATTATAGGTAATACTCCAATTTATTGTAGCAGATGTTGACCCTATTTCAATATTTTGTCAGTCTGTACAATATTCTTTACATTTTATATACAAATTTGACCAATATAATACACATATAGGTACATATTGAATTATCGTAGTTATTCATTCTATATGACTTCAATATTTAAATCAATATAAGCAAAGCAAAAAGTACTCATACATACTAAATTAAGAATTTTTTAATGACATAAATTAATACGTTATTAACTAAAAAGTTAAACATATACATTGAGTCTTTAAGTAATTTAATTAAAAAATACGTACATAAATGTAGTTTTCAGTTTTTAGTCATCGTATTAAACTTAATACCTAATAATATATTTAGATATATATTCGTATAATTATTTCACAACACATAAAAATGTGATTTAGTTGAAAAATTATGTAAGTACTATTTTCAAAGGTATTAGGTTTCGGGAGTTTTGATCATTGTTAAAATAATTTTGGTTTATCTCCAATATATTAAGTGTAACGGGACATTTTTAAATATTGCCCTTGGTCATAATAACAAAGGTTGTAAAAACAGTAACAATGATAATCTTCTTGACTTTTAGAGTAGTTTGAAATTAAAACTTTACAAATAACCCCGCCGCTGCCACAAATCACAATTAAAATTGAACCACCGGTATTCATTTTTCGACATCTACTTTAGCCGCTATTCGTGTTTTGAAGTTTTTTCTTTACAACATGAATTGAGATTCCGCCCTTTTTGTTCAGGCCTCACTCAGTCACCCAGGAATCTTAATTGCATCCTAAGGGTGGTGGGTGGGTTTTTATTTTGGAGAGGAATGTGAATAAAAAAAAATTAATAACTCAAACACAACCCTCCCACTCTCAAGAAGGGTGAAAAGAATCTCAAAAGTCATTCCCGACATAGTAATTACGAATAAAATATTTAACAACGCATGTATAGGTACCCTTAAAACCTTTATCAAAATTAAACGAGCACGTATGTTGGGGTATATTCTATAGCGAGTTTTGCGATTGGTGTTTACTCATGTGGCAGATGTGTTTGATTTTGGTTTTGTTAACGCTTTGTTATATTAAAAAAATAAAATAACAGGCAAATTTTGTACGACCTTAGGGTTTTTGGTTATTACTCATTTATATATCTACCACAGAAATATATATATTTTATTATTATCATAAATCTCTAGGTTCCTAACCTACTTGGAAATTAAATTTTAGAATCAAAATTTAAAACCATTCGTATTAACTTATGTAATTTTATAATATATTGATTAATAGTCATTAAAAGATATTTCCATTAAATTAGCTATTATTACGCACCTAGTTAAAAGGCCATAGAAACTAAAAAGTTCAAATTATTATACCAATTTTTTTTAGATTAGCAATTCTATATTTGTATAAAAAAATATAGAAATTTAACGTAGAATTGTAGAAACCTGTATTGATCGATCGATTCAATGACTAACCACTAACATAAACCTCGTTTGTGGATTATTTCATTAGTCACATCAATCAAATTTTAGGGGGAAACACGACCTAATAGAATTCGTTCACTCCATTCTATTCACCGTTGTTCTATAGTTCGAAACGCACTTAGAATGTATATGCATTATATAATCGTAGTAATTATTACTATAACGATTATGACGATGTACGTTTTCCTTTCAGCAAAAACATCTGCTTATAACTGTGGCCTTCATGGTCTACCGGGCACTGTCCGAATTGGATGGTATCATCAACAAAAATTATATAAAACACACTTTCGAGCGTGAACTCTGCGTTCAACTCTACGAGGTGAAGATAACGTTTTCAAGTTCACATAATCAGCCTGTAGTTTCGTATTGTGCAGATTTATTTAAAGATAAAAACAATTGGCTTGTTTATAAATTATAACTGTAAGCAAATAAGTTTGTAGACGAATTAAAATAGGTAAATTATGTAATCATATACGAATCATTATATAATTAGATTATCCGTACTTAAGTACATTATAACATGGCGTATTGGTTTAAGCTGCAAAATATTTAATGAAATATTTGGCTAATAATATAAAATTAAAACAAAGATTTTGAAATGAAAATAAAGACCAAAATGCCAAATTGGTACATGTTACGTAAGTCTATATATTATATAGCAGTATATTTTCAGAGCATAAATATATTTTATACAGATAAGATAGAAATACAATATTTAATTTATGATATCGGTATTTTTTGCAATATTATATTTAGGTAGGTACACACAGAATAAAATGATAAGACATTTAGTAGAATATTTGTCGAGTCATTGCCATAGCGATGGACCGACCACAATAATTTAATATGTTAAGAAAGTAGGCTAAAATATTGTTAAATAATATTTAAGACGAACTAAAAAAAAATATATATGACGATAAAATAAACTCATGGTCATGACTAGGCAAGTACAAAACAGATAAAAATGAACTTTGCAAAACACATATGAGACAGGCAGAGCCGTTATAAGAATGATATCTGATTTGTGGATAATAGAAAGTATATGATGGAAAACTGATGGATATTTAATAGATCATTGTTGTTACTCATGTGCTAATATTTTCATAGAATTTTAAGTATGATAATCCACGTAAATGTACATAATATAAACGTTTACTCATAATTTATTATGAATTAACCATATCGAATTTTACAAATAAAATAATTATACGAATTATTGAAAAAGTTTCTAATTTTTGTTTATAATAATGGCTTGTATTTTGCAGTTTTAACTTAAATCATTTTTATTTTTTTTGTTATGTAAACGGTATATAGTCATACAGTCCGCGAATCACAAATTATGTTTTTGAAAAAACAGTTAATATTAATTTATGAGCACGACATCAAAAAATTTAATAGATTTGATTAAATCGAAGAGAACATTTTTAAAATCGTAGAATAAATTAAAATTTTAATTTTTAACCTATACTTTCAGCAATTTAGTCATTGAAAATTTTCCAATCAATGTTTTTTATTTGCATTCCACCTGATTTGTTGATCAATGAACGGCTATTTTCATAACAGATAATAGGTTAGATTCAGAGAACGTGCCAAGTCGATAACCACCAAAATAATCTGATCAATGTAAAAAAATATACTATTTATACATTTAGATAGCAAATAAAACCTCAAGGGATAAATAAATTAATGTTGGTTTGAGATTTAAAGAATTCTTAGATTTCTATGGTTTTATCGGTTCTATTGTTGTTTTTTAATTACCTATACTAGAAGTTAACTTTATATATATATTATATATACTCAAATTTACTCTGATAGTCTGATCACGTTTCTTTAATCGAGTAAATAATAAATAAAAATATTGATTTAACTTGTGTTAATCAGTTTACCACATCAGCACTTTAAAAATATTGATTAATTACATACAATTATTATTTATTTCATTACGTCAATTAAATAGGTATCAAAAGATTACCCATATTGATTATACTTATATAATATTAACTTCTTTAACTTTAAAATAACTAACGTCTATAATACGTATTATTTGTACATTATTATACCTTTAGGTTCCCACCGCAAAGATAACTTATAATTATTATGATATTATATTAATTTTAAATTATCAAAATAACGACTAAAACTCGTGCACTTATTATAGAAGTTTTTTTTGCCAAAAATCAGGTCTTATTAATGGGCAAATGTTTAAAGTACGGAGTACGTGAATAGTTTTTGGTGTAAACAATATAATAAATACTGTATGATGGAAACACACATAGGTACTTGGAGAAATAATATATCCCAAGTTCTGGGTAAATACATATACATATTATTTAAATTACATTTAAAATAATTAATATTTTAATGGGTTTAGCAAGTTTTAAATATATGTATATGCTATTGACGGGTGGAGCTAAAAGGAGAAAGCGAGTGAGAGGATAATAAAAGAGGTTTTATAATTTTCGACACCAAAAGAGTAGTACAAAGCTTAGAAAAATGTCCGAAAAAGGTTGATAATCGATTATTATAAGAAAGAATACACATATACTAATTTAAAAATAACAATTCGTTTCGATAAAAAATAAATAAACGAATTAGGGTAGGTTATTAGGACTGCATTAATGCTAATTTTGAAGTCATAGATGGCAAATCACCCACAGTTAATTTTCAAATTGAAATAAAATTTATAAAAATTAAGAATAATATTACCCCTTAAACTTTCTTTGATTTAAATTTGAATATTTTGTTTTATTATAATATTGGTAGTTCAAATCAAAGCAACAGTTTACTATCTGACCTCCGGTCACCTAAGAAAAAAGTTGGGTATTACTAATTTAAGAGGTGATAAATAATTTTAAATTATTATTTCATACCTAACCTATAGGTATTACCAACAGTATTTTTAATACTTATCAATATAATTTATAATGATTTATAAACGATTCATTTTTTAAAGCAGAAAACTCGCAATCAACGAGAAGACCTCACAATATCGCAAGGCTTCTTAATAATTATATGTAAATTATTAACAATGTATTAATGTATAAAAAAACGAGAATATGTATTGAAAAAAAATATGTAAGTTAAAAGAAAATTATTTAATTTATGAAGCTTTATTAAATAATACAATTTTATTATTACAATGTATATGAAATATTATCATAACTATCAAGTCGATTTATTTATATTTTAAACGAATTGCGTGTTGCGATTAAATAGGTAAACCTCCTCGTACAGTGGAAGCGGGTTTTATTAGGAAAAAAAATAATAATGGTATTTGAGTTTTTCGTTGCTCTGGATGAACCGGTTGCGCATGCCATAGGACCGCTGCTGCGTGTACCACTTACCAGATCAGCGTTTATCTCAAATTTACATACTCACAACACCGGTTGCACGAGATTGTAAAATAATTTTATGGATTTACCTGAAACAACATAAAAATACAACAAATAAATAACGCGGATAATTCTAAAAAAACAATGGTAATTTGAGATTTAAGTTTATATAAATAGTGTTCTTTATCTACTATTACGATCTATTTGGAATTTAAAATCGCGTGTTATTTTTTCTTTGTAAATATGTATGAAAATAATTATTTTCTAGTCATTCATACCAAAATATGTACAGAAATAATGACAAGAAAAGTGGACAAGGTGTAAAAAAAAGATAAGAAAGGTTCGCGTGCCCAATTGTATTTTTTGTTGAAAATAAACCAGCACCTTGGCAGTAGGTATTGTTGTAATATACGAGGCGAATTTCACACGTAGTAAAAATCTTTTACCCCTAACAAATGAACGAAAATATCATGTTATTTCCGGAATAGTAGTATAGTACTTATTACACCTTGTTGCGTTACTTAACTGTCCTTCTTTAATAACAAGTTAAAAGCTTTTGAGTGGACGTACTATTTATATTTTTCATAAAAGAAAAATGAGGACTAATACTTAGAATCGTTGTTATGCAACGGATTGAAGTCTCGCTTTATTTAGTTAACTATTAAAGCATATAATATAAAAATTATTAGGATAAATATGATATCAAGTAAATTTAGCAGGTAATTAAAAAAAAAATTGATTTTAATTTAAATTGTTACTAACATATTATATATTACTTGAATACAAACAAGTATCTACACAATTTATTATAGGTTTTTATGAGAAAAAAAATAGTATCAATAATTTATGATTATTTTGCATGTATAAATAATGCAAATTAATCATAGTTATCTAAGGAGGATACACAAATGTAATTTATACTCATGCAAAAACAAAAAGTTATTTTTAAGGAATCAAGTTTCAAAGGGTACTGAACCCTTTTTGAATAACCCCCTAGCCTATAATTCAAATTTGATGACAAACTTCTCGGTGATCAAATTGAATTGGCAGCGTAATAAAAAAAATAAAATACCAAACCTAAAAAAACGACATAATGCGTGCGCGCGTAATAAAAACACATTCAAATCAGTTCAAAACCATGGGGGATGGGCGAAATTTGCGGCCAGATGGACCTCGCGAGTATATACGCTCGAGGGTGTATATACACGCTTCCCACGACACGCATCAAAAAACACGGGGCGACCGGAGGTCTAATGACGAGCACTTGTTAAAAATTAAACAAGTGCAGAAGGGGACATCAGCGGCATATCATGCGGCGACTTTCAAAATTACCACACATGGTCCCGTAACAACGGTTTTTTTTTATAGATATCAAGTCCGAAACAGAAAAGTACTCATTCTCACGTTCTATTAAATCGTTATCAGTTCACACGATAATGAATATAATTACAAAACAGAAGAAATAAAAAACGTATATTATATTTTATAGTATTTGCACAAACATAGTCCGGATCTTAAAAACCTGTACTTAGGTACTTTCGTATTATGGTCATATGCCGTTTATAGAATACCGTCAAGTTTGTAGTTTTCGTCATTTATGGGAATCATTTTAAGTATGACGTGTGCTACCCTATAAGCGTTTAATGGAATATTTGACAGGGGTTAGCCATCCCTTTTGGATACCCTGAGAGTATCGACACCCCGACCACGATACATCTTTATTCGATTATTGGTTTGGTGCAAAGCACGCTCTAAGCGCTGTAATCCATTTATGGGTTTTATACTCCCTCTCCCTTTGCTTTTTTTCCCGTAGGGATTTGGATTTTTCCCACAGATTTCCATTGCTCAACGTCCGCAGAACCAACAGCAGATGCATTTATACGATGTGAGTATAAGCAAAATAGAATTCAACGTTACTAGACCAGAATTAGAAAGTATATTATGTACAGTCATATTTTAAAATACCATTACCAATTCTGATATTGTTTTAATTTTAAGAATAGTTTCCTACGCGCGATACTATAGTATACTACTATAAACTAGATACAATATAACACAAATTTATAAAATTTATAAAGTAATGATGTTTTTAAAAACAATTCTTAAATTAAGTATTTAAACTATATATGTAAAAACACAGAATAAGATTTTAATTAAACCGATCACAAGTTGTGATTTAGTTGAACATTAATTAGTTTAAAAAAAAAAATGTTAAAGACGAGTTTTCACGAAAATAAAATCTGATATACCGTAGATATAACCTATAAATGTTTAAACTTAGATTTTTATTTTATCTTACATCCGATAACCTAGATCCGTGTATTCAAAACAAATAAAAACTTGGATGTGTCGTGATAAGACAGCAATTTGTCTAGCTTAAGTGCAGCTGACAGCGGACAAGTCTCGGTGGGTTGACAGCAGGTCTTCGAATTCCAAGGTATATATTTCTTTAAGCACACACACCCGAGAAAACCCCACACTTTGATTCATTATTCTATTTCAACTCCTATATTTTGGTAGCTATTTCGTTTGTCAAATACTTGTAATTTAAACAGACTACATAATTAGTCAAACAAGCTTGCATTCGTAACACTATTCGTCTACTGACCCCTACAATGGTATTCACTTATTTACAAGTTTTTTCTGTTTGTTAGTTTTTGGTGAGGGATGAATACGTAAGATGCGTCCTGTTGTCATGCAGATTTGAATGTGACAGGTGCATTAATGCCCACTTAACACCGCATGCACATGCAGACACTAAGAATTGTCGAAAACAATAGGCAATTCATTTTCGGTTTAGCACGACTAGTTTTAAGAACACAATATTACGCAAACATAATTTTTTCATTTGTTGTAAAATAGCATTGAATAGAATAAGCCCAAATTAAATACTTTGAAATATGGTTAGGTTGTCAGAACATTGTAAAATCATAGTTTCTATCATGAAATAATAAATTATAAAATATGTCACATAAAAGAAAATGTATATTACGACCCAAGGGTCAGGAATTTTAATTGGACTTGTGTATGAATTCATCTTGGTAACTTGAATCAAAATTATACTATACTATTATATAATTTATCATGTGTCATTATGTGCTTACAATAAATGTAATCAAACGATCAAAATATATCATATTTTTGGTATATCTATATACAGGTATATATATATAGCCTGTATATAAACCGTTACGCTATATCTATGTTAGTATATCGTACATAAATCATACACAAAAATTAAAATATTTAAAATAGATAAGTTAACGAGTATTAATATTTGTATTAGCTGTAATATTAACAATAAATTTAAACCAATTATTGGGAACCCTTCGTTATACTAAGCGTTATCTGTATTAGTATTTAAGTTTAACAGTTTAAGGAAATATATCTTTATTTTACTCATCCTTTCGGTTTTATCGACGAGATACATTTATTTCCGAGCTGAGTGGAGAGAATGTGCGTTAATGGGCTAAATACCACGCCGGCATTCTACGTATCCTTGTCAATGTGGTGATTTATAAACGGACCCCTTTCGCAAAAGCCACATATTTGCCTCGACGCGCCCATAAATTCATCAATTTCAGAATTTAAACCTTTCCTTTCCGCAAGTCAGATAAAGAGGGGAGTTAGTTTTATTTTTGTGTCATAAAGTGTCGTAAAGTGATGAACTGTGTTTCTGTTACCAATCACACAATTTATTCATAAATATTCTTCTATATTTCCAGGGATTGTAATAAGAATTTATACAAAATGTATAAAATAATTTCAAATTACTTATCAATGCGATTCAAAAAATAATAGTAGGTACCTATATAAATATTAATAAAATATATTTATTATTCAATACCTATAAGTTATAGACTATAACAAAAGCTTTCGAGTAAATAAATAAATATTATAAGTAGGTTCCTATATTTTTTGGCGTCAAATTTAATTTGATTAACTATAATTATTGGAATGAAGAAAATAATATGAATAAATCATAATATAAAAAATATACTTCCTCAAATCACCCAGGACAAATATTTTTTTTTATCTAATTAAGAAAAATAGATTTGATTTTAATGAAGACGAACATTCGCTTGTAATTCAGAGAGAAAACAGAATTTTAAAGCCATTAAAACACTTGGTATATAATATATTCTAAAGGCGTTGAAACTATAGGTGTTGAAGTGTTGACCCTGAATGGAAAATCATTTAATGAGAATTAATTATTTTTATTAAGAAGCTTTTTTTTTTTAAATGAAAATTTTTGCAAATTTCTATACCAATAACATATGAAATTTAAACAATTGTTTAAATGAATACATTATGTACCTAACTAGTAACTATAGTTAATGTTTGCAACATTTTATACCAAATTTCTTTTGCACTAGTTTTGCACTTCATTTGTGTTAAAATAACCCACAAAAAATTAGTGGTTGGATTATGGACGAAAACATCCTGTTATAATTCTAAGGGATTTATAGTCGCATTGCATTACATGTAGTGATGTTGTAAGACCAATACGTTACGGGAAGAATTATTTAACGCGATATAACTATACATAAGAGGATTCAAAAGGATATAAAAATAAAATAATTAATAATAATAGCATGTACATTTTATTTGTTTGCACATAAACTTAAGATACATTTATAGTAGGTACTATGCTTATGTTATTAAACACAGTAATTTATGAAAAAAAAAAATGTTTTAATTGTTTTTCTATTTCTGTTTAAAATTTACCATAATAAGTTTATTATAATATGTGAGTAAAATACAAATTTAACAACATAATTTAAAAAAAATATTGTTTTAATATTTAAACAGGGTGTTTATAGACTAAAAATTAATATTATATAGGTAGATATAACAATTTATAAAATATAAATTGTACGCAAAGTATGTTTTAATATTTTATTTGTGAATATTAGATCGAGCGTGATTATACTATCCACTTTTCAGTTTATTCATCCAAAATAATTTTTTACATATTTCTTTATGTTGAGGAAATTATATTGGTTGTTTCAAACCATTTGTAGGTTTGTTGCGGGGCGACATAGAAAACGGAGAACCGCATTCGAACACGAAAAGTAGCACAACGGGCCCCTGAGGCTGTGATATCAGTATGCGGCGCACACATATATACATATTTTGTATATTTTATACATTTGAACATATTTACGATACACATACTCACGCATGTACCATACGCGTATAGTTTACGCAATATGCCAGAAAGAATAATCGGTTATTTTTCCACAATGAATATTTTCAACCGATTATAAAATATCATCAGCGTTGCATTCTCCCTTTTGAAAAATACCAATAAAAATACTTGACAAATTCTCTTTCACATTGCACCGTATAACACAAAAGAAACAACAGCCGCCCGTTTGCACGGCACTTCAAGTGAATAAATCGATATGTGCATTGTGCATAAAGGAGGATTTTGGTTACGTAGGTACCATAAGATGCACAGCATGGGGTGGTGTACGCCCAGGTATGAAATTCATTTTTATTTCATAAAACCTCTTCTGATATTTTACAGACGATTGGGCACAAACATCTATCAAATAACATAACGTTTGTCAGGAAAAATAATAGCCATTGACATCAAACATTATACCCTCTAAGGGATATTATAAGTATCATAAACAATTATAACAGAAAAAAAGTAATGAATACATTACACTTTGTATATGCCAAATATGACCGTGCTAATAATTTTATATAAACGTTAAGCTCAGCTAGTTTCATAGTTTTATCTGATAATTGCCTGTCTTACGTATTAATATGCATATCGTGTATCCCCTTAATAATTTGGTGATATTTTATGATAGTTTTTATCAATCAAACCAAATAAAATAAGTTTTATGTTTAATTTAAGTCTTATAATAGATATGTTAGTTTTTATGCAAAATATAGAAGTATGTGAGATATCAAGTAAATGAGTTAAAATCTGTAAACAAAGAGAATTATGCATACGCATTTTTGTTTTACTTAGGAATGCACTTGAAATTCATCGTGTTTTAAGTGGACTGTTTTTAAATATGTATTGTAAGCATACATATTCAGCGTATTTTTATAATTCTCTTTTCAAACAAAAGCCTTGTAAAAGTAAAACGAATAATCGACTAGCAAACAACAAACACTTTTGTTTCACCACCCTAAATTTGTTTGCATATAAAATATCGTTAAGAATTAAATAGAAGCAAAACGGTTTTTTTACCTACTGAAATACAACTTGAAAGATTTCTATCTTCGATAAAGAATGGAATAAATTGAAAAATTCAAGTAGGTGCCCAAAAAGTAGGTGTTTTAAAAAAAAAAGAATAATCATGTAGAAAATAATATATATAAATGCATCTGCTCTGTTGTATAGCGATTAGGGGGTACGTTATACGCCCCATGTCCATAGCACAACACGGTCAGCCTTATGATATTCAACGAGTACAGAATCTATTGTTGTTATGAGGCGAGTAAGAAAATTACTCGGGTCAACACTATATAAAGGAGTGGGGTGAAGTTTTTTCATCGTCTTCTTTTCAAAACCATAACAGGGAATGAGAGGAGGTACGGCAACTGGACACACAAAGAAATCATATTTCCACACCCCACAATCCACATGCATAATTCCGGGATCGATTCTCGGGGGTTTACACTTCAATGACTACGCTGGCTATTCAACTTGGTATAGTTATTATTTTTATTATTATAGAAAATAAAATATTCCGAAATTCGGTACGCACCACTTGAAAGAGCCTACTATATGTCAGTTTAATGACAGCTAAGACCCTGACATGGATTCACATCTGCCCCGTATGCTGGTATAATTTTTTTTGAAATTCAGTGTTTTGGAACAAATCATAGCTATATCCTCGTCAGGACTATTTATGCTTGTACTTGCATACTTGAGAAAGAAGTTTATGGTCTAAAATGTCTTGTAGCCACAGTAATTAAAATGTTATTATATTATATAGTTTGCAAACATTATATTTAATCGTTTTGTATTGCACACGTCTATCATTTTATAGTATTCATGGCGATCGAGTACAATAAAAGGTGAAACTGTTTGAAGCAATGAGCTGAAGAAACGAGCAAATCAAATAACGACATGCGCCCAGTATACAATGCTCCGAAATATAAGACAAAACACTACGATTTGAATGATAGTACATAAGTGAATGTATACCATAAAAACATACTTTATACATTAGCGTTTTACCAACTAAAACTTTATTATACGTTAGATTGTCAGATGAAAAAACATAATCACTGACGAACATTACACATGTCAACATCGCACTCAATGTACTAGTCAAGAGATTTTTGTGATTTTTAATGCTCTAAAGGTGTTGGCAGATTCAAATATACACAGTGGACACAAAACTCAATGTCCACTACCTAGTAAAAACCATCATGTAACCATGATGGTACATATAGGTTAACATAATAACATCGTTCACGTCAATATTATTGATGTCGCACGAGCAAGGGAGTAGTACGTAGGCAGGCATGCAGCTTAGGTGTTATTCGGTTAGAACGCAATCGTTGTGGACGACCTATTGTTAGAAAACAATTGACAGTTTCCTCATACGTAAATAATGTATATAACAAAACACACGTACGCGCAAGAACGAGCACTCTCATATTATTATCATGTATATTTCTTCTGTTGTACGACTATGGCGAACAGGGCGCGGTCGGCACACTCTGGCAAGGCGCGCCTGCGACGCTGATCTGAACTCTTGACCGGGCGCGGTAGCGCGAAAACTGGTTCATGACCACGATTATGTACCACCAGTGCAAGCATGATATATTTAAATATTTTACACGAGTGCGCCGTCAGAGTTACTTTTAATTTACTGTTGCGGAAGGCGATAAAAATATTGGCGATTGAACGCAATCAGCATGTCTACCTATAGGCACCTATATTATTGTTTCTCTTACTTGTAATACGTAGGTATCTATAGTGCCATGACGAGGAAATGCAAAAATATTAATTGCATACCTACTATTTTACTCTATATGATTACACCATTCACAAGGTTAATGTATAATTTTGAACGCGAGTAAATCAGGAGTTTTTTTTAAATTTTTATGCATATAAATATTATTATGTTAGGTATTAGAAAGGCCATGAAAGATTCAATGATACATAACATATTTTGTCTAATAAGTTTATTTGACCACACGAAACAAAAGCTCTCCATTATTTACACTTCCAATTTTATGATACGTTATATTATGTATCGGCTATATTTAATATCTGTAAGTATTGTCAATATTGTTATGATATCTTATATACTATTCTGATTATCGCCATTCAGTTCAACAAAAATAGAATTGGGAAAATAATGCCCATTAAAATCAACTATCGAGTTTGATCATGGTTTCCGACTTGACATTTTTAAACTAAATCTCGATTTGACATTTTTTATAATATATAGGTACCTACTTTATAGGTATTTCATTAAAATAGTTTCCAATCTATTTTTTTTTTTTTTTTTGAAATACTAATAAAAAAAAGTTTTAAACATGTTCGTAGTTATATAAACATAAATGTACTTCGTCAAAAATAAAAAATTGTAACCAAATCGCTGAGTAATTAAAAAACTTTCAATAACTACAATTTTATAAATTATTATTACAAAGTAATATTTATTTAGGGACTAATTACTAATTTTCCAGAACATCCCAAATCATCATCAAACTCAGAACCAGCGTTACAGTGTTTGGATTTTCTACACTCAGCAGTCGCGGAGCATACGAAACAATATTACACAACACTATCGGTTGGAACCCCCGGGGGCCACTACAATCCTTGGACCGGCGCCCGATAAATATTATCATACGCTTGCGACCATTTATATAATAATATTATTATATGCGTGTACATTGGGCGTGTATAATCATATATGTGTAGAAACTAGAGCAGTTTTTTTTCCTTTCTATCTCTGCTAGCTATCTCTCTCTCTCTCTCTATCTCTCTATGTATCTATCTTTCTTTATAACATATATATAATATGTATATTAGTATATTTCAATTGCTAACTCTATTTGGTGTCGTTCCAGAAAGTAAAATAAAAAATCCGACGATAATTAGACCGATACACATTTTGTATTACGATAATGGTTCTGCGTACATATATGACCGGGTAGTGTTAATTACGTCCGATCACCCTCCCATCTAAGTAAATACTTATATGTATATTAATGTTATGCACATTTTCACAAGTGCAGATTTCTCTTCCGCACGAACGTGTATAGTGCTTGGGACAAAATGTAAAACTAATCTGCATAAATTCATTGCGAATTGTTACGTTTACAAACGCAATTAATTTTCATGTGCCTAGTAAAAAAAAATGAAAATTATTATTTAATATCTCAGAAGCAGTCAATAATCTGACAATATTTTATTTATATGCGTCGTTCAACATATATAATGTAAAAAGTAATTGATTTATCAGTTGATCGTGGCATTACACATTTTTATTTACATTATAAGTTTTTTAAGTAAAATAATAACTACATTATGTTCTAAATTGAACGGATCAAATGCAATGAAGTCAATTAATAAGTTGTGGATCACAACTCTGATGGGTCATAAATACATTTAAATAATATGTAGCACATAAAAGCACTCGCAATGTATATGACTAAAGTAGAATGTTGCGGAATCTAGAAAAGTACTAAATTGTACTATACAAACTATTGACACACAAAAACTAAGTGATGATTACACAAATCTTTGTCGCGTGACAGAAAATGTTATGCTTAGCAGATTAGTTAATATAAAACTTACAAGTGAATTGAACTCTTAAAAAAAAAATAAAGGTAAGATTATTATCTAAGCAATGCCATAAGATTGTTATTACATTTTAATTTTAAAGCGAGTTATAAGTATTTTAAAATCGTAAATTGTACCTTAATTTTTAAATACTAACCGACCAATAACTCAGTTTAAAATCAAAATATAATAAAAAGCCTAGGACATTTTCTAGATAATATCCTTACTTTTAAATTTTATAAGAGCTTATTTTACTTTAATTTGTAAATCAACGAAGCTAAACATCATCTGCTGAGCATAAAATTTGATATGTTATGCACTTGTAAGACGGAGAAAACAAATGTCAGTGTAAGGTCTTAATAAGTATGAAAAATAATTTTTAATTATAAATATTGTATACAAATAAAAATTATTTAACAAAAATATCAATACAAGGAATGTTTTGAGTCATA
Organism: Diuraphis noxia; assembly: GCF_037042655.1. Classification (NCBI taxonomy): domain Eukaryota; kingdom Metazoa; phylum Arthropoda; class Insecta; order Hemiptera; family Aphididae; genus Diuraphis; species Diuraphis noxia. The sequence continues at coordinate 16,144,128 of NW_028301712.1, read as the reverse complement.
TATTATTGTGTCATGAGAAAATAACAACAACAAAATGATTAGAAAAAATGAAGCAATTTAGACGATGGCTTCATTATTACCCGTCAAACATTCCACCTCATTTTTCGGAATAAACTTTTAGCGCGTTTAAGTTTTTCACCCTCTTTTGGCACAGCAAAACTCGCGACAGTCATTAGGTACATACTACTTCCCCACTCTACCATCTTGTGATTCTCTCCCGAAATATTTTCAGGGATTTTATTTCCCGTCTAAACACAACGAACTTATTGTTTGTGTTTAACGGGCTACATAAAAATAGCTACACAGTGATCAGGTGATAATATTGGTTTTTCTTTAACAAAGTAAAAACTTAAAAGAAAAACAATTTTGAAAATGTACCAAATTGCAACATCATTGTTTAGCTTGAATTTTTACTTAAAATCTACCTGCAATATTATAAAATTGAATTTTCCTACAATGGCTGTTAAATAATAATAAAAAAAAATCATCCCCACATTAAATTTATTATGGTGTTTGCACAGTTCAACTTGAAAAAAAAAATGCTTGTATACAACGAGAAAAAATAAATACAATATTATTTAAGAACTGTAATTTATACAAATTCCTTAAAATAAAATGGTAAAATTACAAAAAATACGAGAGCGTTATTAAAAATAAATGTAAGTAAACTTGGTGAAGTAAATAACTGAAATTATATTATTAAAAAATTTAATGAAGGGCTTTGTTTAAGGAGTAAACCGGTTTTTTTTGTTATGACAAGGATTTTCGCATAAGCCCTGCATCGTGTTAAATTCTATATGAGTATTGAGTAATATTATATATTCTTGTAAGTATAAACGTTATCCCGGGGTATGTGCTCTTGTATATGGACCCGCATCCATCTCATATTTTGTATAATAATAATTTATCCGTGCTTGTAAAGGGGAAATGTTTTTTGTTCTGTTACTCACTAATCCTGTTTGATATTATATTCCTGGTTAGATTTATCAGGTCCTCTTCGATCAGGAATGGTTTAAATACATATGACTATAGATGTATCATAAAGGTAATTTCTGTACTATTCACTTAGCTAGGTATCTAAGAATTTTCCATTTCTAATAAATCTTGTACACTTTATGTGATCGAAAGATTAAAAAATAATTATTAGGTAACATAAAATATTTTACAGTAAAAAGTTGTTTTGTATTCTACATTTTTCTTAAAAGTTCGTACTTTAGTGAAAGTTAATAGTAATTAGGTTATACAATAATTAAATCCAAAAATTAACGATGCATTTCGTATTTGATTGAACAGTTATATGTTGTGCTCATATTTATATTCTCAAGGACAAAATATAATAAAAAAATAGTACAAACAATCGTCTATAATATTGTAATTTAAACTCAAACAAATCTGATAATAACAAGTGGCGAGTGGCGACAGTGATTTTCAGCAGCCTGTAACTCAATATAATGCCAAAATCTGATAGTGCTGTGTTGGTGTTGTATACAAGTGAATGTTGACACCCAATATCGTGAGACGATACACTACCCAGAGCGCCCGTATAAAATATTAAAATCGATTGGATTACAGCAAACGACATATTGTGTTCAACTATATAGGTGGGAGCACATTTATTAAGTTAATTACTGTGCCTAGATTAAAATACTATAGTAAACTATTGTGAATATTGTGTATACTGAGTACAGTAAATAAACCACAAAGTACAAAAAAAAAAAACGATTTTTCAATATATTGTTTATCTTTTCAAAGTACAATACGTCATACTGTACTAATTTTAAACCATAAACGTATTAATAGCTATTCATAAGCCTACAGAAATTTAATTTTCTGTTTCAATGTAGACAAGAAATAGTAATTGTTACAAAAAATTTAACTAGGTTGTTTGCTGTTAGATTTCAAAATGTTACATTTAATTTTATAAAACTTTTTACTATTTATGTCAAATACCAAAAAAATACAGAATTTATATAATGTATAAACAAATATTTTATATATTTTATAATAATAATTATTTATATAATTATAAAAATATATAAATATTTATAATTGGGTATAAAATATAGTTTAATGATTATAATGGACACTATTAAATTTATTGGGAAAACTCATTTTTATACTCACATTTGAATTATTTATTAAACAAAGTTGGGTGTTATTGTAACGTACCTGAAACAAAAACAAAATAAAAATAGTTAGTTTTGAAATAGATCCTTTGAAAAACTATTTAATTTATAAATCAAAATAAAGGTTCAGCAAAGTGGAGTCATTGTATAACTGATTTATTGCCATAGTTTATAAGTGGCTAGGTTAGCTATAGAATATAAGATAATATGAGATTAATTACATAAACTTTGTAGTCTCACTGAGTGAGCAATGAGCATACGCTTCAAAGACTCTCAATGAAAATTGCATATAGGTACACCCTTTAATTTTAAGTCGTTTTTAATTTTCAATTTTGCTTTTTCAATTGCTTGTTATTATTGATGTTTTTATCTAGATTGATTTTTTATAATGTATCGTTATTGCGAACAACTTTAGAGAAAAGTATAAGCACGTATGTGTCCAAATAAATTACATACGACTACATACGTAGTTATGAACTGGGTCGCCCAGTTCACAAGCTAAACTTTCTCTTATCCACTAGCAGTACTGTGCGAAAGGATAATATGACGAGTATTTGGGGTACACACACACATTTACAAAATGTCGTGTAAATCCATAGTATTCGTGATATTGAAAAATTCAGTTGACACTAGGAAATTGAAAGTGACACACACATGCACTTCACCACTACCTACTTAAGTACATATTATGAGGAAGAATAATGGTTAGGTTTAACAATTACCACAGATAATGAAATTAATATTTCAATTTAAAACAATAATATGATTCATATCTGTTTATGTTAATGTATAAACGATTTTATTAATAATAAAAATAAAAAATTAATAATTTTTAGATAATTAGAGAATGTAAAATAAATTATATAGTAGGTATTTATTTATATTTTGCTTAGGTATAAATTATTTCTACATCATATTTTTCATTAGTTAGAATGTTTTTCCTGTAGGAGAAATAAAATCAAAACTATTTCTTACGTTGATAATCATACCTACTTAACAAAACGTATATAATTTAATAACTGAATCAAGACTCAATAGTAACAAAGATGCATGTTATAATACAGTTTGGTTGGAACATTGTTGTACACGTCTGACGCTGTATCATATTTGATGCGAAATAATCACTTTAGAGTTTAGAGTAGTCTACGATGCCTATATATAGTCTTATCCATCATGTACAATAATATATATTAACCATTATACATTTTTACATAATAATACACTGGTCCAGCTTTTCATGTCGACCTAGATATGTATATTAGTAATCATTGGTAACCTAATACGTATACACATTCAACGTGTTTTTTAGTAATCACACAAAGGTATAATTGCATGTGGTCATTTATATAGACACTTGGAAATTTGTTAGATTTGAAAGAATTTTTACAGTAATTACAATCGATATATTTGAAGTCTTGAAGCTATAAATTAAACAAGAGTTTATTAATCTGTTTCTAATGGAATTTAACTAAATAATAATAGATAAGTAATAGGTTTTATGTCTCTTTGTTTCATTAAGGCAATTTGAATATTAAAACAACATACACTTATGTAAAACTAAATTGATTGCTAATAATATATATATATATATATAATTACATTTAAAATGTAAACGTAAATAAGAACAAATCATTGGTTTATTGATTTTTAAACACTAACTATAGAACAATATATACAAACAACCTAAGAACAAATTAAATATTTATTTTTGTTCCGTAGAAGGTGGAACACGATATATCGAGAAATTTAGATGTAACAGATATCATTTTGGTCATCTTGACTCTTGAATGACCCAAAAAACAAATATGTCAATGATGAATTATAGTTTTCTCTTTTGAATAAGGGTTGAAAAGAGGTATAATAACAAATACGATAGCGTGACCGTAAATAATAACTATAACAAGAGAGAACGAGCTTTGGATTTGACTTTTTTTTATTTATTATGTGAATTTTTTTTTATTAGTTGGGCGATTACAAGAAAAAACATTAAAACAATTAGCTATAAAAAACCATACAAACAATACATACTGGAAACCTTTTAAAAGTCGATCATTTTGCACGGAACCACTAAAAATGGTCAAGAGGTTGCATGACTGGTCGTCGGTTTTTTATTGTTTTTTTTAACCCAGTAACAATAATTATCTGAATTTTAATGAAGTCCCGTTTTTTAACGCCAAATAACCTCTGCACCAACGTCCACCAACCAACACAATATGACCAGCCCATTTTTCTTTATCTGATCAAAATATTTACGGTGGTATGGATATAGTCGTTGATTTTCATGTTTAATTCTTTGTAGCTGATAAGTATACACTTATACAGGAAAAATATTGTAATTTTTTGCAATCGACACACGCTTATGAACTTATAAATCTTATTACATTAGGTCACAAGTTTAACGCTATCGCCATTGTGAATCGACCACAACAATACATTTATTAAACCACTTGGCGAAAAATATTCGATAAACTGATTTTTTTCTACAAACGTATTTTAAAGGTAAGTGTTCTGGTGACTTTTTTCTTCAAACAGTATCCAGGCTAAGCTTATCTCTATATAATATTGTAGCTTATCTGATCAAATATCTGCCCATTTATACATAGGTATATGACATAAAACTCCAGATCAAGTTTTATTTTTCCCCAGGATATTATGACAGTTGTTTTCGTCCCCACTTTGCAGCATTCTCTAGAGATTGTCAATTCAACATGACGACCCCTTAATCGTATATACATCCAAAAGATAGAAAAAATATACAGTTGAATGATTTACCAAGGATGTGTGTTTAGTTAAAAGAACAATTCAAAACACGTACGAATCTTCCATAAGCAATTCCGTTTATATAGGTACTACACAAATTATTTCTAGCAGACTGTACACGCATTTTGAAGTATCCAAAAGCCTAATATTTTCAAATAATTTTGTTCAGTGTTATTAAAATTATGTAAAATATTAAAAGAAGCTAACTGTGTGAGATAATTCAAGTATTTCACATAAATATATTATATAATAGGATTTGCGTATGCCAAAATCTTGTGGCACGCGGAAAATAATTCAATTTGTGCTGTATAAAAATAACATGTCGTGAACACACTCACGAGATAATTGAGTATTTCAAGTGATCTGTGCGAGTTCATACACATACAAATAATGGACGATGGCCATCAGAACAATTTGTTTTATAAATTGGCTTCGATCTTTTTAACGCGATAATAACGCGTACAGTGTTTGAAAAAAGAGATGAATCTATTGTTGATGTGGTATAAAAAATGAACGCTTTGGAAGAATAATGAATAAAAAAAAAAAGTGTATAAACATAAACAAAATCCAATTGAACAAGCAAGTCCGTGAGCAAATACAATTCGTCTCGGTTATAACGTGCCCGCGTGTCTGTTCTCTTCATCTCTCTCACTATTTTAGTATGTTTAACTCTTGGTCGATCTACATTTTTATAAGCTTCATACACTCATCGTGTGAAGCAGTGTTATTTTATTCTTTTCATTTTTTTATTCTACTATGTTGGATATTTTCACGTTCCCCCGGGAAAATTAATCGCCATTTCAGGCCATTGATTCCTGAACGTGAGCTAATTGAAAGTAGCTGCCAAGGAAAAACCAAAATAATTTTCCACTTGTATGTTGCGAATATATCATCTCAAATTTCATAGCATTATTCACCACCATAATCACGATCATATTATATGCTAACATAAAAATAAATATTTTGTGACAAAGCAACTTGACTGATGAAAAAATACAATTACAGGTCTATAACATATTGACGCCATTCAGATAACTACGATATCAAAATTATAGAATATTGAAGAGCACTACCAAAAACATAAACAACTGACATTTTAGTGTTATTAAACTAAAGAAATATTTTATTTGTACATTATGTTTAATACAAGTCAAAATTTGTACGGATTTGTTCGTGTAGGTACATACAATTTTGTAGTTCAAACCTGTACTTGAAAAAAATTGTGAATAATTTAATATCTTTAGTCCGTTAAATTGCTGAGTTACTGGAAGGTGTGTAATAATTATAATAATAATAACGTTTAATTTTAAGGTACAATAGAATTGGTAATATGAAATAAAAATCATTTTCTGCACCTCCTCGTATAAATATTTTTTTCAACGAAATATTTAATATAAATTTAAAAAACATTTGGAAGGACTTTCAAACATCAAATGTATTTATGACCTCAATAATCTTTCCACCAAAGTTATACTTATTTTAGTCCAAACAGACATAATAAAATAAATACACATACGATATTAATTTTTCCAACATTTTGACAACCCAATCGATTGATATAAAATTATTTATATATAATTTTGAAAATGTAACTGTACCTATTTCTTATTTTTCTATCAATCTATTCGAACGTGCATTATAATAGGACACTATACAATAAACATAGTATGAGTTTATTTTAATATATGTATACACTATGCACGTTAATACGTTATACCTTCCAACGTGGTTTGTATTTAAATAACATTAGAAACTGCTACCTACATATAGATACATGACCACAAATTGCGGTTTTTACCAAAATATAGAGCCGATCCTATTGGAAGAGAAAAATACATTAATGTATTATATACGTACATAATAGTGGCCACTGTTGTGTGCATATTTTCCGAGGCTTTCTACTCATATTATTTACACGCAAAAAGAATCAGATGACCGTCAGAAATTTATTATTATGTTACCATTTATAAAACGACCAAGTGCCCTCACGTGGTGGTATGTCAGATTTTATATGATAGGTACATATTTTTCGTGTACTAAGTAAATATAAGTAGATAAGGTATAACTATGATAATAACAACATGATTATGTTATGAAAATGCCGGAAATAATACGTATACGACATGTGTCGTGGACCGTGGTACTATATTATAGTTATGACAGCAGACTGTCAGCGGAAGTTTTCCGGCGTCGACATTTAGAGGATCACTATATTATAAGACGTATTATATAACGACATGCATTATTGTATATTTTTCTGAGGATAAATCTTTTTAAACTCTAATCATAAATAAATAGACCTATACAAAAATAATATTAAAATGTTATACAATTTAACTTACAATTATATTTTTAAACATAAAATTGAACAATCTTGCGTTACCTACTAAAAACACTTGATTACTTATTCAACTTTGAAAAGCGTAGGTTTATGAGTACTATCACATTTTTAAAAGTGTTTCATTATTTTACTGCTTTTGAATATTGATTTTTCATAAATTGTTGCCATTAAGATAGCAGGTAATTCATCCGATTTTAAAATACTAAACTTTTATAAATTGTTTTAAATATCTTGAAATCAAAAGCGATATACTAGCTGCTACCAGTTCAGTAGATATTATATGCAAATCCTCCACTATAGCCTCCGAGCCAATCTAAGGCCAAGTAAATAATTAATTAAATTCCTATGCATATCCGCCGTATTCCATCCAGCAGCCCGGAGACGTTTTGTTACTATTATTATACATACACACAGTATCTACCTATATATTATACGACGGCAGCCTGCACCGAACTACAGCCGGGCACAATGACGGACCATAATTATTTTTTTCTTTTCCATCATAATCAGATAGCCAAGCAAAATCACATACAAACACCGGAGTCGTTATAATAATTATTATTATTTTACTATTTTTTCCCTCTCATAAAATTACCCGGGAGCCATACGCCGGTTGATAGGGGGGATGCACCGTCTTTACAATATATAAACACAACGAACGAGACACCGTCATAGCACAATTAAAACGCTTCTGGAGGCCATGAGGACGGAGTGGATGACCGCTCGCTCGTATTGATATGCCTGTGTAGTTAATATTTTATACGCACTCGTGGCTTCTAGGTATAACGACGGTGGTAACCAGTTTTTCTACGTAACATGTGCACCTGTTTTTTAAACTTTTTTTACCTCCCCTCCTCTTTACTGTGTTGTTGCCTTGCTTTATTTATTTTCCATCTCAATGTTACATATTATTACTAACGTACGATGATAATCTAAGTCTGGCTGGCCCATTAGTATCCTCCCCTCTCCTCTCCTTTACAGCACACCACTATCATAATATATCTGTTTCCTTTCCCTCTCTCACTTTTCTCGTTTTTAATACATTTATATGCAATTTAGAATCAAGCGTATAATGGACGGGTTAAAAAAAAAAACGCCTCGAGCTCAAAATGCCAGAGAAATATTAGTTACTGAGGAACAGCCAACAATTAATATACTAGTAACGAGTATTATATAGATCCATAATATTATACATAATATATGTAGTGGCCATTGTAAATTATAAAACTGGCACGCGTTCCTATTCGTTAAACTGAATTATTGAATGCGTAAATTAATTTTCGTCATTTAACTACTTTTATACAAGAAGATAAAAAATACATTAACTTAACAGTGTTTGATAGTGTTTGTCGTATTTATAAACAATGCATCATCAAATTGATTCAAAATATTTGATAATACAATAAGTCTTCATAAAAAGGCATTTCGTGGGAAATGAAGACATTGGACTGTAAATGTGTAAAAAATTGTCCAATAAATATAATTTATAATTATAATACGTCAGTCATTTTGTAAATCTTAAACATTGATTAATTTTATTATACATGATGCTGTTATATAACTCAAAAACAATCAATCTAATATTTGAAAATAATTGTACAAGTACATTATTAATAAAATTATTGTTTCATTAAATTTAAGTTCAATACTTGTAGATTATATATTTTATGTAAAATACGTTTGATTTTAGAGTTATTATCAAGACCTGACAATACACGTTAAATTATGTTGTAGATTCTAAGAAAGTGATAAAACATTTTATACATCTTTAAAACTACGTGGTTGTTTATAGAAAAAAGACTAGCATATATCGTGGTAATTATTAAAGTATTCCAACATGCAATGGGTCACAGTGGTCACACGTACCCTCAACGCAACGGTTTACAACAGATGAACTCACGTAATAAGATTTTCTACCAATTTAAACCAAAAACTTCCTTTTAGTATAACCTTTAGGCGTTTTAAAAAATGAAAAAAGAATCCAGAAGTCGAACTATTCAAATAAGTACGTGATACGTTTAGTGGGATAATACAATAAAATTTTAAAATAAACAAAACCTTATCGCAGGATATCTCACCCCCCCCCCCCCATGATATTGTCTATAGTTATGTTTGCTATATATAAGTATAAATATTTTATTTGTAGGTATCATTATTTTTCCACAGAACGTTTACCGTCAATATTATTAAATAGATACCATGAAATTGCAACCGGAACATTACTATAGGCTTGAGAGCATCGAGTGACTATTGTCATTTTATAGTATTGCTTGTTGCTACACTGACCAATATTTATTTTTTTTATCTTACCTACTGACCGACAGAAAAAAAATTTGGTACAGTTATTTTTTTAAATTTTATTCAAACATCAAAATCATTACTTACATTTAACAACCGTTTAATGGTATAGAAACAAGTGCGATGAGAAAATTATAACTGACTGCTGCAAAACATATATATAAATATATATATATATATATGTATTATTAATCCTAACAGTAAAACATTTACTATAGTTTTTACATGTTTATACTTATATAGGTACAGCATGCAATTAAAAATATAACAGTTCACAAAAGTTTTCCTAGATCAATGTTTGGATAGTAAATCATTAACATATTATTTTAAAAATAATGTAATGTGTTCAAAAAAAATTTTTTTCAATATAATAATAAAAATTACTGTATTATAATAAGTAGATTTACAATTTACATTATATAGATATATTTGCATAGATGCGTTAAAATATATCGGTTGTTGTTATATATATATATATATACACCATATATATACCATATATATTTAGGTAATCAATAAATTTTATCGTTAAATAGGAAATCAACTGAATCAAGACGAATCTTTAAAGAAAACAATTTAATAGTTTATAGTGATATATTAACCATTAAAAATATAAAGGTTTTCTATACAACGGAAGATTAGAATAAAAACCACAGTACGAGTAAGTATCTAATTTATTTGGCTTGGTAAAGTAGTAAATAGTAAGAAAGAAATTTGGACTATTCCTCAATTAGTTTGAATTATGTACTTCAAACTTATTTCACTCAATACAAGTCAACCTAATAAACAGTGCTTTAACTATAATATATGTTTGTTTTCATTAAAAAGTTTTTTTTTCATTCAGTTTGTTATGTTATGCAGATATTTGCAATATACTTCAAACTTATCAGTCTAATTAAATATAAGTAGCTAAATATATTTTATTTTAACTTAATTAAATGCAGTTTTTTAACAATTAAAAAACGACTTATTGACACAATTAAACATTTAGTTTCGTTATTAATTATTTCATACAATTTAGTAGGTTGTCACCATCAGGATAGTATTGCTATAAGTAGTCTTTCTAGACTACAGCCCAGTACGAACAATTTAGAAAAGTGACAACCAAATAATAGTAACTGAGAGAGTACATTGAGTGCAATATTTTGAGATCGTGAGAAAGTGCCTTTACGATTAATTAAAATGAACATTATAAATGGTACATGCCAATTAATTTAAATCAACTTAATAATATTTAACATTATATGTATAGGTTTAGTCAACCTATAACTACACCTTGAGGCTACTGAAATTATATATTTTTGTTGAAAATAATTGGTAATATATCCCCATGTTATTTCCCTCCCATAAGGGACTAAGAGATGAATAGTGCTATTTATCAAGTGTGAAAACATAATTGTTGACGGCATTATCACAGCCCATCGCAAAAGGCACGGTTTATCCTTTTAATATCGTAAATAACAACGTCCATCGATATTATTCTCTTTTTTTTTACACGTCAGGGGGTGGTCTATTGTTCTACACGGAAAAAGAATCGTAAGTATTTCCATTCTCTTGCATCGTCATCATAATTAAATTTTTGAATGATACAAATAATATTAAATTAAAAATATAAATTATTTAGTTTAAATAAAATAAAATTTAATATTTATGCTAACTTAAATATTAAATATACGTGTATTACTTGAAAAAAATCACGAAAATCATCGCCATCATTAGAAAATAACAATTAATAATATGCAGAAGTAAATATAATATAAATTATTTTTTATAAAGCAATGAAGTGCCACAAGATAATCAAAAATTAATCGAAGTAGATAATTTATCAATATAATATACCACATAATCATAGTCAACAAATAAAGACTTATTATATAAAATATATTATATTAATAGTATACATAGTATCTACTCGTATATTGTATTCGATCTAAAACAATTGTATAAATTAGAAAATTGGTACGTATGTGTATTAAGTCCCTTTACAATGTACAAAAAGTTGCTAAATTTTAACAACCCTAATACTCAATGTAAAAAATTAAGTTTAATAATAAAAAGTATACCTATATATATTATTAGTTTTCATAGAAAACAGTAATGTAAACTCTCTCTTACATGACCACAAAGCCCAACTAAAGGGAAACCTAGTGATTTATTTGATACTCACTTTTTTCCATAGTAATTTTAGTAGGTAACCGAAAAAACCATATTCATACATGATAACAAAACATACCTGCAACAAAACAAACAATAGACAATTAGATAACAAATTTAGTGTGCGATGAACGTACATTTCGTCAAGACTACATTCTGGATTATATGTATGACGGACGTATGAGTATTGAGTATCAATGTTGGTCGTAAGATCATTACCTGTAATTAACTGACACTCAAGAGATCACAAATGTAATATTTTAAGTATAAATTAAGAAACAAGTTGTAAGTTGTAGGGTGTACATAATCTTAATTTTCAAACCACTTACTTTCACCTCAAACTGCATTTTTAAAACCCAAAAACTTTCCAATTGATAACGCATAGACAAGTTGAGAATAGAAAGTATACGCACTTAACAATGGCAATTTGTATATAACATGTAAAAATGACGCGTGTTTAGATTTATCGGCATCGGAGGCTGCTCGCCACATATTACAACCATTTATAACGGTATTCCGGGGCGCACAAATAATTTTATGCGAACGTGACTATTTTAACATGTAATTTAGTAGGAAATAATTTTTTCGCGTGTACGAATCTCCATTTAGGTTTATTATTAGTAGTATAAATATTCTTTCACGAGCCCTTGTATCTAATTTAATTATTATTGCCCAAGCGGATAGCACGAAATATACACGGTTGGTCTCAATTCAATGCGATTGTCCCCGATCACCTACATAATAGATGACTGTTCTAGTAAAGTTAAAAGCAGTAATAAGCTCTATAATATACAAATTATAACATCCACACTTTTTATCATAACACGATATGGGGCCTACCCAAATAATGCGCCGACATTTTTAAAAATATTAATAGATAAGAAAGCTTTCTATTAGGTATGATTAAATCGTGGTTAAAACTTAAAAGGAATATATATGATATTATATACATTAACCGAGATAAAATATCTTCCTTCGCTAATTAACACCAAAAGTTGAGTTATCTTAGCCATCTAAAATTTCAAAAGTTACTTAGACCTTCATTGTTAAACATCTAAATAATGTAATAAACAATAGTCTACAACAATGGAAGTTCAGAAATATTTAAAATAACCTTTTTTTACCGATATTTTATTTACTCCAACATAAATACAAATAAAACACCAAAACATGACTAATTTTATTGAATAAGATTACATTAATAGTATTAATACAGAAGTTTAGTTCATTTTATAAAGAATAATAGTTTTTGAAGTTTTTCATGGCATATACTTGCCATTACTTTATGAAAAAGTTTTATTTAAAAACGAAACTCCAGCAGTTGACCACCAAAATATTGTGTTTGTAGGCTTATGAGCCTCAATTATTGCATATATATAGCCGGATCTACGTATGTTTTAAAAGTAACACATGACCACGGGTCAAAGTCAATAGGATAGGTCTCGATGTAGCGGTTTGGGTAGCCTCAAGACATGATATTATATACGTACGTCGCGAGCCGGCTCCAGCGCTAACTCGTTCCACTGGTTTCTCTTTTTCTTTCTCGCACTCTTTCACCGCATCTCTTGCTCACTCTCGTCTGGCTGGTACGGCAGCAACCACTTCTGTTTTATAACCTCAAAACCGGGTATTGAATTATACCTCTCTTTCTATCAACTCCTTCTGTTGCATTAAGCGCATGCCATACACACATTTATTATAGTATAATATTATATAGCTATATATGAAGAGAGATTAACAGTGGCCGTAAACTTGGTTGCTGTTGTAGTAGGGTCAACGTCCGGGGTTGTCCACAGAATACTACAATTTATTATAATGACAAAATCGAAAATTTTATGTACCTACATGTATTATAGAGCAATAACATAACAATATTGAAAGATTATATCATATTTATATTATATAAATTTCATAAATATTATATTTCAAATTTAATCAAAAAATCACAAATCTTAAATGCATTTAACTTTGCATGATAACTTATAATTCTTATATTATAATCTATGAATATTGTGATACCACTTGGAATTCATAAAATATTACTATTAATTAAAGTTGATAACGACCTTTTTAATGCACTTGTAACTTGTTTATTTCATTTTTACATATTTTCCACAAAACAACTCCTAAACTAATTTCTCAGGGGGTAGATCATAGTTTTTTTGTTAGAGCACTGCTAACGACCGAAAGATTTAAACTAATAAATTACTAAGGGACTAAGTTATTGCTATTTTTTTACACTCCTGCAGTTAGTTTTTTTTATACACATTAATCCGTTACGTTCCCAAATCCCTGAGTTGAATGTTTATTAATGAACCAGGTAAAAATACAACCAGGTCAAAGCGAGAAAAATACTAAAAACAATTCATTTTTTTTTTTGTGTTTTTGGATGGTTAAATACTAAACATTACGATTAATATGCTTAATATATCTATAGTCTATATTATATATATCCTATATCCAACCCCTTTTGAATTAAAAATATAAATTTACAACACTCAGATTATCATAAGCATAACTATGTAATTGCTAAAGTATTGTGGTTTAGATTGATATAACTGTAGTACTGTAGTAGTTCGGACACCGCAGAATAGTTTCATTTATATACAATAATGCTAACATCCAATGGTCGACATTAATTCCCAAAAAAGAATACATATCAATAAAAAATAATAATTTATAGACCCGTATATTCATAATATTAACTATTATTATATAAAATATGATGCGATTTTCGATCTGATTTGTGTAACTTTTCCAATTAACGCATGTTATTTACTAGATGTATATAATAATTAATGAAGGTACCTACGAGTAAAGAGTATTGGTTTAGTTTGACCTCGCATTGGTTACGAGTGATTAGATTGGATCGCTAGACGCCTACCGGAGTCTGGGGTAAAAAAAATTTTAATCAAGACTAACGATGGTGTTATCCACAAACAATAGCGTAGGCTGTACAAAGAACACATCTGGTAAGAACCGGTCTTTACTCTTAAGTACACAAGATACATTTTTTTTAATAAAAAAACGATTATCTCACAAACAATGATACACATGAAAAAAGACAAGAACACGAAAGGAATAGATTATTTTTAAATGTTTTATTAATTATAAATCAATTTGATAAACAATAATTGTATCAAACATTAATTATCCTTTAATTAAATACAATACACATACATATATTTTGTTAATAACTAATTAATTAAAAGTAGATATTTCTTCTTTACTACCTATTCACATTTACGAAATGACTCACCGCATTTTACATTTATATAATGTATACGTTCAAATCAATTACTATTTTTATAAACACTTATAGTTTATAACAAATAAATTTATCAAAACAAATATTAAAAATTTTGTCTCCAAAAATTGATTTTCGAAATTAGTAAAAATAATGATAATGATCATAATGATAATACATCATAGTGAAAGTACTGATTAATTTCAATTGTAACTCATGTCAAGTAAAATATCTAGAATTTCTATAACTTTATAATATACTAGAATTAACTTAAATTATCAATTTATAGGTGGAAATACTTAAAATAACATTTACCAAGTGTATCAGCCATCAGGCACAAGTAATAAAATAACACAGTATATATACAGTGAAAAGTCTTTATAACGAAACTCGTTACAACGAAAAACTCTATATTACGTAAATAACATTAAGTTAACTTATAATGATTGGTTTGATTTAAAACCTATTACTATCTATTACGAAAACTCTCAATAACGAAAGAAATCACACAGTTCAGGTTCGTCATAGAGAGTTTTCACTGTATATAAATAATAAATATACATAATTTATTTATATAAATAAATTGATAATAGGTACTAAGATGATTTTTATAGTATTATGAATTTTACTTGGATACAAACAATCTAAATTAAATTAAAAATTCTTACAAAGAATGAAAGAGTGTTTTAATAAACATACTAATCATTTTTCATGATTGAATTCGTTATCTATTACTTTATATCTATGACAGATCACGATCAATTTATTGTACGACATACGACTTCTAAGTTTAATATTCTATAATTAACGTAAGACACCTATATATTAAGATAAATGTATATTCAGGAGGTTTTTAAGAATAAATGACTTAGAATATTGTCATCACGTATACAAAACAACGAAAGTCGTTTGCATGAGTTCACAATTACATTAGTCCAATGACAGCTGAAACCAGCGTCAAAAAATCATACATTTTCGTAAAATAATAATATTTAATTTTACAGGAAAATGTCCAATAAAAACGGTATTTTTCGCTTACACGCGGGTTTCTAACAAGGGTGGTCGTAGAAAATATCCCGGAGAATCGCTGCAGGGCCGACATTAAAAAGCAATCTGGCAGATGGCCGCCGTTTTTGTATACACGGTGTGTGTATATGTGTCACATCTCACATACGTATTATTACAGACCCACAGGATTTGCAGAACCGACCCCGAGAGCCGAAACAGTTGAAATTGAATATTCTGAAATGGCATGGTAAACGAAGAGAGTGGTGGTGATGTTTTAGTGACACTAAGGGGA
The DNA here is from genome assembly GCF_037042655.1 of Diuraphis noxia. NCBI lineage: Eukaryota > Metazoa > Arthropoda > Insecta > Hemiptera > Aphididae > Diuraphis > Diuraphis noxia. The sequence goes on along the minus strand of NW_028301712.1, from coordinate 16,127,902 downwards.
AAAATAATTTTTAAAAAATCCGAAAATCCCGAGGCGGATAAACGTGTCAACATACTTTTTGTAGTTTTTAATTACATTATGATGTATCAGATGAAAATATGTAAATTGTACATTTAGCTTATTATATCATAGTCCATACTAAAGTAGTTAATATAGTTGCATATTGAAACCGAACTGTTTATTTCGTCAACATAATTTACATAAACATATCTATACATCTATATCGATGTTTAAAAAAAAAAATATATATATTTGGAATTATTCATGGACGATAAAATGTTCTATAGTCATATCAGTATTTGTCACTCTCTTCGGTCAATCGAAATAATTCAAGATGATAATGTAAACGTTCGGCTGATGGGAAGAAAAAAACAAGTTTTCGGGCAACTGTGAATAATAGTGTAATATACATTGATATTATAATATTTTTTGACAACTTGCCAGATTCTTAGCAAGGCATTTATTAGATTATACCGAAAATGCATAATCGTATCTATACTTACGTCCTACGCACTGTCAACTGAGTAGTTTACAATTTACATGGCGTTCATGTGTTATCCACATGCTGTTTTTTTTTTTTTTTTTTTTGGTAACTGCTTATTGGACAAAAATATTTCATCAACGAGGAGGCCCCCTTACATAACATGCAAATCTCAATTAGCACCTTTTTTTCAGGATATTTTATTACTCTGGTCTGTACTTCGATATTGTCGCCAGTCACGCATTGGGTCGGCTCGTGGCACGAACAAAACCATTATTATTTTGATTTTTTTTCTTTCCATTCTTCGTAGTCCTATTATAATAACCTTTCCTCTCTTGGCCACTGGGTCTTTAATCGCTGCGTATACTGTATACACACTTAAAAGCCTAACCGACTACGTTAATGGACGCGAACTGGTCGTCCACCACCGCCGTCGATGACTGGGTGGACCGCAGACGTACTGCCACCGTCCATTGTTTCCGAGTCACGACAAGTCGTGTGCCTTCACTGCTGTCGTAGCGCATACACGCGCGAGGCTGGCTCGCGTTCAACCACCGCTTTCAAAATACAAATACACCGCAGACGACCACAGAAGTAGTTTGTTGTAGCTGTTGCTGCGATTGCACAACTTTGACATTTAAAAAAATCGTGTGGACCCGCTTATATCATTCTGGCCAACTAATAATAATATTATAATAATCTATATAACGAAAACTTGCTTAGAAAAATGGTTTGGTATGTATATGCAATATGCCGTATGCGTAATAATAACTAAAATTAAAAAAATATTTAATTTCCTAATTTTATCATACGAAACGTTTATTGTTAATATTATGATTTAATTATAAATTATTATACAATATGCAAGTAGGAATTTCAATTGATTATTATTTCGTGATTTGAACAATAACAAAATATACATTTATATTTTTCGTACGAAAAGCATCAACAATAATATTTAATAACATATTATATTATGTTACAAGTACACATCAACATTCGCTGTATGAAAAAAACAACAATCACGTTTAATATACCGTAAGTTTGCTCATCTTTAATTAGAATAAGATGAATAAACAACCCAACGCAAATTTATGTCATTAACATAGAAAACGTATTAAACGAGAAGGAGATTTATAAAAATTGTCTAACGACCGGCGGCAGCGCCCTATCGATCATATATGTTGCTGCTGCAACGGCCCACGTATAATACGCGTGTAGTGTCCGCTATATTAAAACAGGTTCCAATATCGTGTAAAACCAGTTTCTCAGCAACATTTATTATAATATATGTATAAATAAAAAAATAGTAAAAAACATGACAAAAACTAAAAATATTATACCTACACTATACTACTACGCCCACAGCTTACACGCATTTACAAACGTGTGTCGGGATAAAATATCATAGCAATAACGTTTTGTAGTTTAGTATTATGGTCCGAAAATTTATTCGACAGTAATGAGATTCGACATTAGTGCCGACAGTATATTACGATGGGGTCTTCTTTGTCTTGTACACAGCAAGAGAGCACCAAAGAATATGTCTGTATGATTTATCGCCAGTGAAATTGAATATTTACACTTTACACGCATCTCAACCCCATCGACCTTAAACGGTAGCTGGGGAAAATTATATTTAAATGTAACATGCAACCGGTTATTTTATCATCATAATTGTACGTATAATAGCCTTGAAATTATTTTATTTTATTGGTATTTATCACAAGTAAAGTTTAAAATATCAAAATAAATGCAAAATTCGAAGAAAAATATTATATTCATAGTGATTTGGTTGTTACCATGTTTGTTACGTAAATACTGCACGTTCTGCGAATTCTAAATAGGTATACATTGTCTCTAAACGATTGAGAAATACCTATATGAAAACACAATATTATATAGTATGTAAATAACATCACAAATAACGGAGTTTATATAGCATTATTATTGTCAATAACCTAATACCAGTAGTACCTTATACCAGTAAAAATTCTTCAAAGCATGTGTGAAAACGATTTAGACCAACTGACATTTAGAGATTATATTATTAGTTTATTAAACATCTCAGAGGTGTTATAATATGCCAAAATTGTCATAAAATATAAAACTTGAGGTTTTTCTTATTGTAGATTTTTGAGTCTTGCGACAATAATCTTAATACTTTCACAAGTCACATATTACAACGATCAGACCGATCTTATCTGAAGCAATGATGATTGATAATATACAAAATACAATTAGATGTAATCGAATAATTCGACCTTAAAAATAAAATTAACACGAATCATAGTAGTTTAGGTATTAGGTAGGGCTGTTCGATTATTTCGATTAATCGATTATAACGATTATAATTTTTTCCCATCGATTATTTTACGGTTTTTATAAAATTCGATTAATCGTCAAATAATCGAAATAATCGAATTTCCGATTAATCAAATAATCGAATTTCCGATTAATCAAATAATCGAATTTCCTATTAACCTAATAATCGAATTTCCTATTATAATCATGATTAAAGATAAGATTATCTTTAATCGTGCTTTGACGGTTCGAATTAATTTCTATTTTTAGCACTTTTTACATTTTGTGTGTTTGTGTTTACTTTTATATGGCTGCTATGCACTCTATCTTATCGTCTGCATTCTGCTAACTGATTCGGAATGTATTGAGGATAATATTATAAAAGTAAGTGGACATCTACATCAATATGTCATAGTCATCCTGCAAATCTTGTCTAAAATTGTGTAGAAGTTAAGGAATCAATTTATCCATAGTAAAAAATTGGTTAATTAGTCATTAAAAAAATCGATTAATCAGTCAATAAAAAAATTGATTAATCGATTAATCGGTTAATCAGACATTAAAAAAATCGATTAATCGGTTAATGAGTCATTCAAAAAATCGATTAATCTGTCGTTAAAAATAGATTTTTGGAATGACAATTAATTTTCGATTAATCGAAATATACGATTAAAACGTGAAATTAATAATCGAGTGGTAAAAAAAATAATCGAACAGCCCTAGTATTAGGTATGAAAATAAATAATACCAATAATAAAGTTGAGAAATAAATTCAAGTGCCAAAAAAATTGTGTAATAAATTAATGAGATACAATACTATTATTTTTTCTGCGCATTCTGTTCACCACTAAATTATATTAAATACCTACAAAAAAGTAGGTTTGGAAATTTACTGTATCATTACTTATTAATTTATTAATATTGAGCCTTATAAAATATTAGTGGGACATTTTAGATTAAATAGGATAATAGATCGCCGTATCGGAATATTTCGTTGTGGGTAGTAAACGATCAATTTTCCGTACCCTAGGTGAAAGAATTAGAGCGCAGCCACCATGGGGGCCCAAGAACAATGCCGAACGTCGTGCAACCGGCAAAAATATATAAACGGTCGTTAGGCCGTCATGTGGCGACAATAATTAAGATGCCTGAAAACAAAATCATAGAGAGAAAAACACATAACACTGCCGCAATTTAAGCACGACTGTGTTAAAGAATCGTATAATATGTCATAAACCGAAATAATTAAGACAGTATCTTTCCGTTTCTTTCCGTTAGCATATTGGATAGAAAAATAAAAAAAACCTTCGAGATACAACCAATGATGCACTGTAATTTGTGAGCTATGTGTTCCCATTATTTTAAATAATCTAAATATAAAAAATAATTTACCAACAGAATACCTAATATGCAATAAATTCGTTTAATATTTCGAAGAAAGATGACGGCGATTCATAACAAATACCGGCTAGAGAGAAAGTATAAGATTCCACTAGGCAAGGATTAAGTGCTTTTCCTAATCAAATCAAAAAACAAGGTGACTAAAACACGCTGAAGAAATAAAAAACCTATGTGTCACCGCACAATTATAGCAATCTCACGTTACTACAAAATAACCTGTAGGTTACGTACATTTTAATTCATTGAAATTAGCCTAGGTAGGTAAATCCAATAAAAAAAAAAATTATGAAATGTTAACATATTTAAAAGATTTTATTTAATTTCTAAACATTTTATACTTAGGGAATCGGATATAGGCCTTCCCAGGCCATGCATTTAATTGTATCTATATCAATTGATAAGTTGATTGTATAGTCAAATGCAAACGTTAAATTATTTAGATTTATTTAACCAAAAACTAGAACTCTTGTATTAATTAATGATGATTTAATAAATATGTATTTCTAGTTAACATATTATTAGTTTATGTTGTATATTAAAATATATTTTCAAACAAAATGTTATGCATTTAATCAAATTATAATATATTTTTTTGAATATCAGAATTCAGCTATGTGAATGACTAGACCACGGTTATCTACTAGTAGATAACCGTAGATAACCGTGGACTAGACCGAGGACTAGACTGAGTACTAGTACAGATCCACAGATCCACTGCTACAACACAGTGCATAATTTCATATATTGGCAGACGCAAAACGAATTAATTTTTATAACACATGGTTAGCACCCAGAAATAAGGAGCAGAGAATTATAAAACTATCTTAAAATATTGAAGATATAATAATAATTGCATTACTTGAAGAGATTTTGTATACAAATTAAAAACCTGGTAAAACACTAAACAATATTATGATTTTATATTATTTAAGGCATACAAAAAAGTCTTGGGTCACGGTACAGACCACCCCGGAAGAAAATAATAATTATATTTTTCGCTAATTTCGTCGGCTACGCGACGTTTTGAAGAAAAAAATATAAAACGTTTTTTAACCATCAGAACGTGACTGCAATTCGAGTTCACATTTACGCGTGTATACATCAAATACTTTAGACATTCACGCTGACGTCTTGGATCAAGTCCAAACATTGTCGATTTATTATTGAACAAATTACATGCATATACCCGATTATTTTACGTTTGTATATTATAATATTTTTGAAATCCGTTCCCTATGGATTTAATGTGTACAGTGGCCCCCGAATCACAATATAAAAACCGGGCCATTCTAATGCACGCACAAAAATATATGATATCATCATGTGTAAAGAAAGGAGAGTTAAAAAAAAAATATCAAAATATTATTTTACACTAAAAGACCTTCGGTCGTTCAGACAAAATAAACGCATGGGCACACAACACCGGCCTGTCAATATGCTGCACGTCCAGTGTAAGTGTAATACTACATACGTTTTACCTGAGCAAATAGGTGCACAATATATCCCCATCATTGTAAAAACTGGAAAACCTTATCCCCAACAGTGGTTCTCAACAATGCATTTATTTTAGACTATCAGTTTTGTAGATCTCGATCAAATGCAGCTGAATTGGACATCCGAGATTTTAACAGTGCGCAGAACGCTGCATGAACATACCAATAATAGTCCGAGTATTGAAATGAAAAAAATTAAAGTACCTACTAAAGAAGAAAAAATACGATGGACGGTAAAATGTGTACAATCGGTAAGAAACAGTTGTTATATTTCCATGACAAGCGGAAAATCGGTTTCCAAACTCATTAAAATTCAACAACATTACACCAGAAATTTCCGCAACTACAATCCAAATCATAACAGTACGAAAATATTTGCAACAATACCTAAAAATTTCAATACTATAACTATATACTATGTAGGAACGTAGGATGAAATACATTTATTATGTGCATGCTATATGCGTAGGTACCAACTATTTTTGTTTCAAATAATAGGTAACGCAAAAAATCTTTTTATCGGTATAGCTACTGTATAAAATATAAAAATAATAAAGAAAAAACGTTACTCGCGAAGCATTGAGTTTGTTTTCCCTGGCCAGAGTGCAGATAAATAAAGTCTTTGTCTAACGAGTCTCATCTCAAAAGACGCATTAAAAAAGTGTAATAATTATTTTTATTGTTCTTATTGAATAAGAATTAAATCTACTCAGTTTTTACTTTTTTTTCAATGTTGGTGCTTATTAATCTTTAAGTAGGTATTAAAAAAAAAAAAGTTCATTATATTATTATGCATTTATACACCAATACTGTACAGTTTTTATAACACAAAAATATTTGAAAATATCAACGAAACGAAAAATATAATAATATATTTGAAAGATTTGAGATTGGGTTGAAAACGGTTGGAATAGGTCGAAAAAATAATATTATTTGTACGTATCAGCTTCGGCCGAGTGTTTTTCGAACGTCCCATACTACAAAACTATCTATAATAGCACAGCGGTGTCCGATCCGTTTTTTTTCTCGCCGTCGTGTCGTCCGGATTGTTGCCCCGTGCCATACCATAATATTTAATTCAGGTAAAAAAAAAGAACGTGTATCCAAAATAAAAGAACGACGCATACACGTACGACGAGGGGTTTTTCCACATAAAACGAAATTTATTGTTGTCGGTCGAATGTATATTTTTTACCTACCCGCACACGCACACACACGCATAGGATTTACCGAGCTTAAGACGATCGCGATAAATTTTGAGAGCATACAACCCCCCGGGGCCGTCGGGTCGGTCGTTCGCGGACTACATTATATTATTTTTCAGATGGCGGCGGACTGCACGACGAATGATTAATATTTTAATAACAATAGTGAATTTTTGAAAAACCACCAACCTGATAAGTAGACGACGAAAAAGCACAGGAGAATCCTCATGGCTCTGCCGCTTGTAGTTATTCGTAGTCCGGGCTAGTCGAGATCAACACCGACACATCATCGTGGCGGAATGGAAAATACCGATTTGTCGCGTGTCAGCGGTCGCACACATCCGATATCTTGCAATTATAATAGTAATAAAAAAAAAAACAATTTCGAGTATAATATCTAATTAATAGTTAGAACCGAAATATTCCGCCGTCGAACGATTCGCTTGTAAACTTTTAATCGTATTTTATACTAAAAATATCGTTAAAATAATATTATGCTCGCGGACGAACTGACACGAAGCGCACACACAAGAACACACGACACACGTAGAAAGCCACCGGCCGAATGCTGGGCCGTCCGACGCGCACTACACGCGGACGTGGTGGGGCCGCCGACGGAGCCGGTTTTTTCATCGTTTGCCGCCGTCGCCTGGGCGCGCGACCGTACCGTGTCGACCTCTGCCGGCCGGCTGCGATACTGTTTAAGAAAAACAATTTAACACGATAATATTATTGTTATTATTTATAATATGAAATAGCCGTGTATGGCTCATTGCGAAGCTGTTTTGTGTTGATCCAACGCACAATCTATGGAATTATCGTTCGCGTATTATTATTATTATTATTATTAATACTATTATCATCATTATTATTTTACCCGTTGTTTTAGACCCATGAAATACATTCATGTATTATTATAATTTATATTATTATTATTATTAGTGTATTCAATGGGAAAATCGTTTACGTTCAAAAATTATAAGCCCCAAACATTTGAGTTTAGACCGTTCGAGTTTAAAACCACCGGCCGTTGAATTATTAATCGACGAGTAGGCGTCTAAATAATGTAGATGCTTGGTGTATTGCTGGTGATGATAATAATAAACTATCAGAGTTCTCGAACAAATTGGAACCAAAATAATGCAAGATACGATATTCAAATGATTGTAGGAAATTAGAGTTGGTATATGGTTATCAAACCGTATAGATGCTGAAGCCTAAATAGTGAATATTAAATGTTAGTTGTATTTAAGTTATAAACTTATACCTATTATGAAGAATAGATTATATTATTATTACTAGTAATAATAATAATTTATTATTATTGTAAAATATGGATTGTCAAATTATTTAGCTTAGTATATATTATTACCTACCTATTACGTTTCACATTTTATATTATTATTTTTATTCAAATAAATATAAAATTTTTTTTTTAAAGTGTTTTTGACATACAAGGTCATCGAACTTATTGATATAATAGAAATTTTTAACATGAAGTTGTTAAGCATAAATTAATTACTATATATTCAGTAAATTACAGTAAATTACAAAAATGAATAAATAAATAATAATATATGACATCATAATAATTAGTTAATCTAGGTGTATTTTTTTTTAGTACATCTTATTGGTATTGAGAAAGGGTATCATGAGGATGACATCCGCGATTGAGACGCCAGAAGGTAGGCTTATCGCTGAGTTTGAAATATTATGCACTTTTGGCGTTGTTTAGTTGGCCAAAAAATTTATTGAGAGATATTGTATGTAGGATTTAACCATCGGGAGTCTGAAGTCTATATGAAGTGCTTCGTTTCTGACGAACCATAAATATATAATGAAATATAATAATATTATATTATTGTTTTTTTTTTTTTTAATTTTAACTGTCACAAATCTGTTTCAGATACAAGAAAAAAATTAATTTAAATGCTTGTAGATGTGCGTTTGCGTGTTTGATCTATACATATTGCAATAAAAAGATTAATAAATATAAGGTAAATATTCAAATCACGCAATATATTATCATCGTTTTTAATCAAACTATAGCATAAACTTATGGGTTATCCGTTATCCAAGAGACCAAGAAAATACTTTAGTTTCAAAACTTTTTGAAAATTAATTTTTTTGTTTATAAAACATTACGGAATTTATACACTTCAAATATTATCTTGTTATGTATTATAAATTTATAAATAACAATATTTTTTCGTTGAATTATTCGTTAAATTACAAAATTTTATCTTGGCCTGTTCAAAGATACCTATATATGCAATTATGACTCAGTGGCGTATTTATACGGTGCGGGGGATACGGAGGATAGATCCCCCCTTGATCTCTTATTTGTTACTTGTTTATAATATTGTGATTTCGATGGCAAGTGTGTTTGCTAACGTATATCCCCCCCCTTCAACAAAATCCTAAATAAGCCACTGAGTATGATGTCGAAATGAATTATGTTTATTTTTGTATTGATCTTAATTATCGGCAACTATTATGGCTATTAGAATAAATGTATATGTATAGTTATTATTATTATTAATTATTTATTATTTATTGTATGTAGTGAATTGAGTACCTACTCTACCTACTCATATGTGTATTTGATTACAAATTATTGTAATGATATTCACATTATTACACCATGTATAGCTTCATAATTTAATATTACTCTTAAATATCTCTCTATTAAAACATAACAAATCATGTACTTTATTTTAATAATCAAAATTATATACAACATTACAAAAATATTAATATTCATACCTATTCTGAAATCAAATGAGAAGTAATAATGCGAATATCATTATTCATAACATTAAGTAGGTATACATTTTTAGAACGTTAATAAAAATAATCAAATCGATACTTAGTAAACTAAATATACATTCAATATTCAAATAATTTTTTTGATATTTGATAAAAAAAACTTATATTTTAAGAACGATGCTATTGTATGATTTGTATGAAGTTTAAATCTAAAAACTAAAAGTCAGTAACAATACGCATACATAGGCACCAAGTGACAAGTATAATAAATTGATTAATTAATTCCTGATTACAAATTAATTTTCATACGATTAACATACGGAATAAATCATCTTATTTAAATTGTTTTAGACAATTAGTGATTTCAAACATTTTTACCTACATTTGTAACCTTTATTATTTTTATCATTTATGTATGCAAAACAAAAATTGAAAATTACTAACTAGACAAGTAAGAAAAGGGCTATTATATAATATATTATTGTTATTATTTTTTGCTTAGTAGGTATTTTTATTTATATTTGAATCATAATATAACGTTTTTAAATTTATATGCGTGTTTAGGTAATATAAGAGTATAAAAATTTTATTAACTAAACTTCCAGCTATAATAAGAGAGCGCTAGGCAATCATTTAATCTAAGAATCATAAGTGTTGTAAAATCGGAAAGTAAAAAAAAAAGTATTCGGATAACATTCTTAATCCGTACTGTTTTTCCACCCTTTAAATAAAAACAAGTTCACAATATCTACATTATCTAGTTGGTAAATAGAATAACATGAACTATTATGATTATTATTGTTATTATTATTATTATATTATAAATGCGTGATATTGAAACTTTCAGAAATGAGAACATTGTTATCATACTACAATCTGTCTTTAAACCTACAATGGCGAAACACGCAATAACATACAAATATTACAAATATTACTCTATGGGCGTTTTATAAACATATATAATTGGTTTTTTAGTTACTAGTTAGGTACTTTATTTCAGTTTATTGAAAAAAATATTTATTTTTTATTTTTTTAATCATGAACATGTATATTTATGTTTATGCTCGATAATAAATATAATGGATTATTTATTATAGCTGACCATAGTCTACAGTTAAGCTTCGCTATTTGAAGTAAAGACAGATTTAATTTCTAAACTAAATATCTGAATAGGAAATACATTTTACTAACTTATTTACAACCTGGTTCGAAGTTGACATTTTGTAGTAAACAATAGGAATTCATCATAATATACTTTAATCAAAGTACCCGCTAACTACGAATAGACATTTCTTTTCAATATTCATATAATTTATCTAATATTTATTAATTTGTTATACTTTCAATAATTAAGGTAGGTGATGCTATTTGATAACATTACATTTTTTTTTAATTTTACTTATTAATTCATAGGTTGTGGGATTAACGTCCACCAACCACCCATATTATCTTAATCGTAAAAATTTAAAACCAGCTAGAAATTTATGAATCTTATCATAGATGCCTATTCATTATTCAATAAGCAGGTAACTAATTTTATGTTACACAATTAATTTTAGTTTGATACAAAATACGAAAAACGTAAAAATGTGTGTAGTGCGTGTTTTGCTTATGCATTTATTATTTCATAATACATAATATTTAAATATTTAGATAAGTTAAGTATGAAAATAATATTCTTATAAAATATTATATACCTACAAAAAATAAAAGAGGTTATTTTTTAAATAATTGTTTGTCCAAAAATTTTAAACATTGAATAGATTATGAAAACACGTTTCAACTGATACTTTTATTACAACAAAATATATTTTAAACATTGTCTACTCGATACTCGAATGTACTAACATATTGAATATTTTTTTGTTGGTTAGATTAGGTTAGGTTAGGTTAGTAGATAACTACAGACGTCAGACACAGAGATAGGTATAGGTACCTATAAAAGTAGATTATTTTTGGTGTTGCAAATATAGCTATTGTGAATAATCCATTATGTGATGAAAAAGGTCAAAAAGTATTATTGTTTGAAATATACATTTTAAATGTAACCGGTATTTTAATCGAGTAAAAGAAATTTGGCAATGTTCCTAATACCCTAATGGTGTAAGTGAATTATTTTTTTTTTTGTGTGCGTATATTTTAAATATTAAACAATTTACTGTGTGAAAAAAATATAATATATTTATGGATTATGGTGTAAGTACACTTATTATTAAGATTATTTTTCATCACAATAAAAAATGAATGCATGTCATAGAATTAATATCGTTCTGAAGAAAAATATTAGGTAAGTACCTATATAAATATTAAAATATATAATATTAAGAAATCTTGGTAAGTGCCATTAAACGTGTAAATTAAATAATATTATTAATTATAATTTATTATTTATTAGGTATTACTCAATTTTTAAATAATCATTTTTGTACTGTGTGCATGTATTACCTTTTATATGCCATTTATAGTATTTTAGTATACGTATACCTACCTAAACATATAATACCATTATTATCGGTTTTAATTAGAGTAGGTAATGTTTATATTTTATAAATGTGTACCTAATGTTGAATGTTTACTTATAAAATATTGTGATCTTCTCGATTATAATATAGGTAATTATATGAAAAATTCGTTGTTGCTATTTTATTATTTGAATAGCTTTTGATCGTTTACTGTAAGCAATAAAGCTTAATACTATTTACCAAAACTCATGCGAGCCGTCACATATACCTATGCGTTATATAATAATATTGAGTACTGAGCATAGTGTTTCTCATTGTATACCATTTTCAGTATTGTCACGTTATAACCGTTTGAATCGATTTTTTTTTGGTCTATTTATTATTAATTTACTTATCGACTGACATTAAAATATGGGAACTTTTAAAAAATAAAGAACATTTCGGTAGTAATATTTTAATTTTTAATGGCATTTTACAATACTCAATACTCATATATAATTAGGTTGTGATTTGCGATCTGGCGGAAACCTAATACTTCTGCACTCTGTGGTTTAAATAGTTTATTGTTATTTAATAGTTTTTAAAATACTGATTAATAAATATTATATACATCTATGCAATTATCAATAATTGAGTTTTAACTTGCTTTTCTAATGTAATTTATATACTACACAGTATTATACCTACTAAACTGTATATAAATTACATTTTAATCGCATATTAATTGTTTTATAATAATACCCTCATGGTTGATTTATTCGGAAAATTACTATAATACTGAACTGATTATTTCAAAAATTTGAAGTATACCGAAAATAAATTTCTTGTTTCGTGTTTGTGATCTGTCGTTTTAGGTTATGGTTAACATGGAGAAATTTTATTCTACAGTACTATACTATTATATTTATGTATTTTAAAATTATATGTAGTCTAAAACATTTTGCATTTTTGAAAATAACTTTAATAATGATATGCCTACAATAAAAAAAACAAAAAGACATTTTGTTTTATCTTATAAATTATAAATTATCGAAGAATTTAATTTAAATTTTTTAAATTGGTTTTTTTTAAATTTTTTAAAAATATTATTAAAAATAAAAATAAAGTGTAGAGAATTTATACCTAAATTTAAAAAAAAAATTGGTTATGAAAAAGGATTTACAATTTGTCATGTATTTCAATTTAATGAAACTACGTATTGAAAAAAGTGGACAAACGAGATACTCCTAAGATTATAGTATGATTTAATAATATTTATATACAACACAAACAACACTTCAACACCTTTCTGGCTCTCTCACCCAAAGTAACTAATTGATTATTTATTATTTCCGATCATTGTTTATGTAAATTTATATGTTGATATCTAATTGAAATAAAAATGATTTGTTCTGCTTAAAAAATTATAAAAATAGCAAAAATTTCAGGAATCAATACTGTATATTTTTTAATCGGATATATGGGTTATTACAACTAATAGTAAAGACAGTAAAGTTTTATAACGTTATAAAACAAAATCATATTTTACGTGATACGGATGAATTAACCTGATTAGACTTATTCAATATATTATTATTTAGAACATAATAATATTAATAATTTATATGTACAACATAATTCGCATTATATGTTTCACCAATATGTTGCTTATCAGGTCTTGCACTTGGGTTGTATATATTATATAATTGCATAACTATATGTTACATCTTATATTTCCACTGTGGTAGTTATGCGATTATTCGCGTTTACTCGGAATATTTAAAACGAACAAACAAGTTGTATTTTATAGTAATGCATGATGATTTGGATAATAATGGGTTCTTTTTTCCACAATGATGAGCGGTGTGTTAGCGAGATAGTCAAATCCGTAAAGTTCGTTACATTTGAACGCACTCGGAATTCGGGAAACTGGAGAAAACTAAAAAAAAATAAAAAAATGTAACTATTTATGTATTCGCATGCATGCATAATGGACTCGTGCCAGGTGTCTTGTTATTGGGTCAAAGTTACATGAAAAAAAAAAAAAACAACTCGAAATCGATAAACATTTTATATCGATGACCGGTTTTTGGTCATACTACATGCATGTATACACACGTAAAAAAAAATATTTCGATCATTTCATTACGCGTCTGCAAACGGGAGTATATAATCATAATTTATGTTTGATCTTGAAATGTGTGTGCGAGTCATAAGTGCGTGTGTTTCGTGCGAGCATGTGCGTGTGACGATGTATATAATATAAATATATATAGTAGTTCTGAGACGTTTGTAGAATATTAATTAGTGACAGAGGAAAGAAAAATAAAGAAACAGTGACAGCAGTTTCTATTATTATTACTATATATACCTACAAAAATAATAATAATAATTTATTTTTCTCTTCTCCTATATATATATAGCAGCTCATAGTGACCATATAAGAATAAACAGTCTGTTCTTCGACGGTTACCGCACTGAATCGTGTGTATATATATATATAGATATTATATTATACTGATATAGGTTCAGTCGCAAGTCACAGGTGTACTCGGTATACCTAACCTTCCTATCTATATAATAGGTACTTGCATGCCTTATTCCTTGCTACCTACCCACCACTACAACCGACTACCCGCCATTGTCGTACAACAACGAGCGTGCGTTTCATCCGTCTTGCTTGCGGGCGTGGAAATGAAACTACGGAAGGTGCCCTCAAGACGTATTGGACACGGAGCTCAGCACACGTGTACGGCAGTCGACGTGTGCACAATAATATATAACATTATAAATTATAATATTGAATTTATAAACGCATATTGCATACGTCCTACTACAAAACATAGTACTTATATATCATATCAATTACAATATTGTGTAGGTACGCATAATATAGGTAATAAATAATAATGTTACATATCATTGAATAATAGGTAAGCATAATATAATATATTTTAATATTATATTGTGTGTAAAATTATCTGCTACATATTTGTCTATACCCATTATGTTCATATTAAGTCGAAATCAGAATGACCAATGACCAACATTGTATAATAATATGCGTTACATAATATTATATACCATAATATAATATTATGTCCCAATATATATTATCATTAAAGCGTGTCAATGATATTATACAAAAATGATAAATGTAATGTATTGATTATTATATGTTATATTATAGACTCGTCATCATTTCTCACGTTGACATATTAATATTAATAGACTGCAGTGGTATATTTTCAACTTTATTCTGGATAATGATCCAAAATTGTTGTACAGCGTAATATCCCATCTATATAATCCCTTAATGGTACACTTTACAGTATATACCCATTTTTTTGTATTTGTAGCTATAATGATGGGTATTGTTTTCTGAATATAACTAGGTATTTACTTATTATATATAATATCTCGGCATATATTTTAGTCTTTTTTTTTGGTCCTGTGGGCAAGGCGTACCTTGCCCCTCAAAAATGCGTGAAACTTTGAGTACTAATTTATATTGAAAATTAAATTAAAGAATATTGTAATTTAACTTTCTGCACGTATTCGGTAAACTATCACTAATAATATAAATTTCAAATATTTTTTTGGAAACAAAGCATTTTTTTTTATGGAATTTTTTATACAACAATAAGAAGTACGTCATAGATTTTAGTTTAAATCAATGATGTGTATTATTAAAATGATTATTTCTCGGCACTTATCTAAAATGCTATAACGGGTAAAGGTGGTTCAATAATTAATAATAATATGTACGCGTGGTTCTGTGATCAAAATGGCAGCCAACTGGAGCAGATGCCAAATTATTATTGATCATATTACCGACAATAATTTACCGTTTAAATTTAAAACGAATAACATAAAAAAAAATCACTTCAGTTTCTTATCATTCAATTACCACGATCCTGGTGATGTTATCCATTCCTTTATTATCTATGGCCCACGAGCCCAATTTGTATACAGTCGGTTTATATGCTAATATATACCAGATATAAAAAAAAAACCGTGAACGTAAATGACATATTGATTATACGTACAGTTTACGTATTTTTTTCCGCGGAGACGATCTCTTTTTTACTTTACGACTTCTATACCAAGTATATATACCTACACACTCGATTCAATATTTATTTTTTATGCTCAATGAAAATTGTATAACTATGAAATACAAAAACAAAATCGAATGGCGCGTGTTAAAATATTTATAAATGGTCCTCCCCTTCTGCATATTATACTTATGATATTATTACACGTACAGTGTTATAATATGGTATTATTTTGGTTTA
Organism: Diuraphis noxia; assembly: GCF_037042655.1. Classification (NCBI taxonomy): domain Eukaryota; kingdom Metazoa; phylum Arthropoda; class Insecta; order Hemiptera; family Aphididae; genus Diuraphis; species Diuraphis noxia. The sequence goes on along the minus strand of NW_028301712.1, from coordinate 16,111,510 downwards.
ATGCTATATTCACTGTGCCTTGCTTGTAGGTATGGCGTACGGTGCATATATAATACTGTACAGCGTACAGTGTCTGCTGCGGATTACGGAAAATTGTTCTTGCAGCCGAGCCAGAAATACGAGAACAAAATCCAATCGCCGTGCGACGCACGCTATTTTCTTGTATTCCTATACAACAAATCTGTATTATATAATATTATTGTTGTCATTGTGTTAATGTACGAATTTTATTCGTAATATAAACCTACGCGGTAGCACAACTACCGTCATTTGTGTAATTCGTTTCGTATTTTTCCGTAACAGGAATATGTCATACACTCTTAGACTATTATTAAAGAACCCGTGCCATATATCATTGTTGTATACATTTATCGTACATAAATTATTATGTCAAATTTATAATGACCAGAAAGTAGAACGCAAAATATTTGAATGAAGTGTTGTTATAAATAAATGTTGATATAATGTATACTAAAAAATAAAAATATTTTTGTAATACATATTGTTTGAAAAAAATTGATTCCTAGACTAAAAGTTAAATAATGTAAACAACTTATATTATTAATAAAAATTGTCAACATTCGTAATTATTATGAGAAGAAATTACACGTCTTATAGAGTTACGAGAGTTGACTTCAAGAAATATAATATATGTATGACTTTAATAAACACCAAGTTTTTTTACTATAGATACAATTATTAAAAATGTAACAGTTGTTATTAGAGTATATTATTTAATATTCTTTAAACATTTTATATTTTACTTGGATCTTCCAAAAAAAAAAAAATAAAAAAATAATTTACCTATTTGGTTTAATAATTTTTAAAGAAAAATTTAAAATAATGTCATGGAATTTCCTAGTTTGTTTTTTCATTTTTTTTTATCAAGTGTTCTATGCTGTATAAAGTTTAGAGGTTTTATTTGGTTACGTCATTCACAAAGTCTCTGGACAATATCCTTTGAGTTATTTCTACGGTCCATAAAATCCAAATCCACTTTACTACTTTAATATATCCCGACAATTATTCAAAAAAACCGGAAGTCAACAAAATTTAAATTTAAACAGATGAATGAAATATTTAGTAGGTTTAGTTAATCATTGTCTACAACATTGCATTTTTAAGCTTTTACTGACTAGTGGTTACTTATCACAAATAAAATGATTTTGACACGCTCATCGATCAGCTTGACTTGAAAAATAACCTATTGGCTATCGTCTATAATGTACGAATGTACACATGGACATTGACAATAAGTACTCAGTGTAACACAATAACCACAGTTTATTATTAAGATATATATTATACACGTATCGTATATAAACACTAAAAATTAAAATACATATTATGAATTATGATACTATACTATATAATATATACTTAATAAATTTAGTGGCTGGCGGCGGTATAGCTGTGCACCTATAGGCTATAGATTTAATATCAATAGATTTTTATATCACTATATCACTATAATAAAATACTAGATATTTTTGAAACTCATCTTAAAAATTTTTTTATAAAGATTGTGGTGTCTAGGAATTTGGATATCTTAATTTTTAAGGCTATAAACATATTATACACCTGTTAGTTCTACTTAGTTGTGATATTGGCTTAGTTGTAATTGTCGATGTTACTCGATCATCCAGGTTTTAGGTAATTGAAATAATCATGATAATTATGGTGGAGGGAAGTTGTTACACTAAATTCTTTTATTTGTTTTTGTAGAATTAGAATACTTACTAATTATCACCAGTTAAGTACTCTATAACTCCATTGTTTATATATATATGTATTATTTATATATATAAAACAATGATAAACAATAAATTATTAATGATCAAACCAATGTTGTATGCTGTTTTGTACACCTATATATTGCGATTACTATGTACCACCTATAAGATATAACAAACATGACGACAAAATATCCAAATTACTCGTACACATGATAGTTTGTCGTGTTTTGTCTTTGTATAACCTTTCTTCAAAGTTTGAACCCAATGTGTGGTACTTACGAAACACGAAGTGGTGGTAATAGTCAAAAGTAATCTATCTGTATTCGATGATGTGTACCTATACCTAACTTACACCGTGCTGCTTTAATAACTCTTAAGTAGATTTACCGGATTTTAACTTATACATTCATAATTATATCATACAGTCGATATCTTTTACTCGACCATTTAACTACCTATTGGCTATTAGAATTCAAGTTCTATTCATATACGTGTATATTGCGTATGCCTTGCCATATATGAGCTGATTTGATTACAATTACGCTGCAGGTGGTTAATACATTGTTGTGATGAATATACTTGATTATATCATTATATGTACTTATAAACAATCGTTTTCTTTAAATCGTAAGGATATTGTGACAGTGTCGGTAGATACCTTATAGAAAAGATATTTGACGTAGCGCTCATAATATTATTTAATATTTTGTGATTATCGATCTAGAACTAACAATCAAAATAAACGGGCTGGGCTTTATACATTTTATAGTTTTATGTTTTATCTATAATCACCACTTTCCACAAAGTGTTTGTCCGTGAAAATATGGCTTTGTGATGGGTTAATATTGTGGGCGTAATCGGAGTGATCAAAGAACTTATTAAGATGAAATCTATGTAAAAATTATTAAATTATTATTTTTATCTCTGAAAATATATTACGTGTCTACGAATATATATTGCGTAGTGCTTAATGATTAAAAATAAATTGACTGTACGAATATTTTACGTTTTGTTAACATTGAGTAACTATTAATAGGTACATCGTGTAATTTCTGACGAAGATTTTTCTTCATTATTCGTTTTAATTTGTCGGATAGAATGAATTTTCCACCTAACACCAAAGTATAATTATTTAATTATCCTCAATTAGTATAGTTTCTTGATTAAATAATGATTACTATTGCTATGAATATTATAAGCTATTATAACACAGGATGAAGGAAAAGTGATCGGCTGTTGTACTCATACTGCTTTGTATAAGTAATATTATTGAAACCGTTATAGGTACCGAATACAAAATACGAATACCACCGATACTGTAGTATCATAATATTATGATGTAATACAAATTACCGTTTAAGAATACATACCGTTATCTATTAATACATCAAGTATAAAAGAGTATTTACTAATCTAAATAATTTTTATATTCACACCATAACACCATAGTAATATCCATTATTGACGGAAAATCTGTAGACACATTTTAGAATCTTTATACAATTGGTGGATATTTCAAATCATATCTACTGCAATCATTTGTTTCATGGTCCATGGACGAATTTTGCGTTGTACATGTCTTTAAACGAGGTAAAGAATAAAAAATAAATCGATTGTTAGTTGAAACATATTGCTATATTATACAAAATTATTTTATACTAGTGGATAATATTAATATCTTTAGAACGATTTAATTTTAATAAAAATTATTCTCTAAAATTATTTAGACATTTTTCACGAAAATAGAACTCAAAAATATTAAAATAGAAAAGGGGTCATCACTTAATATTTTTAAAGGGCCATAATATAAGGAATCTTGAAATTGTTCGTGGATCATTAAAATTGTAAATATTGGTAAAAACCAATGAACAAAAATGATAAACTACAACACCAGAACGTATAATACGATGTGGGTTTTTACTTTTTTCTTTTGTATGCGAGCTGCCATTTGGTGATCCCTGAAATAGAACATCAATTACGAAATGGCAATATTATTGATAAAGCAGTTTGTACATAAAAAACGACAAAGCTGCGTCTCACTTGTTTCAAGCGCTTACAAAGTTCATACATAATATTGCACAATAATATAGTTAAGATACAATAATATATAACACCTAAATTATGTGTAGGTATTGCATTATTGCTAAATAATCAGGTAAAAATAAAATAAACATATTCACAGCATTTGAACAGATAAAAAACGAAAAAATGAAATGGTTTTATTTAATATTTTGTATTAAAATAATAATTTATGAGAATGCTAAATCCATATTGTGATAGTATAATAGCTTGAACAATTTCTGACACGCATTTTTTTTTTAATGCAAAAAAAGTACAATTGATTTCATAATATTTTACTGATATTGTCGTCAGTATGTCAAGTAGAACATCTTGGTAGAAATGCAACGTGTCATTTTCGTGTTCCAACTCAATATATAAAATTGATATCAAATTACCATTGAAATATATGAATAGCGCCAACACGTGGGCCGTTAAACTGCAAAAGATACATCAATTTGTATGAGTACCGATGTACCTGTATACTATTATTATATTCGTTTCGGTAATATAATAATCATTGTTCTCAGTTTTTTACTTTTAAAGAAAACGTTAAAAGACAAAAAAAATTTGAAAAATAACAGTATCTATACGTACGTGTTTATTTTTGTAGATTCCATTATAATATTTTAATGTAGGTATTCATTCTAATATTTACTAAAAGAGTACAAATAGTAATACAACAATGCAGACAAAAAATGCTTTGTTGTGTTGTGTATGATTGACAAGGAGGTGCAACGTATTTTGACGTGGTGTAATTTTAAGTATTATGTAAAGAATATTTTATCGAACCAAATATAGTTATTTTAAAATATTCGTATATATATGGCAATGTTGATAGATGCTGAAATAATGTTGGAATTGTTTACCATGCTGGAGGAAAATATGATAAATTTCAAGTCACAAAATATCGTAAAGACTTAAATTACTACACATATATAGTATGACAAAGTATGATATTTTTTCTACTCACCCCATTACATTGGAAAAGCTCGAAAAGTCGCAAACACCGATCGTCGATAAAAGAAAAGCCAATTTATCACCTTTATGACGAGCGATTTTTTTACCCTCTTTTTTTTCATCTCGGTTAACCACGAATAACACATATCCTCGTCCTTGCGATTTTACGAATCTATATGAATACCTACGGAAGCAATAAATAAACTGAAAAAATTGTATAACTAGTGAATCCATTTTGAGTGTGTTGTGTACTTGTGTTTATATAATATTTAAATCGTGCATGTTATACGGTGGCTAACGAATTATTATACAAGGTGTTACATAATAAGTGCTCAAACAATAAATTATACATTTCACCTACGGCTGAAATAAAGACATTTAATTGTATGTAAAAAAAGAAAAATAATAACATTTTGGACAGTTTATGGAAAACATTTAAAATATTATTATGTTATTATTTTTGTACAATATAATTTTATTATTCTACTTAGCACAAGTAGGTGTTATCCTAATACTATTATGTCAATGCAAATGTATTTACGCAACGTTGTACGAACAATATATTTTGCTTTATATAACTTTACTTGATTATTAAGAATAAAATTGGCTTACATTGATAAATAATATTAAATGTTGAATATGAAGTAATATTATTAGACATACTTTAGTATATAATAAAACTTAATTTATAAGATATTTTATTATTATGGATTTAATACTTCAGTCGTTTTATTTTCTGTATCAATAACAAATAATTAAGTATAAATATACAATATACATATTATAAATAATAATATATTGTAAGTTACATATTATATTTTTGATTACCAACATACCTACCTATACTTAATATACTCATGATGAAAAACCAAATATGGATCGATTACATTTTGATTTTTAAATTTGTCATATTAAATACCTAATCATAATGATAAACTTGTGAAGTGCAATGCTCATGAGTTTATATATTTAATATACTAGCTGATCCTGCTACGGCGTTGTCAGTGACAAATTAAATGTCTCTGTATAAATTATTCTATCTTGAAATCCGTTAAGAAGATGTAACACTCATATATTTTGTTGTCTTCGTCTTACAAGTACGTAACATCGCAAATTTACGTTTATCAAATCACCAGCTGTAGCTTCGCTAGTTAAAAAATTAAAATGAATCGATCTCTTATGAAACTTGATAAGATTGGTAAGAAAATTATCTGTGATGTTTGTATGTGGGTTTAATTTTAATACAATATTTCAGTTTTTAAGTGAGTCATATAAATATTCTTAATTTACGCTATAGTATAATATATTATAAAAACCTCAAAAATTTAAGTATCGTAAAAAACCCTTATACAAATATAGATAATGTTCTTATTAGGTATATCATATTTCATAAAAGGTCGATTTACTATTATATTCAAACTTAAACTAAGTTACATGTGATCTGCTGAGTTGAAATTTTTTATGTTACACACTTATAAAACGGAGATAACAAATGACAGTATTAAGTCATCTTAAATGTTAACCACATATATTTTTAACATAGTAATTAAGGTGGTTTTAACTAGATATTAAATTTTGGTCTGAAGTTATCCAATCATACTAATAGTAAAATCTATTTTATATTCTGTAACAAATGGTTACCCTATATAAATAATACAATATTCGTTTTTCGTGAGCCAACAAATCCCTATTGAGCACCTTTTTAAAAAGAGAAATTTGAAAAATATTTCTTAGTGAACCCTTACATAGTGGTACGAAGGTACAATGGAGATTTACAAAGTCTTTAGCAGTTAAGCTCATCTTAGTTTTAGCTGTACCTTGATTATGAATTAGTTAGTCAGGACTTCCTCTTTTAATATGATATACAAAATTACTGATACAGATATAAGTTATACATGTATTTAGTATTTAATTATGTATTTAATTATGTATGTATTTATTTTATTTATTAATATTTATGTTATGTATTTAGTTTTCACCTGTAACATGTTTATGACATTAATCACTATTAAAATAATATACCATGTTGTAATAATTAAATTTGACTTATTTTTAATAATCAATAAATATAAAGTATTGTAGTAGGTAGCTGAAATATACACTTTTCATAAAGTAGCATAAAATTTAAAATACACTATACCAACGTATCTGGACTGCAATACACGTTGCACATAATAAAATGCATTTACATTGAAAATTCCCAATAAGACATATTTTCTTCAAATAAATAATAAAATATAAGTCTAATCTTAAATAGGACAAAAACAATATTGCTCGTCACGTTTGAAATGGACTCAAAGTTCAGTGTGTAACCATAAGCGTGCGTAGGTATTCTTGACAGGGGAGGCAATACTTTAGCTAAGGAGGTCCAGACTCCAATCCCCCCACCCGAATTTCACCAATTGGTAGATATAATATAATATTTTGGTGTAGAGGAAAATCTCGCAGGGGAGGCAACCGCCTCCCCTGCCTCCCCCGTGCGCACGCTTATGTGTGTAACATAAACAGCGTTTGGAGATGGGATATGTATGGTGACCCGATATTAAAAAAGAAAAAACAGTACATTATAATATGGCTAATATATAATTATGTGTATATATCAATATAAATACCTAACAGTATATCATCAATATAAACTCATTTATTTATTTTTAAACATAAATATGCATCACAGATTTTTCATTTTACTAACAGTGAAAAATGAAATATGTGTTTTTATATAACTAAACTCATGTGATTTTCATGAAAAACAAAATTTATAATAATAAATACTTAATAAAAAAACAACTTTAGAACTTAGATTATTATTATTACTTTTATATTATTATTAGATAGTATCTAAAGCCGTGATTACAATATTAACACTATATCACAGTACCTATTAAAACTTTTTTTTGATAACAGAATTTTTTTAAATACCTTAAATTTGAAATTAGGTAATTTTTTCCATTTGCAATTATTAAATTATTAATGATAAGCACATTTAAGTAATTAAGTGTACTTCGACCATTTATTTCGGACAGTAGAACATGTTACAAAAAAACAGTACTGTCCTTATAAAATAAGTACGCCTGGTCACCATAGCGGATATGTCACAATTGTGACAATGTGAAGGATATCGTTTTATTATTTATTCGGAGGTTTTAAGAATTTCAATTTCCTTAATTTTACATTCTATTTTTCACTTACCTAACACATGTTCTCCAATAACGTCTTCGGTTTTAATAAACGGACAAATCCCAGTGTAGTTTGAAATTGCTTTTCACAAAACCATTAGCCACAAAGCTCCTAACAGCGGTTTAAAAAGAAGATACAATTCTCTTATACGCATAAGTACACATGCATTTAAAAAAAAAACATTTAGTAATAATAATAATAATAATAATAAAATAATAATCTATCAATGTATCTTTATTAATGTTATTTATTTATGTTATCCAATGACCTTAGTTGTTGAAGCTTAAATAAATAAAAAAATTATAATATAATAAAATATAAAATACATACGTTCCCTCTCCACAACAAATACAATTCTTGTATTGATCAAAATTATTTTTATATCTATATTATATTATAATCAACTATATATTTGTATTCGCTAATATTTGCGTCATCTGTGTTGATCATTGAACATTTTACCAGTAGAACAAGAAATATATATATATATAATATTGTTTAATTTAATTTAATTGCATTGGATTTTTTCGTGACAGTAAACCTGATAACAAAGGTAGTTAAAATATTGCTTTAATAGTTTTTAAAATGGTTTAAAAATCATTAGTTAAAATAGTTAATAAATAAAATGTTAACAAGGTTTAATTTCACCGTAAATAAATTATTTACTCAATAACATTTTAAGTCAACTATATGAGTCATAACATAAAATTTAAATAAATAACATTCTTGCAAGTTACTCATAATATTGCAGATTATTCAGTTACGTAATTAGACCTAAAATGTTGGGGGTGCTACACCTCCCACCTAATATTTCATGAAAAGTAATTCGTAGGTTCGTTTCCATATCACACCCATACGTTCATTTAAAATCATACAATATACAATAATTATTACACAAATATTAAGAAATATTTATTCACTCAAGTTTCATTCTTCACAATTTTATAATAATAATAATATACTTTCTCTATATTTTAGTTCGTGCCAATGTACCGACACATAGTTTCCTTAAAAACAAATACAGGAATACAATTAATGATATTTACTGTGTCTATCATAGGCAATATGAAATAATTATAAACTTTAAATAAAAATTAAATAAACAGTTTTTTGAAGAAAAAAAATTATAATAATTACAGTTAATTTTTAAGAGTTATTATTAATATTTTAGGAAACAATTTAATAATTTATTTTTGGAGACTAAGCCCTCCAAGCCCCCCTTAATTGTGCTTATGCTTGGTATATAATATATAGTATTATATTATAATTGAATCACGTAAGTAATAGTACGCTATTCTTAAAAAATGTAATCAGTTATAGGTATTCAAATGTCTTTCCTGGTATTATTTGTTCTATTTTTTTGACATAGGCACTTACCGAAACCGGCTAACTTGTTAATCCAACACACAAAAATGTCCATTTATTGCAGCTTAAACTCAGTGATTCATCAAAAACATAAATTATGTTTGTTGAAATAAAGGTAAAATGTATAAACAAAATATTATTTCATACCTTTAATAATTGCCATATCATCCATTCCAAAATTTGACAGCTGTCATAACTATTTTACTAGCCTATTTCTTATCAACACGAGAGTTAGTGTGAAGCTTTATAGTGCTACCACTAGCATTCAAAGCAATGAGTCGTATTTTCTGTTTTCTTGATATTTTTCTACCAATTTTCATTGTATAATGCTGAAGATATTATACTTTCCATTTTTCATCAATGGACATAACGAGTTCACATTAATTACACTATTTTACCTCAGCTAATATATTTTTATTCGGTCGATGAAATGTTAATGCGACGCTTCGGCCTTCAGTAAACAATTCCATGTTACAGGAATCTATAATACATATAGAATTTGACATATTCATTGATAGTTTTGATACAAAAACCCCGTATATTATGTTACTCCATGTATCCGTCAAGTACATGTTTAAATAATGTTCCAATTTTATTTCAGCCCGCACATCCTTGACTAGATCTCAATAGCCGCTTAAAAGACGCCCACGGCGATACAGAAGCAAACTGATTAATATTTTAATCAAAAAATGCCCATTAATAATAATATGTAATTAACATAATGTTAGGTTAAGTTACATTTATTCCAATTAATTTATTTCTCTAAACGACTCTTTGAGGGTTAATAACTAATGAATGTAAATTCTAAGAATATAATATTAATAGATATGTAAAATTAAAAACATGATCAAAAAATAAATTATTAATAATAATAATATTATAATCACTTTATTGCATAAACTACATTTACAATTTACACGATACCATTCATACTCACCCCCATTTACGGTGTACAGTTTAAGTAGATATTTAACATAGGTACTTTTTTTATGATTTCCTTACCATTCATTTCAATAAATATTGCTTTGGGTTTTGCTTGTATATATATAATATTACATAAGTGCACAAGTGCATAAGTGCATATCATCCTTGTGTAACGTGTATTGCTTTTAAGTTTTATTTATTGAAGCATAATGAAACATCGGTGTAGTTTTAAATTCTATATTCCTATTATTCCTAAAAACCTTACTATATCAGCATACCATCTTATGTGGAATAGTTTGTCAATTCACTATTAGTAAATTACAAAGTCAAATCTAAAAATCAATAGTTATGAGCGAAGCGATCTTAAAGCTATAAGGAAGCTCGTAAACAAACATAAGTAAGTGAATTTGTTTAAAGTTCCCGTTTCAATTTATAGTATTACGTATATTATTATTTTTATAGTCCTCATGTAAATTTACCAAATTATTCGAAATTCTATTAGTCTGCTGCTTCAACACTTAAATTTATAAAATCCTATATAATGGTAATATTCATATAGGTATTATGAATAAGTTTGGATGCTGATACTTCGTGACTCATACTACAAAATAATTTTATAGAGTATAATATTATTTTGTTTTATAACATATTTAATATTATTTCAATACATTATAAATATTTTAACCATTGAAATAATTTACATTCATAATTGTTTAATTCAAATAATTCACTTGATTTAGACATATAAATTTATCAATTATATTATAGAAAAAAATATACAATTTGATATTTGTTTTTTTGGGGATTAATCCTTAGTAATGGCACTAGAAGTATCGTGACTTATTATTAATTGCTGAAATATTTAATGGTTATAGGTATTATCATAATAATTAGTTATTTCTACGCCATAAAAAAAAAAAGAAAATAATAGAATGTGATTTACATGGACATAAAACAATAGTTCTAGATTATTCTGAGCAGAACGATGAATGTTGAATGTATTGATTTTACAATGATATGTGTTAATTTTTGTATGTTCGAAGACACTTTTTTTAGTTATCAGTAATATACCATTTCTATGGAAAAAAACATTTAGATTGTTAACTTATGTATGGTATAATTTTCAAAGTTCAAACACAATTATATTTTTATAAAAGTTATACACATTGCAGAATATGATATTAATATGTAAAATACTAAATTGGAGGATCTGTAGACTTAAGATTATAGCACTATTGTATCGCGGAGTTACGAATAATATGCAGTTATTGATACGAATTTACGAGGCATGACCAACAAAAAGAACATTTTACTCATCTAGTATAATAATATAAACTATGTTGTTATAACTTATAATTTGGTGTACGATGGTAAATTAAGTAAATAAAACTATGATTACAAGCGTTTATATTTAACGTTTTATTTAATATGTGAATACATTTTGATTTCATTAAATCAACACTTTTTGATAGGTACCTGACAATAAAGTCTCAACAGTTGATGAAGCTTAATTTTTACAACTGCGATGCTTACAATTACTGATTCCCATTTTCACTGAATGTATTTATTGCTATGGGCGCTTGATAAAATAATTTAGTTTTTATTTATTTATTTTTAGATTTTTGTGTTCAATTTTGAATCATTCGAATTGTCAAACCAGTACGGACTTTCCAGCAATATGGCTCTCCGTATTATCTGTATTTTTGTGCAAAAATAACCAACATTAACGTTAAATATGATAGTCGGTGAGGATTTTCATTGTTATTATGATGTATAAAAGTTCGTTTTCAGAGGTCACCAGTACATTTTCCATTTAGAGAAAGATATGGTGTGACCGAGGGTGAATTACCCGTTTCGACTGGAAATCCTTTTAGTACCTTTCATTAAAGTTTATATACTGATTATACCGTGTTGACTATAACACAATAATAAATATTAAAGTTAAATATAATTGAACTGCAATGGCGAAATTATGATGGCAAAAATTATATTTTTCTCCGCGTTAAACACGTATCGTGCACTAATACGCATACACGTCTTCTATCTTTTATTACAATGTTTTTGATACCGATTTAGAATGATAAAGATTATATTATAGGTATACGGTGATTGGTAGGAAGAGATGAACTCGGAAAAAAAAATTAAAATAAAATTACCAAATATATGATTTCAGATATTGTTGTTTTTTGTTATTATAATTTTTAAATATGCCTATTATGTTTCACTAAATATTGTTAAAAACTAAACTGGTGTTATATGGTTGGACAAAATCAATGTTCTATTTACGCTAATGTTACGAAATGTTTGTATTGATATTCGATATTGTCTTTCGTAATATTATTAATACACTTTTTTTTAAATATTTTGTTTGTTTATTTTTTATATTTTTGAAAATATAAAATCTATAATGTGACTAACGTTGATAATAAACTTATCATTAAATTTTCATATTTATTCAAAAACTCGTCTTAGGAGTTTAGGACTGATACAACTATTGACGGTTTCACGGATAATATTACACATAGTACCTATATTATATTGGTGACTGGCCTACAACTTTGATTTGATTAAAAACCTAGTGCACATTAAATTATATGCAAATATTATAAAACGAATTATTATTCTTAGTCTAATATTATGTACCACAACCGTTATTGTAAAATATAATGAATGTTTAAAAATTGCATAGATTTGTATATACGTTTAATATGTATTCCGAGTTTACTAAATGCCGCGGTTTAGTATGATAATAGTAACATAGTATAATACTATTCGCGACGTAGGTATAATATTTTGGTGGGCAAAATAACACGAGGGTCGAGGGAGTGCCAAGTGTTATTTAAGATGATGTGATCGGACCAGAACGTCCAGAACGCTGTATATGACGAAGCGATATTTTTCTCTACGAATGATAAGCAGCTAATCTCATCCACACACACACAAGCACGCACACGCATGCAAAACATTGACCATAATATTATAATATAGCCAAATTTAACATTTTATTATAAATTTGAAATAATGCAAATGTACCTATATACATTAGTACAATATATGCATAAAAAACGCTTAGGTATACAATATAATACTATAATAGTATAGCATTAAATATACGATTTTCTTCGGTATGACTATGCGTGTTTTTATACAGTTTATTACGACGAAGACCTGGCTGTATGTGTGTGCACGTGTGTCTGTAAGAGTGTATAAATATTATATATATTTTTATTTATATTATAATTTATAACTGTTATGGTTTGGTTTCGGCTTATGATCATATTATGCAGTTACTTGGCCGGTCGGCGCACGTCGTGTTAAACCATTCACATTATTGTAATGCATATTCAAGATTATACGGTATTTATCTAGAAAAATTACCTATAATATGTCGAGCATCATATAACTAAAATATTATTAATAAAATTGTGCTTATTATTATTATTACGCGCGCGTCCAAGGATGACATCAAGTGTATTCCTGAATAATAACATCACCTGGTAACGCTGACGCGCTTCTAAGTGTTTGGTGGGACAGAAGATAAACTATTACATTATAAGAAATACATTAAAAATTAAAATAAAAAAACATTTTAAAGATTAATACTTAAAAAGTTACGAAATGGGTAAAATTATGTATTTTATCAAAACAATAAAGAAATAATATATGTCCTCGGATCATGTTAGAAGTTGAAAATAATTTCATAAACTGTATAATCCCGCGAAAGTCTAACTGTTACAGTAAAAAAAAGTCAATGGGTATTCGTTGTGAAAGGTTCGCATCCTGCCATAGATATATTATGTCCTCGGTGCATCAGTCATCGAAATTAAATGCGAATATAATATTCTAATAATGACCGTAACGATCGTTATTATGATATAGGTAATCATAATATTATAATGATCGCGAGGTAATCGTAATAATGATGTAAATGCGAATCGATGGTAGCAAACTGAGTTGTAACTTATAAGAATTGAAAGCGGGGACAGGACGAGAGGGCACTTGCAGTAGCAGCTAGTGCACTCGACATCCAAGTCACGCGTGAAAACTTTCGAGTGGCTCCCGTCAGTCAGCGGTGGACCTGTGGAAGGCGGCTGCAGTGTAGGATACGCTACCCGATTTATTATTAGCTGCGCGTGTACAACATACCATATTATTATACACGGTCAGGCGTATATAATAATAATAAAAAAACTTCATAATAATAATAATGGTACGAGTATATGAATGCATTAAGACCGACTCCAGATTGCCCTGACAAAGGTTTTATTACTTATTATTTATAATTATAATACACGTTTTCCGTTCAAAACTCCCGGAAACGGTTTTAAGCATCCATACGGGATATCAAAAGGAACCGGCACCACACCGTTCGAAAACAGCCAAGTTTGAGTGCTTTATGAAAATGCAATTAACAAAAAAACTTTTTTCGATTTCATTTTGGTGTATACGACTTTTATACGAATGACTGCAATCCGTATAATAATATATATTATGTATATGTATTATATACGTATAACCTATTCAGCAGGATTAAACTCTGTTTTATTTACCGGACAGAAATTTTTTGGCTTATTCCAATTTATGTCCGACAGTTTTTATTTTCGAATAGTGAATCAATAAATCGTAGATAAACGTTCGTCACATTTCGTTTGAATGCTTCCATCTTTTTTAGTGCACTGCAGTACACTGTGCAGCTTGTGATCGTTTCACGTAACTACTTCTAATAACACGATCGTCAAAAATGGGGTTGTTAATAATTTATTCAACACTTTATAATTATTTATATTTATGGTGAAATTCAATTTTAAAATGTGTTGTTTGCAGCAAAAACAGCTGGCGCCTTCGACAACTCAACGTGACAAAATTCCAACAAAATAATAACTACCTAACCAAATTAGAGTATGCATATTGTGTTTAGATAATAATAATATATAAGTATAAACTATAGGTAGGTTCACTGTAGGTACTATTATTATGATTTACTCATGCCTGCATTATTTGAGTGCACATTATATAATATTTTATAGACATATTATATACTATAGATATAGTTATTATAACCCAATTTGACGGCAATAAAACTCATTTTTTAACATTATTCATTCTATTTTACTGCTACATATTTTATACGCGGATGCAGAGCGACAGAGCATAGTCTTGAACTCAAATGTAATGCGTTTATAAGTCTATTAGATTGTTCAGTACTTTTTTTTTTCAACTTGAGGATTTACTTTTGTATAGTTACTTATAAAAAAGGTATGTGTACATCTAAAACCAATTTGGCCAATAGAAATATAGGAGATAAGCAGATTCTACAGTTCAAACGAATCCTAAAATTGTTTTACATTCGAAAATATTCCTACGATTAACATTTAGTTTACAGAAGATTCGTGAAAAATGTAATAGAATATAAACCTTTCGTATCTAAAAAGTAAAAATATTGATCAGTGTTAAGTTTTCATCAAAATTTGATTAGTATATTTTTGTAATCAAATGATTTTATATGAAACATGTTATGGTGTATAGGCATGTTAAACTTAAAAGTTTATATCAAACTTTGTACATATAAGGATTTTGAGGTGTAATGTTATTGGATTACAGAGGCAAGTTCAAATTAAATTATGGTTGCCTATAATTTTGATATATTTTCCGTTTCCAACATAGCAACAAAATATTATATTAAATAATTTTAATGCACAAAAAAGTGCTATAAGAAATCAATAAGTATTGTTCCTTTTATAAAAAAGTACTTTACAAGTTTATAACTGTACATTTTTCTTATTTAAATTTAATAGACATCCTTAGATGATTGTTATATTTCCATTTTTTTAAATATATATTTCTATTTTATTATCCAAACTTTACTAATTTGTTATTGCTTATACCATAGATAAATAAAGTTGTATTATATATTCAAAACGCACTATAATATTAGCATATTGTGCTAATAAATTTATAAAATCTAGAAGAAAACATACTTTTATAGTTTTAGTCCATGTAAATGTAATATTTTAATTGTTTTTTAACAATCTGAGTATTTAGCTAATAAGAATATATAATTTATAATTATACAAAAATAATTATGTTGTTAACGTATGATTTTCAAATTTGGTTTCTAAAAATTCTATCAAAATCATTCATATACAAATATTATTATAATTTTTAAATATTGCTGGGTCTTATCAATGGATAACTTCCCAATCTTAATATTCGCCGTCATTTTATATTCTCTTCTTTTTTTTTATCAAATCTAATTATTGTACAAAAATTTGTATAGATTGGAGATGTATTTTAAATAAATAAAAAAAAAAGTATTATCCAAGTGACACATTTTTCTCTATTTTTATTTATATATCTATTATCTTAATTTTTTAATTTTAAAATCATATGTAATAATATTTTGCTCATTGAATATAATTTTAAGATTTTATGTAATATTATAATGTAATTATAAACTTATAATTTATATAGTTTACCAATAACTATTATGTGAAATAGTGGCATAATTGATAATATTAAAAGATAAGAGTGGGAAAGTAGATATCCACTATACTGTACAGGAGGTTTCTAGTGTACCTCAGCATTGAGTGTCATTGTATTGAAATATAATTTAATTTGTAAATTGAACATCATCAAGTTATTTGCCCACACTACGTGGGGAATAAACAGAACTACTCTCAAACAAATATACAAATCTCTCATTCTAACTAAACTAGAGTATGGTGCCTTCTTTACATTGACGCTAAACAACCCGCACTCAAAATTATAGACATGGGTCTCAGATTCGCCATCGGTACATTCCGCTCTAGTCCTATTCCAAGCATTCTCAATATTGCTAACCCTCCTCCCTAGACTTAAAGAGAACGTAAAACTACATACTCCAAAAAGCTAGAAGAGCACAAAACAACACTACCTCGCACTTCGAAAACACAATAAAACTTAACAACTTCGTGTTCAATTGCTCAGGTATATTTAAACACGAGTTGGAAACACGAGTGATGGAATCATCACTCCTCCGTGGGTAATGGAACTACACTTCAACACCAACCTCGCTCTACACATCAAAAGTGAGACTATGGAAAAACTTTTAGAAATTTGGCTAACTCATTACTTGAAGACTTCCAGGATTACATCAACTTTTACACTGACGGATCCAAAACTGAAGCAGGGGTAGAGGCATCGGTATTCTTCAACAATACATCAAACATGATCAAACTTCCTGATTTCTTTACTATCTACTTTCTTACTCTATCTCTTTGATGTAGAAATACGTGCAATTACATATTTAAAAAATTATATTATTGGTATATGAATAACTATAAATATAATACTATGAAATTGTATATTAAATAATAAATCATAGAAGTCCAATATTTATATAATCTTCTTTTCAATTTAGAGTTAAACTATAATATTATTGCTACAAATGCATTTATTTTTTAAGTATCACATCATTTTTGTTTTCACAGAGCAAAATCAATATTTATAAAGAAAACTAATAAAGTCAATGCATTTTTATTGCTTATTGTTTAAACTTTAAGAGCAACAGTAGCAGCATATTTTTTTATTTTATTTTTTTAAATAAAATTATTTTGATTTAAAAGTTAAATATTTTAAATTTAATTTAAATAAGATTTTAGTTTAATAAATTCCATGGAACATAATCTACAATTTCTAACTAATGTAACAATGGACCTTATTAAACCATATTTGGATGATATAAAGGAAATATTAATATTACGTACCTATTTACTCAAAATAGAGGTTCTACAAATTGGTAGATCAGATACATACGTCACAACAGCGTGTGCAGCATTGACTTTATATACATAGAACTTATTATTAAATAAAATATATAGATACATAGCTATTTCAGTGCAATGAATATGGTTTCTGAATTGGAATGAAATGAAATTGCACGAGTATGGCTTGAATATATTGTATCTGTCGATTAAAGGCACAAACACAATTATTTGAAAGACGTATCATTTGAGAACCGTATATTTTAACATTCAATTTGTCTACATAATATAGGTTATAATATTATATTATATAAACGGTAATTAATAATGATGTTCATTAAAATATGCCTTTGGTTACGATCTAGTCAGTTCAATATAAATGACATCCATTATCATTTCAAAAGGATGTATATAATAGCATATTATATTATACCTGCACATACCTGTACAATGAGCAATATAGGTTTGACAATTACCATTTATAAAAATTACTATTTTACAAACATATTGGAATGTACTCATACAATAATAAAATACGATATTCTATAAATTATTATTCTATTGTGCGCTGAAACTTTAAAAGTTCGTTTCTAAAGTCATTCAAGCATGTATTTTAATATATTAAAAAAAAAAAAAAATAATAATATTACAATGTTAATTAGTATAAAATAGAAACAGTATTAACCTGAATTTGTGGTATACACCAACATTAATAAGAATTCAAATACAGTCTAATATGTTTCGGTGTTTAATTTTAAGTTGGTGACTAAAATTTGGTAATATAATTTAAAAAGAGCCATAATCCGATGATGTTTGTTGTTATTTTAAGACATGTGAACTTGTTTGAATATATGTACTGAAAAGAATCTCAGACTCATTATTTTTGAATATTTTGTAGTTTTTTCAGTATTATTTGTATTATTCGTATTAATCTTATTCTAAATTTGCTCAATCACCATATTTAAATCTAGAACTTCCGTCGATTTATAATTTTTTTTTTTATTATGGAATCCATTTATTAAATAAATACAAAAATTTACATAATAAGCTTAGAAAAACTTGTAATGAAACTCTATGGCAACAATGTACAATATGTATTAACATTATTTGTTTATAATAATATGTAGTTGCTACAGTGAAGCATGGGAGTAAGTGGTAATGACTACATACAAAGATATATTTCTATAAAAGAAAATGCTGTAACGAGTGAAAAAAATAAATTTTAAGTGTGCCAATGTGAACTATTGCTCCCTGTCATTTTTGCATTTTTGTGTTAAACCACCGAAAGGTGTATAATCGCATATTTTGTGTATAAGTACCCTAAAAATATAGTTTAGTGGTAGGTGAAATTAGTGGAATGATTAACTGTCGGACAATTAAAGTAAATCTGAGTCATATTATATGCTCATTAATAATTGTCGATGTTAATCGTATATAATTTATCGTTCGAGTGCACGACAACTCTGAACTTATTGTTTCACAGTTTACTGGAAATAGTGATAGTTAATTTAATTTGACAATTTATATTGTTTAAAGCATCAATATTGAGTTTTTGAATGTCGTACTTAACGTTGTAATTACTCAGAACCTGTTGGCATACCTCAATGGCATAATTAGGTATTTTATTTGAGGGAGGGAGATTATGTGTTTTTAGTAAAATCTGTAAGCCTCATGCAGTAACCTACCCCACCAAATATAAAATGTTAGCAGTAAAATAAAAGTTTTGTGGGGACCTATCCTCCTGGTTTATCCAACTTGAGTGGTGTTGAATATGGGACTAGGCAAACGATAATTTTCCCGCCATAGGTACTTACAACCCAACCATGTTTTGCTTTTTTCTAATTATATAAATCAAATCTCTAAACGCCGCACTAGACGATCGCCTATCTTGATCACCCCTTGTAAGCCAGACAGGCCCGTTAAGATATTAAGACCGTGAAAATTCGTGTTGCCGCATAGATGTTCAGTGCATGGTATATAATCCTAACTAAACAGCAGATTTTAATTGATGGTCGAAAGGTTTAGTACATACAATATACTGTCAGGCATCACTGTAATATAAAATTATAAAGAACGTGAAGTTTCTATATTACACAAGTCGCAGCATGTGCCATGTAGTATATTATACAGACCCAGATTATTCGGATTTAGGCTTTTATTTAGGCCGTGAGCACATTCACATAGATGGTCAATGATATGACGTCTTTATATCCCTTAAAAATAACTCAACAACCTTTTCGTTTATTTATTTTTAAAAATGTCATGTTTTACACTAATTTATTTACAAAAATAATATAAATTTAAAATAAATAGGTACACAATACACATTATGTATTGTACGTGCAAAAAAAAATTGTATTACGTAGTTTATTACGTTATTACATACGAATGTACAATACGATGTGCACATTATAGGTTGTGGGTGTGTTTAATCTAACATTTTAATTTGCGACTAAACGGTTATTATAAGACAATGATGGCCCACAATTAAAAGTATGGTAAAGTTTGATTAAGATTTTTGGAAAGTCAAAAGTAGCAATCCCAGCATTTCAATGCCTACCGATCACACAATTACAAAAATAAAACAATAATAATAGATAATTCTCAAGGTTACGCACTGAAAACAATCTGTTACGGTACGTCGGTACCACTCTTACAAATTGGGGCTCATTAACAGTCCATATTATAACTAAACGCGGAGGAGAGACGTGGGACCTATACTAAATCTACTCATTAATTGTCCCTCTATTTCATGTGACAAATTTTATTTAAATTACCTTTTTTCTCTCGAGGTTTGAACTTATTCTACTGTTCTTTTCTCCAAAACTGTCTTCTTAACAAATGCCATCCTTAATTTTATAGGCAACTACTTCAAACAGGTTACAAAATGTAATTATATGAGCTTTATGTTTGTTTATTTCGTTTCTGTCATTTAAATAACTAATTTTATTTTACATTTTTATTGTAGAAATATTGGGATACAAGTATACAATATCGATGTAAGAATTTCATTAAAAAAAATATATATACATATATGTTCTGTGGTTTGTTTTTTAAACTATTTAGTACAAAATAATAATAAATTATTGATGCGGTAAAATGGTCATTAGGTATATATTTTAAAAAATATAATATTTTACCAACTGTAAAAATAAATATTTGTTATTTTATTTTTTAAATGTTGTCACAAAAATGTTCTTTAATTAAACTTTAGGCCTAATTTACCTTTGGCCGTAAGCAACTGTTTATTTCACCTACCAATTGATGCAGCTCATCTGCAGAGTACTGTATCTATTTTATCTAACCACGACGAAGGTCGCAAAGACAATATCGCACGGCTATAATAATAGTATAGTGTTCAGATCACTACATATCGTAATATGCGTACACGTAGGTATTTTAGGTATGAAAACTCCGAATACGCCCTCGAGTCCACTATACAAACTAACTATTATTATTATTATTATCATCATAATAGTTTAATCACTGCTGTGCGTGTAACGTTGAGGATATAAGAATATAAGAGATAGCCAAGCACTAATATTTCAAACCGTAAAGCATATACATAGCTTGCATTCAAAAACCTCTATACGGCTGCACGCCATCATAACCGTGTTCAATCTTTACGTCGCCGTCATCGTTGTCGTAGTCGCCGTCGCCCTCGTTGACTCGAGTGGACAGTATTTCAAGAGCAAAACGTTGTCGTATTATTCTGAGCCCTATTAGTCGTTTTTGAAGACGACATCATTTTAGACACTGTACTCTACAGCCTTATAGGTAAAATGTCATCATTTCTCGATTTAGCCACGAGGTGCTTATAATACTACACCAATGATTTGTCGCAAGTTGCAAACTTGCAAAACTAAAAATGAACTCCTTAGAAAATTGTTTTTTTTTTAATGCATTTGAATAATCTACCCCTTCTCCTTTATATTCAGAAGTAAATTTTGTAAATAAATTTTCTTTGCATATACCTTTTTGGGAATCGGGCTAGTATAGTGTGGCAGTGAATCAGGAAAAACTGACGTTAAAATCTATCTGAAAACATTAGACAACTAAAAATTTAAAAAGTTATTATTTATAGTATTTATTTTTTATACTCTATATCGTGCAAGTTTTTCAGAAAAAATAAGCTTGTTTGTTGTTTTGTACCTACACGTAAGGAATATTAAAATACGCATACATTTATATAGTGTATAATATATATTCATTAAACTTAAATTATGGTTTTATTTTAGAGAACTATCTTATTATTGATGTCATGAACAGTGAACACGTCATATTAGGTTTATACTATTTTAATTTTTCAAAAGTTAACATAGAACATATTGATTACTATTATTCCTTATAAAAGATTATTTTATTGTCTGTATGATGTCTCTGCAAAATCCACACGTAAATAACGAGTATAATATAGTCCATTATTTTTTACAATACGTATAAGTTTATTATACTTGATACCAAAAGCAAAAAATCTAGGTTTAAATATTTGTAATTTATTGAATTATTCTTTTTCATTTTAAACTTCAATTTCGTATTTTTAGTTCCAAAAGATTTCAAGGATTTCGTTTCATCTTGGGTTCTTAATCAACATAACTGTATAGTAGGTACAAAATAATTTAATCTTAATCCTTTAGAAAGTTATACTAATACATTTTAATCAGAAGAGGAGACAAAAATTAAGCTTGTAGTTCCATGCGATCAGCTATAATGTTATATGATTACGAATTCACGTATATAATATAATCCCACAGATAAAATATCAACTAAACTATAGTAGAGACTTAGGTAAGTGTTAAACATCTGAGCTCAATATACCTACTGAAAACATTGATTATAATCCAATAATGCAGTAAAATAAAATAATAGCCTTAGAGAATACCTAAGTCGAAGCGTTTATTATAAGATTTATTCCTCTTGATGGCATATTAATTTTCTTTATTATTATTATAAATATTATCGTGATAAAAACTTTTAAATTAAATACACGTTGGCATCAAATGTGTGTTCTGATTTAAATTAAATAAAGTGTTATTCGCAACATCATATTATAATAAATTGTGGCAATAAACAACGGTATAAAAACATCACATCCATAATGTACGAAAAACACCATTGAAATTGAATTTAATTTCATGAAATATCTTGAGCCTATGCAGTGGCATAATAATAATTTACTGCGGAATCTATATGAGATATGTAAAAAACAAAAAAAACTTTAAAGTCCTAACACATTATAACTGTTATAACACTTTACTTATATATATATTATATATGCCAACTATATATAAAACTGTCATAGCAAAGTAGAATATTTAAGGGAGAACCGATTTTATTTTTACGAATCACAATAATTTTTTTTCACTTCTTCATTATATCTATTTATTTAATACCACTGTTAATTAATACCTATCTCGATAAATATACGAGTGCATTAAAGAGTAGATAAAAAAAAATTCATTTAATTTTGTAAAAAAATAACAAAAACATATTTATGGAGAAGTTAGACCTTATATTTCGTGGTCATTTTTGCTGTCAAGATTAAATAGAATCATCAGTCTCAAATAATATACGTTACTGTTCCACACATATTATTAATTGTATAAAAGTGTAGGTATTATATGTTTTCACAGGAAAAAACTCACAGGTAAAACTGTCGGTTCTCCAAAAATCTATTATTCTGAAATGGCCACACGTGCATTTATAAAATATATTATAATCCACTAGAAACACACACGACTACTATTATACATCATACTGCAGCAGTAATATTATTTTCATAGTAATAACAGTTCAGTGCATACGAATGCAATTAAATTTTGATACGTTTACCACAACACTAGTGCGGGCACTCCCATTAAAAAAATATATATATTTTTAATTTCCCAGTCTTATATGTATAATAGCGACAGAAAGAGAGAGAGAGGAATAGAGAAATGGACAGAGAGAATCGTTGACTCCAACCGACAACTACTGCTGCTGTTATAAGACGATGGGCTGATTAATATTTGTACCGTCCGCCGCCACGTACTAGATGCGTGTTAAAAATAATTTTGTTTTTCCGTCTATGTTATTATGTATTATACTTTATTCATTAGTAATATATATGAATAATATATGTATAATACTTATTCCATATTATATTATATGCTGATAGTATGTGTTTTCTGGGATTTTACACATCGACGAATCCATTTCCGAGGTGTCCTTGAACATTTTCGAAATTATATACCAACAAAATATCTAATTTCTCAGGCACTGTATACTTAAATATTAATGTTTGACAGGCCAGCCGAATTATGCGCTGAGTTTCTGGTCAAAATGTCCGTCTCGCTGCTACTATCCGTTGCTACCACAAAATAAAAACGCTGCACAGTCGACATATTATACGACGTATTTGCAACATTATATAGGTGTAATACTATCGATTAAAAAATAATGATTTTTTAGTACCTTAAATTATAGCTTAAGTCAATCCCACTGCAAGTTGTTATTATGGCGTAATTCGATCAATTTCTTGAATGCGGAATGCAACTGGTTCAAAAAAGAATATATATATAGTTATCACACGTCTTATAAACTGAAGTATATTATATATATTTCAAACAAATGGCGAACGTCTTTAGTAATTTTTAGTTTTTAATTTTTCTGTTAGTACAGGAAATTCTATCAATGAATAGATTAAATAGATATTTTATAAGTAGTTAAAGTTTTAGTCAATTAATTAAATAATATAAAAGTAAACATATCAATTTATATGTTATTGTAAACCATAAACTAACGAATATAAATTGAATTATACAGCTAAAACAATAAAAATTTACCTTTATAAATCCATTAATAATTTTATAATACAACAATTTACATTATTCCAAGCCTAGTACTCAGTAGTATAAATAGGCCCTTGCCCTCATCCCAGATATGCGGCTTGCATTACATTATGTTGAATTTTTATCATATTATTGCGGTGCAATCTGAAAAAAACAACTGCATTTTGTATTAAAAAGTAAATACACATCATATATCTGCCAGTTATCATCAATGAATCTTTGGAAATTGTGATTGATTTGAACCTAGTAGGTATTCAAAATCTTGGGGAGACATTTATCCTGACATCATCGAAGGCACTATTTCCATCGTTCAACATAGTATTCTTTTGTCGTTAACAATCTTACATCTGCGTTGAAGTATCAACTTTCAAGTTATAATTTCCCGCTTATAAACAATTATTATGAACCGTTGCTATCCATTTTGCTTCCTAGGGCTGGATCAGGCTCTACAGGTATAGAACTCCATATCAGATCATCGGTATTTTGTTTGGGATTCACTCGAGAGTGTTGCTACAATTTAGTGTAGCGCAACACAAGTGATTTAATTTCTGACCTGTATAGAATAAATTGTTACGTATGATACAGCCAGACATACATATCACATTGTACATTTAAAAAAAAAGAGGATAAATTCAACTAATATGTAATAAATATTATATTGTATACCGGTATACGGTTTTACATAATCTACTATGCACATCATTTTTAAGTTCTGTATGTGTGAATACATATCAAACTAATGTGCAAATCACGATTATTATCACGTGGAATTGGAGCGTTATACTTTGGCGGTTTATTGCTTAAGGTTATTTTTATTTCTCATACGGTAATAATATACTAAGGAATAACAATTTATTGTTATGGGGGAGAAGAGTTATTTTATTCGTGAACGTTGAGTAGTGGAATGGTTTATTGGAAACTCGATCAATTGGATTGGTTTCTATAAAAGCAAAAGAGAATCAACATAAAAGATAATCACATGCACCTATATATACCAGTTCTTAAATCGATTTTTTGTTGAGTACATTATTATTACGTTAAGTTTTAAGTTTAAATTTTGAATTTAAACCTTTTCTATTTTGATTAAGTCTCTATGCTGATTGTTAATAAATACAAAAGCCAAGTCAAGAATTCTTTATTATTATTGTTATTACAAGTAGTCCGTAAATAGTAAAATATAAATATATTATAATACACATTAATAATATATACTCGTAATATTTAAATTGGATAAAAATTTAAATTGATATCTTATCTAAAGCTTACTGCTCCAGTGTTCATAAATATTAAACGACTGACTATGTTCTATTTGAGTACCAGAAGCGGGGAAAAAAATAAGTACTACGTTTTCAATTTGGTTACTTTGTAGTTTGTATGGAGATAGGGTTATATAGACTACAGCTACACTGTTTGTTAAATTAGAACCTTTGACTTAATTGGGTATCTCCGGGTCACTCTTTAATTTTGATTATGTAGTATGTACAATGTTTTTTTTTTATTTTTTTTTTTATGGTTAGGGCTTCGACAACTGAGGTCATTAGCCTGGGGAACTGTAGGGGAAGGTACTGTAAGATTTTAACTCGTGGGTTTTTGGCAGAATTTTGAATGGGCACCCGTGGGTTTCTGCCATGCCCGGTTGGGGGCCGGCGCCCTTTCTCTCCAGACATCGCGAAATGCCCAAAGAGCTTGGGAATTAACAATTTATAAAATGAAAATTAGTTGTGTATTTCAATTTAAGATAAATTTAATATTTAACTACCTAATGTTGTAATATTATATTGTTTTTATATTTTTTGGTATTTAAGTTTAATATACTATTGATTTAATTTACTGATTTATAAGTGAAAACTGCAAACGATTTTAACCAGCCCTTTGTTAATCATTAAATTATAAAGAACGATAACGACGAAAACAATGAATTGATATAAATGCTAAAATAATTTTAATGGGTGACTCATAATATTTTATTCGACTCCATAAATCTCTACACAATTCGATTTGATTATATAAATATGAAATACTTTTAAGACATTTATGATTCAGTCTTAAAATTTCAAACAATCTCAGGAATCAGGATATTATACTTGTTTAATAAAATTTAAAACAATAATGAACTCTTTGCAGATTCTTATATGTTTTAGTCTTTGTTATAAGATTTTATGTTGTTGAGTGCGGACGAACGTAAGCCAAATCATTTAGTATTGCTTTCAAAAACAAACTTTAATAAACATTAAGCTAAAGAGTAAAAATATAAAATAACTAAAATAATACCAAAAGGACTCTTTTGATTACCATTATCATTCGTCGGATTTATTGATATGTTATAAATTTATAATGTTAACGGAATATAGATATATGTCATACATCATATTACATTACATATATATATATATATATATATATATATCATATAATCATCATGATTATCTAGATGTACAATAACAAGCTTGATGTATTTAAGTATAATAAATTGTGATAATCATCGTAATTTTATTTTTATTATACATATTATAATGTGATCAGCATTTGATTTATTGCTATCTAAGTTAAGGAATAGTCGTTAGTTAATTGATTACTTAACCGTGAAATGCCAATATTATAGATGTCACATCGATTGTTGTTTTCGTGGAATCGTACGATTGATTTTGACACATACATAGAACGAATAATCAATACTTTTCTATTGTAAGTTGTAACTTCACCATAATTTGACAAAATCGAAATTATTCGTTTATCGACAGTCGCCAGGAATTGTAAGTACTGTGCGTTGTATAATATAAAACTAGTAGTAACTAATTAAATATGTAAGTTAAATAACCGAATTTATAATTAAGTGCTCAATCGGTAATTATTAATAAGACAATAACAATTATTATGTATTTCAACACAAGAAGTCTGCAGGAATCTATAGATTATGCTATGATATATAAATATATGAAATAAGTAGTGAAGACGGGATATGGTTCTTCGGTGGTGATCACTTGATGCAGTCTATCATGTGTATACGAGTATATGGAGCACTGCTTTGTCAATAATGTGCTTATAATATTTTAATTGTGTTTCAATTTATTATGAAAGGCGGACGTCGGGAGTATCGACGTTTACAACACCATAGCCATTATATTAAGATATTAATTTGTAACCGCCTAAGAGACTGGCAGATTCATATTGCATCGTATTACCACAATAATAATATTAGATTCTGAACGAAGTGATGAATGTATTGATTTTACAATGATGTGTGTTTTTTTTTGTGTCAGTGTACATCATAACTAGTCGAAATAATGCTTCACTTTCAAACTTTGGGGGTGGTTTCCCATGTAAAAGTGAATATCCTTGGTGTACTATAGAGGTCAAAAGTAAACATTTTCCAACAGTTTTCAAAAAAATCGAGAAAAACAAAAAAAAAATGACAGAAAAACGGGAATTTTTACGCAAAACCAGTTTTCGACCAAATCGATTTTTTTATATGATTGTAATTCAAAAACTAATCACTGTAAATACTTGAAATTTTCACCAATTGTTTATGTTAATGATATCTATATACAGTTTAATTTTCAAAAATGTTTGACTTTTTAGAGTTATTTATAGACCACTGAAATTTTAGAATTTTTTTTGAAGTGTCGGTCAAAAAATAGTTTTTTTTTTGTTTTAAAATTGAAAATTTAATACAAGGTTCCTTAAGAGTTGTTCTTATTGTAGCTAAAAAATTAAAAATCTTAGTCACAATTTTTTTTTATAAGCGTTTATAGTTCAAATTTTTACGAAATCTGTCGAAAATGCGAATATTTGCAAGTAATTTTGAAGTTGAAAAATCATAAAAATTTTTGTGTTTATAACTAAGGATTAAAAATACAACACTAAGATTTCCATAAGTGTTCCTTCAAATAGATATAGAGAAAACTCGAAGCGTCATTATAGGAGAAATTTTAAGTGCGTTTGAATTTTAAATTTTTACGAAATAGCGTAACGATAACGATTTATACTCAAACGATTTTAAACATTTATTATTATTCAAAAAGTATAAGTCGTAGATACTTGAAAATTTTATCAGTTATTTAGATTGGCGTTTTCTTTACATGATTTAATTTTCAAAATATTTTGACTTTTTTCGAGATATTTATAGACAATTGAAATTTTCAATTTTTCTGAAAATTTTCTTTTGAAGTGTCGATAAAATTCTTTTGGCCCTATCAAAATACTTGAAGATTTAATACAAAGTTCCTCATAAGTTATTCTTATAGTGATTAAAAAATTATAAAAATACATGGGCACAATTTTTTTTTTTATTAGCATTTGAAATTTAAATATTGGCAAAAATTCGTCAAAACCATGAATATTTTTTTTTGTGTCTGTCATCACGTTTTGGGGCAGTAAAAGTGCTTCAATTTTTGACTTCAGTACCTTATTCGATCAGAAAGTGAATCTAGTAGGTACTTTTGGGTATTTTTCTAAATAATCGGGATAAACAAACTAAAAATTAAGGGAAAAACGGGAAATTTTACGAACAATCAGTTTTCGACAAAATCGATTTTGGTTTTTGATGTAACTTTAAAACAAATGACCATTGACACAAAATTTTCACCAAATTTTTATTTAAGTGAATTCTATCCACCACGAAATTTTAAAAATGTTTTGACTTAAGTTGAACTATTCATAGGTATATGCAATTTTCGATCATTATTAGTTTTTTTTTAAAATTAATATCGATAAAAATTTATTTTTTGGGTAGAAAATCTTGAAAATTCAATACAAGGCTCTTAACATATTGTTACAATAGCAGTTGAAAAATAAAATAAATTCACAGTCACAATTTTTTTTTAAGCATTCAATGACGAAATACGTAAAAATCTCAAAAATTCGCAAATTGTTTTAAGCTAGAAATTCATATAAAATTTTCTTTTTAAATCTAAGATTTGAAAATATAATACAAGATTCCTTACAAATTTGTCAATCTTTATCACAAAAAGAATGTCCACCAGAAATTCAAATTAAATTTTAATTAGCATTTGAATTTCAAATATTGACAAAAATTCGTTAAAACCATGAATATTTGCATATTATTTTGTAGTTCAAAATTCAATTGGAAAATAAAATATTTGTTTCAAAATAGAATATATGACAATATTTAAATATAATATATCCTAGACGGACAAATCATCTCCGTTCAGAATCGTTTTTGGTATACAATGATACCTATCATTGCATTCAAATCTAACCTACCCTAGTCAGAGGTCCACCCCTCCACCTAATGTACAGCAGAGCGACATCCACTTTTTTTATTTGAAAATTCTTTCCTTTTGTTTCAGTTTTTAGATCTGCCCATTTGAACAAGCTTGTTATTATTTTTTTTAATGTTTTTTTTTTTTTTTTTTTGTAAGAAATATACAATCTGTACTCTGAGGGATAATAAGAATATGGGCTAATTTATAATGACATGATGAGTTGTTGGAAGAAGTCACCCAGTAGTGACACTTCCTAATAATAATAATAATAAAATAAAAAACTGCACCAATAATAAATAAGTATATTACGAATTATTTTGCCAAAATAATATTATAATCTAATATTTCAGGTAAAACTAATACCGACATAAGTCCATAATAATTGTTACAGTGTTACTGAAACGTGTTCATAATTTATTCTTATAATAATATAATAATATACACTAGTCTGGAATTATATGTTATAGTATGTTATATGTATTGGTCGGAGGCCGAGAATATCCACGACCGACCACGGTGTGAATGTGTGACACGTATACCGAATACCGATGAAGTATGAACAGAATAATATTACGTGCCTAATAAACTTCCTTTCAATATTCTGCCTGTTCGACGTGGAAAATATAAATCATGATTGCAAGTCAACTACCGCCGTTGCACCGTGATTCCATAGCGAATCACGTGCCGCGTCCGCTTGGCCAGTAGGTATGTTGTAAGTACTCACAATTTATGGAAAATGGACCAAAATATTTTATACACTAAAAAATATGGTCAAAGTTAAAATATTTTAAGCTACAGTCAAAAAATGCATTATAAATATTGTCATTTGGCGTACTTTGGTGTTTCGTTTACGATATTCATATGCGAAAATAATTTTATGTTCAAATAAATCTGTATACAATATACAAATAGAAAATAGGAAATGGATTCTTCGATTGGGCCACAGTATAATACTCGCTGTGACTTGAGATCGTTCGTGAAGCGTACTATTATGACGACGAGTGAATGATGCATATTATGATATTATAATGTTTGGTTTCCGTCGGAAAGAAGAGACTGAAGAAAGACATGGATAGCTAAAAGCTGTAATATCAGCATGAATAATGAGAAGACAACTTTAATTGTCATGCTAGTGTAAAAGTTTGGAGACGATTCGTAGGAATTCATCCAAAACAGCTGTACCTCGATCGACGAAATGGTTAATTGTGTATTGTACGTACCTATATGTCTAGTAAAGTTGCCTTTTCGTTACCTACCCAGAAATCGCTATAATTATGTATTATGAATTATGTGCGTATATATGTCGTAGCCACCTCGTGAAATCGATCATTTCATGAAAAGATGGCCATTTCGTGAAATGGAAACACGTTTTTTACACTTTGTGAAATTCAAAAATATTTCTCGAAAATTTCTCACTTTTTCATGAAATGATCACTCAATTTTAACATCGTGTAATTTTTTTCAAATAGTGGTCTTTCACTTTGTTCACTGAAATACAACATTTAATAACTTATTTTACCTTTCTACCCTTATAGATTTCACCTAAATTATTATGTTTAGTATTAAAGTTTATTTATATCATATTAATTTATTAACCGGATTGTGAACATTTTTTATTAATTAGAGCAGGAAAATTATTTGTGACAACGACTGTTATATTTTAGACTATTACTTTTAAAACGAAACACTTTTATACGAACAACTTAAAATCCCTGACTTCCAGATATTATACAATTAGGACAGTTTCACGCAAGGTTAATTCTTTATGATCATCATTATGATTATGACTTTTATCAAAACCAATAAATATCAGTTATACATTTCAAATAGTCTAGTAATTGCAGAATAAAAGTCGTATAGAATAATTTAGATATTATTTAAGTATTTATTGTATTATTTGACGAGGTTAATATGGATATAATCAAACTTGACGTTTCCGTTAAGTTGTTCGTGTAAATGTGCTTGTCAAACCAAAAGATGTATTTGTTTTAAAGGTAGTCTAAAATGTAACAGCCGTTGTCACAATTCATTTGTCTGCTCTAATTAATAAAAAATGTTCACAATACGGTTGATAAATTAATATGATATAAATAAAATTTATTAGTATATATAATTATTTAAGTTAAATTTATAAGGGTAGAATAAGTTGTTAAATGTTGTATTTCAGTACACAAAGTAAACGACCACTTTGTGAAAAAAATTGCACGATGTTAAAATTGAGTGACCATTTCATGAAAAAGTGACCATTTTGAGAAATATTTTTGTATTTCACAAAGTGTAAAAAACGTGTTTCCATTTCACGAAATGGTCATCTTTTCCTGAAAAGATCGATTTCACGAAGTGGTTACGACATATATACTTGAACAACGAATATTAATGATATTATTAAAACTACTATATAATTGTAGATGTAGGTTTTTCTAAAATTGTTAAAGTTAACTTTTGATTAACTTTATAGGTCTAATTAGGAGGTACTAGGTAGTGTATTTTTGTTTGTAGAGACCTGGAGATGGGTAATAATTAATAAACGAAAAATTAATAATTTCGATATCGGTCAACTCTAGCTAACGAATTAGTAGGCAATAACGATTAATAACAATTATATTTACAATAATTTATTATGTCACGACGTATTATAATTGAACCATCGTTTACCGCTGTCACACCAGCTTCTCGCTCCTTACAAATTACGCCATATATAATCACTAAGAATGGGAAAACTGTCGACAATTTGTATGAAAATAATAAATTAATGATAAATTAAAACTGTGTAATAAACTGAAGAGTTGCCAAAAGCCTTTCCAAAAATCAAATTTAGAAACAGTTATAAAGTTAGTGATCGGATTATTGAAAATTAAAATTATAAACTAAAATAAAAATTGTTTAGGTTTCTGGTAGCTGGTATTAATAATAGATATTGCTACTTAAGAATCGATAGTCTGTATCTATTATTAGTACCTATATACAAGTTACAAAAAATACAAGAATACCAAATTAATTCATGCATTTAAACATTTTTATTTAAGAAAATTGTTTAAAAAAATTAATACTTTTCAAAATTATTTATTTTATTATTTATACTTGTGTTATTTTTTGAGAAAAGATTTTAATATTAAAAAAACTCACTTCCAAACTTTGTAATAAATATTCCTACTAAAAATAATAATAAACGTTTTCGTCTCCTACAATGGGTTAGGTGTTGAGATTTGGTAGAAGCGTGCAACAACTAATAAATATACTCAAAAATAAAAATTCTCGGTAAACCATCATGTTCTGATTTCTGCTCTGATCTTTTATTCGGTATTAAAAAAAAAAAAAACAAACATACATTTACGTGGTATGATCATACATTACCCATAATTTATCTATTGATGATTATTAAAATAAAAGATTACTAATTTTTGTTTGGTTTAGATAAATTCGGATAATGACAAAGCAATAATAATTACTATATGTTTTGATTTATCTATACCTATATTATATATACCTATGTACATTCAATATCTTTTTGATAATATATATGTTTATGAGATGGTCTGACTTTTATAATACCAAACATAATGTGCACGGGGTTATGTAATATTATATATTTTTTAAATTTATTTTAACACTTTGCCACAGGTCAATATTTACAATGTATAATTTAAAACATAATAAGTAAAACATAATAAATCTTGTACAATAGTATTAATTTTACAATTAATTTATCAATTTTGAAAGGAACATGAAATTGACTATCGATTTAGTAGAGTATGCGGGAAATAGTATACCTAATATAATAGGCACACTGTTAGGTTGGCTCTTTCCCCAAACTCTATGTATATGTCAGATGAGGCATTTCGTTAGAATATATTTAATAGTCAGTAAATTGGACTTCACATGAAAGGAAAATTGGCGGGTCTTCTTTGTTCATTAGGAAGCTGTGGAATATTTGTTAACAGCTTAAGTGAGGACTGTTCATTGCTATCTTGATTTTCCTCGGCAGTTTGCATATCTATAGTGAATGGATATTTTTTATATTAATACCATTGTATATTAATTTTATTTATAATTTTAAGCTCTTGGTTGATTTTTGAGTTTTTTCAAATATTATATATTTAAGCAACTGATTTCATTAGTTATCATTTTAACAAAATATTTCTTACAATTAATGATTAACCTGGTTTTTTCTGTAGTGAGGTTTTTTGTGAGGTGCAATGTACTTATACATGATTATAAAATTATAATAAACCAATATGAAATTAATATTTGAAAAATAATATTTTGTTGATAATGTTCTCTCCAACTTGAGTTAATTATACAATATATTCTTCAATTAATTAACTATAGGTATTTTAACATTTGATTGTTCAATTTACAGATCTATAATTTAGTTATTTACCTATGTAATTTTTAAATTAAATATAGAATATTATGTGTTATTTATTATCAATATATATAGGTAAATCAGCAATATCCGTGGTAAGTGACTAAATACTAAGGTTTGAGGGTACCAGGGAATGTACTTTGAATCTATGTGGGTCACATTTAAACGAATCACATGCAAGCGTGAATAATAAATTATTCGATGGTTGAACATACAAAAATATGATAACTACGTTACATAAAATATTGTAAATTATTCCATATTTTAGAGTTTTTATACAGTTTAATGATCTCCTAAAAGGAATAAAGTTCAATTCTTTTACGCACCTATTTAAAATATTTCCCTGTTTTTAAATATTATACATTTTTTAAGCATGGTGTAGTCTTCAGAGGAGGATTTTCTTTCATATGAGACGGCCGACGTACCCGGTAACTACAACAGCTGAGTGTAAAGTTTAGTTGAAAACGATAAAAAAAGTTAGTATATAAAAATGAAGGAGTAGAATTATTAAAAAAAGAAAAAGAAAAAAAAACTATAAAATATTAAAATATATTTTTTTATAAATCATACATAAAAATAATGGATTTTGTAATGTATTGAGCTATCAGTAATCGTTTAATATTGATGAGTACAACATTAAATTAAAAAACAAAATAATAATAATAATAATGTATATCTTAATATCTAAGTTTATAAACTGTTTTATTTAAAATAAATACTTACTATATAATAATATAATATTCATTTTTACACCATCACGTAGTTAGGTAGATAAGAACATAATTTTCTGACAAAAACAATGAGTTTTCTAGTAAATTATAAATATTAAATTAAAGTGGCGAGTAAAAATTATGTTTTCACTTTATTCACAATTTTAAAACATTTTTATTAAGGGAATATTCCGAAGTAAACTGACAGTATTTGACGTGAAGTTCTATGGTGTACACCCCTGTCCATACCTACCAAAGTATAAACAAAATATCGTCTTTGTTCTTTAATTTAAAAAAAAAAAAATTATTTTGCAGCGTTTTTAAACTTAATATAGTCCTAGGAATATTGTACTGAGAGGGGGTAAAAATATCCTAGGCAAATAATACCCCCTCCTGGTATAATATTCCTGGGAAATTTCAAGATTATACTGGGGGTAAAATTATCCTAGGAAAATCTTACCTCCCTGGTAAGAATATCCTGAGGGTAAGATTTGCCTGTTACACTATTTGGAACAGTATTTTTTTTTTTTAGTTTAATACCACAAATCAAATAATATGGTTTATTTAATGATATATTTTCACAGTTTTTTTGATTTGGTGAAGTAAAATGTTTAGTGAAAAAAAAAAAAATAATAATAAATTAAACGTTCATATTTTTGTATATTCATAATTGTATCTTCATTTTCGTAATTTGTACAATTCTATACTTCACAAGATGCAAATTCATATTATTATAAAAGTATTCATATTGATTATAATTACCTACTTAAACACTTCAACATTTGTAATTACGTTTACTTTTATAATTTTTCATTCTATTCATGTTAATTATTAATAATAATGAGAAAGTTTTCAATTTTGGTTTAAAATAATTTAAGAAATTTGTTTTAAAAATGTTTAGTCAATTAAAAACTTTATATTTTATATTTTATAATCAAATGTCAAATGATTAAAGAATAAAGCATTAAACTATCTTATTTAATTTCCATATTTTAATTTTAGTGAATTTTAAATTATTTCATACGGTTCTAGAGTAGCTACTGATTGTAACCTTCCGTGTGTCAACCATATTAACATAAAGTAATAATTAATTAAAACCAATTAATTTAAACATTTAGATCGAATGATTTGGACATTTCAAAATTAACTATTTTTACAACAGTAGATATAGGTCCTGCTAACTATCTAATCTTATAAGCTGAGTGGATTATTAATAAATAATAACAAATAATTATGTTAAAAAAACAAAAGGTATTATCTCCTATTGTCTAAATGTATTGTGAGGCACACAAATTGATCTCAATGAGACTTATCTTTTTAGGTCTGCACGTTAGTATAATAAACTGTACAATATATGTTAACTATAATATGTTTCCACACCTACAGTTTGAATATCTATTATTATTACAATTTAAATTATATCCTTGACTTTGTAAATATTTAAACAGAGTATAATACGTAAAATACTAATACTACTTTATAGTGTTATAATAATAATATTATAATGAGCTCAATCGGGCGCAATATATCGTTAGAATGAAAAGAATACGATAATACGGAATATATAAATATCGGAACATCGCGTATAAAACTTGAATAGTTTGTGCAAAAATTATGCATACATATATATTAAATTATACATAAAATATGATATATATGGAATAGATAATGATTATCCTATTGCAAGAATTGACCAGCTTTGTGTAGACAAGGGCTTAATTATTAATTTGCGTAATCGTGTGTGTGTAGTGGATATGTCGGGTGCATCGAACATCAAAGTGAAGTGTCGTATCTATACAGCTCTTATATAATATATACACGTGATGTAACTGCTCTAGAAATATTCGAATAGTATGGTTTATCCATCGCATCTATATAGTCATGAAACTCATCATAGTATCATACATGTATCAATCGTTTGTTATATTGGCATAGTTAAATATCATAATAATAATATATGATAATACCTATACGTACTATGCCCACACTGATAGCTCAGTTAACTATATTATTGTTAAAATGCGACGGTCAGTCATACAGACTTTCTGCTCTTGATCCTACATCATCGACGATGGCTGCAGTCGAGAGCAAATGAAAAAAAAAAATAAGAAAAAATCTAGATTATATTATACATATATATGTAATTTTTTTTCTGTTTTCCAACAGACTGCATAGTATTATTATATACCTAACCGGATTCTACTCCAATTATTCCATAAACAGGATTATGGCGAAGCCACAACCAGTTTTTCCGTTCACAATTATCTCTTCATTATTTATATGGCTTTTGTAAGAAACGACACGTTAGCCTATAGGATAGCGTAATATAATATACTCGTGCTCGATGTCGTTAATTATGTACTCGAACTGACAACAGAATTTATATAAAATTTATTTTTAAAACATTTTATTTATTTTTTCCAATTTTTTAAGTATACCGTTTTTCCTAGCCTCCCACCGGTCGCGGCTTGACAGACGTCAATTATTTCAACCACTGCAGCAGCAGATGTCAGCAACTTAAGGTCATAGTATCGATTGGTTTTGTTTCATTGTATTTTCCTCTTACAGAATCTATTCTAGTAAATAATATACGGTGCCTATGAGATGTTATAGGTTCACTTACTTTTATCCAAAAGTTTAGTCTATCTGAGTCATTGCACGGATTTCACATCTATAGGCCGCTAAATAACAAAAAAAAGATAATAATAGTAGCTAACATGTAAGGTAAATAGATATAATATTATTAGATTTATATAACTTTGATCATAAATATACGTTTACCACAGTCTGTTAATTTTTGCTATACTTATTTTTCATGTTTAGTGAAGCGATTATACTGTTTGTTTTACAATTATCTGTTTTTAGATTCTAAGCGGAGCAAGGAATGTATTGATTTTACCATGATGTGTGATTTTTTAAATTTTTTATGTGCCTGTCATCACGTTTTAGGACAGTAAAAGTGCTTTGATTTTCGACTTCAGTACCTTGTTCGATCTGAAAGTGAATCTAGTTGGTACTTTTTTTTTTTTTTTGGGGGGGGGGGGTTAAAAGTAAAAAATTCTCAATATTTTTCTAAATAATCGGGATAAACAAACTAAAAATTAAGGGAAAAACGGGAAATTTTACGAACAATCAGTTTTCGACGAAATCGATTTTGGTTTTTGACGTAACTTTAAAACAAATGACCATGAAATAGGTACATGAAATTTTTACCGAATGTTTTTATAAGTTCTAAGTTTCTATCCACCATGCAATTTTCAAAAAATTTTGATTTAAGTTGAACTTTTTATAAGCATATGCAATTATTTTCGATCGTTATTAGTTTTTTTAAATTAATATCGATAAAAATGTATTTGTTGGGCAGAAAAGCTTGACAATTTAAACAAGGCTCCTAAGGTATAGTTACAATAACAGTTGAAAAATAAAATAAATTCAAAGTTTGAATTTTGACAACATTTGTAAAAATCACAAAAATTCACAAATTATTTTAAGCTAGAAATGCATAAAAAAATGTTCATTTTAAATCTAAGATTTGAAATTTTTTTATAATTTATGATATATCCTAGACAGATAAACCGTCTCCGCTCAGAATCATTTTTCGTATACAATGATATAATATCATAGGATTCAAATTTAATTCTACCCATTACAGTAACCCACTTGTAACCTACTGTACAGCAGAGTGACATCCACGACTTACCCGCTTTTTAAAAATTATATTTAATTTAATTTAATTATTTATATTGTTCCTTATCAATCATTTATGATTTAATTAGAATTCAACATATGAATTGTAATGAAATTACGAGATACGCTTAAAATCAATTATATAGCAGAGGAGTTTCTCAGAATTTTTGTTGTATGCTTCGAAGATAATTAATTATTTTATTGAAGTTTAAAAAAAAATCATTTTATTGAACTGAATTCAATTTGTACATTACTAACAAATTCATTAATTTAACAAAATATTAAGTTCAACTAATGGTTTTCTAGTGTATTAAAAAAAAAAAAATTAAATACTTTAAGCTTTCGTCGTCGGAAAGTGTGATATAATATTTTTAAATTATATTTTGCTTTCATGGTTATGAACGGTAATATTTAATGGTAATATAAATACATATATATTATTTGTTTTTCCTTTGATTTAAAAATTATTTTCTATATAGAGTTTTAAATTGAAATGAATGATATTTTTTTTATTATTATTATTTGTCCAGAGATAAGAGTGAAATCTAAATAAATAAAAATTCTAAAAAAATGTTGGATCAAGTGTAATGATATTGAGGTTTATTTTACCATGATTCATATTTAGTTTTTTTATAAACATTTGTTTGCATCTTTATGAGTATAATATTAGTATTTACAAATCAGAAATAAAAATCAATTTCTTCTTTCAAAAAAGTATGGCTGCTTACAACTCGTAACACATATTTGAAGTTGCTTAAAAAAAATTAAAAGTAGCTATTATTTTTAAAAGGACCATCAGTAGTGATTTATTAGAAATATCATACCTAGACTTATTGAATATACATTAAAATTTAAATTTAATAGGCCATATGATTAATATCATAGTTGTATCATTTAGTTTGATGTTGTGGTAATGCATAAAAGAAATTTTATTATTTGTGGTTTTTAATTATTTGATAAATGTTAATACCCATACTCTTATATATTTTATGCGTAGGCACTTATAAAATTTTATATTTTTGGTTTTTGACCTGATTTAGTATTTAATAACATATCATTCGAGCTCAATAAAATCACGGTATAAAAGATTATTACATAAAATACGCACATATTAATAGTAAATAGAATAATATGTATTCCACAACTGATATCATTGTAATTTGTAATGTAGTAACATTACAAGATATGCCATGGCATTAAAAATATATCATTATACTCTCACTTAAAATTAATGTTTTCACATGATATTCAGTTGGGTACCTAAGCACTTTTAATATGTACGAAATAATAATAATAATAATGTTCATGAGAAATGACTGTGTATGCGTAATAGAAGTATTCTAGACGTGTATCCTAGTACTAATAAGTAATATAGCTATAGTATACCTAATGTAACCGTTACGTGATGTATTTCTCATTTCATTCATGTTATCGACTATTTTTGTAGGTTTGTGGCATTTAAATCTACAGCTGTTGTCTGTTGCTAATTAATGATACCTAGTTACTGTAGTACCGAATCAAATGTGATGATGGAAACGACTATTTCTTAAAGATTACACTGCGTGGTTTATTAACCCCTCTCCCTTATCCTGCACAGTATGTCTTCTTCAATAGAACGACAGACGTCGCTGATGGATAAAATATGTATTAAATAACTTTTACAATAATGGTGTGTCGTACGACTGTCGATCGATTATGCTGCAGAGACATTGAACATAATATATCATATTATTGGTACGCTCGTGTATCTTCTTAATGATCCGTTCGAATAGTCTAGCATATTATAAATATATGTATGATGTATACATATATAATATATGCAACGAATCATTATAGATTTGTAGGTATATTATATAAAGTCGAATCCCAGATGACAATAACTATATAATCACATATTGTACAAATTTTATAATTTGACGTGTGAAACGACAAACTAATTTAGTATCATTCACTTATAATAGCATATAGAACATAGGTACAACGATTCGATGTGTGTGTGTGTGTAGTACTCGTGTCACAGCAAACCTATTATTCATCTGAATACATGAAATATTTTTTTAATATAACGCGTACATAAAATATCATAATAAAATGCAGTTACCAGTTGCATATTATGTTTGTATTGTCATTATTAATGCGTGTATCGATAAGAAATATTTATCGAAACTTCGACGTAGACGTTGTAGTTGATTTTTCGTGAAATGCATAACATAATTATATTTTTAATCGATTGCCTTGAACTTTTAATATTATATGTTATTACGCTTTGTTATAAAACAATGTACCTATATATTATAACTTATAATTTATAAGTACCTACCTATGGGTCGCGTGTATCTATCATCGGGTCGATAAAATAGTAATAATAATAATATAGGTATCCTCTCTATACGCGTATTATTATATTATCATATTATAATATTACAAGTAGCAAAAACCGTTTTTCGACAACATTTCAATTTTTTATTTGTTTCTCGTCGTGCATATTATA
This sequence comes from Diuraphis noxia, assembly GCF_037042655.1. Classification (NCBI taxonomy): domain Eukaryota; kingdom Metazoa; phylum Arthropoda; class Insecta; order Hemiptera; family Aphididae; genus Diuraphis; species Diuraphis noxia. The sequence continues at coordinate 16,070,239 of NW_028301712.1, read as the reverse complement.
TATTATTATAACGTGTTTTTGTCTTCACGTCTTATAAACGAAAACGCGTATTTTAAACGCAGCAAAAATAAGGATAAAAAACTAAAACGTAGTGACTCGATAATAACCGAGTCCGCGAAACGCAGGACCGGTCTGAGAGTAAAGATCGGCGGCGGTCGTCTTTAAATGTATAATTGCTATAATTAATCGTAATCCGGGCAATTATATACAAATTATCTGTGCCCGATATAATATTATACATACGTACCTGTAATAATATGATGGGAGGGCGGTAGTCGGAGGTACTGAATATTACCCTACATACGTACGCCGTGCGAGCACGAGCGGATGTTGTTAGGCTTGCATTAATACAATATGAAGAAAACGTTTATTGGCGAGACTCGATGCCAGAGTATTATCATTACTATATTGTTAATATTGTGTATAATATTACGTATAATTATTATAACGGTCGGGGTCGTCAGCAAGTCGAGGGTATTGTTGTAGTTGTCTTGTGTACATGGCAATAATATAATGTGCACATAAAAAAAAATATCATCCAACCAACCAACGATTACAATATTGTTGTTATACCGTGATACGGGTACGAGGGGGACTCACCGTGGATACCATAATAATATTACGATATACCCAGTATGTATAGAGGATCGCAAATGAAGAGAATAAAAAACATACATAAATAGCTAAAAAACGACCATATGTACAGTCGTAATACCTTATTGCCACCTTCTCCCTCCACCCCTAAAACATCCAACGGCCATAGCGCATAAGGTTATCCATTGTTACGAAGCATAATGGTAATAATATGTTATGTTTAATATATAATAGTATTATTGGATATTATCAGGTATGTCCGTAAATCTGAAATTACTGGTGTCCAACATCACGCTGCTTGCCGCTCGCGTCACGGCATGAGAGTTCAAGGGATATAAAAACGTTTACGCAAAAATATGCATATATACCTACGTATCAAATAAACGATACCTATATTATGAAAATTGTCAAAATATATTTATTTTTACGTTCTCGAGTTTTTGTTATTATCCATCTTGTCTTAGTTTATCCACGACAAAGCCAGGTGATATACTGATATACGAATAATTGTGAAATGGGCTGCGAATAATTCGCAGCCTGCGATTGATTTTTGAGTACTGAATAATTAATCTTTAGTTGTATCTTGTTTTTACCAAACACTTTTCGTGTTGAAATCAAATCGACTCAATGTATAACGAAACGAATTTATATTTTGAAAACAGTGCAGCTCAACCACGTACATATTATCATCATGATTATTTTCAATTTGTAGTTTACTTTGTGAGACACTAAAATGTTTTACATTTCGGTTTTCATCGAACTTGTAAAATAGTTACTGTAGTAATAACGAGTTGAAATAACATGCAAAAACTTACAAAATTCGCGCTACTTCAGCCCCCTCTCAGTCACGGTGACGACCATAATATTTTCTAATCATGAATTATATCTTTTGATAACAATGCTTGAGAAATTTTGTGTGTGTTACAATATTTGTTTGTCGAGTAGAAGGGATGGAAGTATTACGATTTTGTTTGTATTTTTCCTTTGATATTTATTCTTATGATGAAATATGATGGTCGTTTAAACGTACAACGAAAAAGAACAGAAAAGTTAAATTAAATATATCTGGAGTAATCAAAAATATATTATTATATTGAGTTTGTATTATAACTTATTATAATAATAATTTATACTCCTCCGTTTCAAAAATCACTGATGTTGGACTGATGGAGTCAATCAAACCGTTATAACATTATTGATGTGTTGTTTTACTTAACTTTGATAGTTCGACTGAACCACGGTAAGGGATAATAAAAATCTTGACTATATAATGTAAAAATTGATGATACTTCGATGATGATATATTTTCATAATAAAGTGTTTGGCATAACTGTAAAAGTAGGGATAATCGAAATCGTATAAAATTGAATTAATGCAAAAAATGTATCGCTTGATATTAAATGTTGCGTTATTAAGCGTAAAAATAATAATAATAATAAATGCGAATTCGTAGTAATAATGCAACAAAATATTATATCATTAAGTATTTCTTTATAGGTAGTATTACGCTAATACGTATCATACCCGAATGTAGGCGTATAAAAAGCGTTGTTATTTATATTATAATCAGAAAACGTTATTGCCGCTTTTAATAATATATTTTATATTTGCAATAAAAATTCGAATTTGAAAAAAAATTACTGTCACGCATTTAACGTTTTAAACATTTAATGGCACATGTGTGAGATGTATGATAAAGTACCTACATACGTATAAATAATTGTATTGTGTTCGCCACTATGACATACGTATAATAATATGATTTTTTTTCTAAAGCCGTAAACTATTTGGTAACCATTGAAGTCAGTAATAAAAAAAATAAAACGTTTTTTTTAGGGTTATTAATGTTATCCAGATCTTGAAATAAAGACAAAAATAACATAAAATAATAACAGTCGTTTTATCCGATTCAAATAAATTGCCAGAGGCAGGGAACAATTATTCCGTATAAACCGGTTTCTGGTATTACCTTTAAAGAAGAGTCGTTTATTTTTATAATATTATATCATTTTACAGTAATCCATTCGTATATGGAAAGACACCGAAAGGGACGAACTCGGTCGTACAATAAAGGCTGCATTATATTCTGTTGTTCGGTTGTTCCTTTGTTTACTTTATACTACATAAACTTGTTCACATTAAATCGCTTAGGTTTATTCAGTATTTGCATAATGATATGTGTTATCTTCAGCGAAATGCATTAAAATCCTATAAGATTCAATTCCACTACTATATTGTCCGTTTTTGTGCATCTCCTGCAAACATCTCTTTAATTAATAATAAATCATTAAAAAATGTAAAAATGAATAATAACTAAGTAAGTATAGGTACGCACTATAAGTCCATAACATCATCGATTATTTACATGTTTATGATTATCATATTATATTATTTTATTTACTTTTACCCTGATTCTTTGGATGGAATTATTTCCTATAATCATTTTATTACACCATCAAAAATAAGTACAATTTTGCTAGTTTTAGAAATCTTATGATTTTTTTGGTGTTATTTAGGGTTTGGTTTCAAAGCTTATAAAGATAATTTGAGATTTCCAGATTAGTTCTAATATTTAATTTTTTGTAAAATATATGTAAATTACAGTATCATACACGTACTTCATTATGGTATTAATTGGAGTATATGCCTAAAATAATAATTATTTTCTTCTGTGTAGAAGAAAAATCATATTACTGACCATAATAACTATCAAGTTTGATTGTCTACAAAATAATTTAGTTTTAAGCTTATCTGTTATAATTTAAAAAAAAAATATGTCACGTCCAATTTCAACGAGAAAAATTTTACTTAAGCACTATTGAATTTTTTTTTCACAAAATTTCAAAATTATTAACAACACATTGTTACGATTTTATACTGTAATTTCGATGTAAACATAGACATGAGGTCTATCATGATTCAATGCGTTTATCAAAATAGTTATTTTGGGCAAACGCAAATTGCTCCTGGTATTTTTCAGGTACAAATTTCTATGCAGTAAATTGCGCCCAATAGAAATATTATTTGTATGATAAATATTACTTATTAAAATTACCAAGAGGACACCACGATGATACGGCTATCACTGTCCTCCAAAAATGTTTTTTGGTCTGCTTGGTTAGTTAATACAAATAGAAATTTATTATTTTTTTTTTTTTTAATATTATGGTATTAAATATAGTTTTATATATTTTTTTGTTAGATTAAAAATGTCAATAATACAAAAACACAGTTACAAGTTATTTGCATAGTAATGAGACATCATATAAACTATTAATTTTTAAATAAATTTCAGATTGTAACTCTAATATTTTAACCGCAAGTTTATAAATATGAGGATGAGATGTATAAAAGCTTTTATTAAAATAACTGTGGAAAGATTCACAGGCATTAATGTCCGTTAAATGTTGCGGAAGTTGATGCCCAAATATTCGGAAGAAAATCAGCAAATAAATTTACGTATTCAAAAAATATAGCAAGAAAATTGTCTTAGTCGATCATCTTCAGGCATCGTAGGCATTAATTATTCATAGTTAATATAATAACCGCAAACATTTTGGTATGGTCGCAATTTGCTATACCCATTTTAGACCCCAAAAAATCCCGGGATACAATTTACTACACCTATTTTAGAGACCGAAAAATCCCGGGCTTAATTTACTATAGTATTTTTATTCCCAGCTTAATGTGGGCACAATTTACAGGCACCTTTTATTTTATTACTTCAGTACTAATAATAAACGTATGGTAGCTAAACATTTTTTTTAAATCTTAAAATGTAAATTTATGTACTTTGTTAGTTTCGGCAACATTAAATAATTAATTAAAATTTTTAGTTATAATCATAAAAATGTAAAATTTCTAAACTTTCTTAACTGTCATAGATGCAATACACGCATTTGAGATAAAGAAATAAAATATAGTTAATAATCTAATAAGCACAAATAGCGTCTGTTCCATATTACTCAAATTTATGATCTGATTTTATCACGTCGCTTAACTGATTTTCAAGAAAACTTCGCATGTTAATTAAACAAGTCTTGAGTACGTTGTTATCCAACTAATTTATATTTCAGAACAGAACACTCTGCAGTATTTACTTTGGTACCTAACCAAAATGTGTATGTATATTATATATGCCGAAAAATTAATTTGTTACATAAACTTTCATACATATTACATAAAAGCATAATTTTAGATTGCTTTAAAAAAAAATGATGCTAAAAAGTGTTTGAAGTCCTGAAGAAGAGGTAACTAGGTATACTTATTTTAATGTACCTATTAATTGATAAATATCATACTATACATATTAAAGTTAACTGTTACGTTTTTTATACCTACTTAAAATATCGATGGTTGTTAACTTGACAATTTAATTTTTATTACACATTTTCATATTTGTCTTTTTATAAATGTTTGTAGTGGTAGCGTCAGTTAGTAATTAGTGTAGCTTGGTAAAATTTAGTGCTCTGCTATACCCCAAAAAGTAATTTATCAACTAGGTATCTACGGAATTAATAATGTCTATAAAAATTAGGAATTGTTATTAAATACAAAATAAATGAAAATTGTAATGCAAAATAAATGTAAGCAGCACTAGTTTGAAAAAAAAAATGCTACAATTTTTTTAATTGTACAGTAACAGTGTAATACAATGGGAGTACAATTATTGTTATTATATTAAAACGGGCATACTTGGATTTTTCTGCAAAAAAGATATCTTTTTAATGAGAAAAAAAGATCAAAGATCTTAGGCAAAGAAAATACTATCGTTGTCTTTATAATGCGTTAAATTCTGTATAAAGTCACTTGTATAATATTAAAGGTTAATTCAATACAAAGATAGGGAGTTGAATATTATATTAAAACGCTTTTATGTATTTAAATAACAACAATTAATGAAGTATCTACATGGATACATCATATCATAATTGACCTATATAATGGACGAATTTTTTCACACACGCAGACATGAAATTTATTTTTTAGTTATTATTTTTTATGGTGATCAAATAAGGTTTTTAGTAGTTTTTATTTAATTTTTTTATTTTGCATTAAATTACTTGTACATTTTTCCATTGGACTATGCCAGCACTAAATCCCAAATTACTAATTTTATCTGCAAAAATATTAATTGTTAGCCCCTGACAGGTAAATAAATATTTGACGCCTAATCTTTACATTTAATCGTTTGTTGATAATTATTGAATTCATCTAGTTAATTGTATATGTAATACCTAGTAAAATAAAAAAAAAACAGTAGCATCTGATATTTTTTTATGTTTAGGCAAAAATAATAAAATATTGGGGAAAATAATAATTTAATTTTTGTTAATAACGTATAATAGTAATTTTGTATTGTTTCGAATATTCTGGCTCTGATATTTTTATGTATTATATATTTCACTGACACACCGAATCTTTAGTTTTGGAATTAGAACCTGAGACTATTTTTCTATTTGTATTTTATTTAATTATTCAATTTTCTAAATCTCCCTGTCTGTTGCACTTTTTATTTTTTTATTTGTTTGGTAATTTTCATGTGAGTACCTACATCGTCACATTTACTGTCTATCGTAAACCACAAGAATAAATAAATACATAATTTATAATCAGTATTAGATAATATTGTATATCTCTAAAATTATTTTATTTTTAAATAGCGATACAGACTGTAGCCCAATTTAAAGGAACTACGGGAGTATAAACATTGATTCTAATTTAATAATTTATAATATTTTACATGCTAAAAAATATGATGTACCTATCAATATTTTCCAAACGTGTCATTCTAATTATTGGTTGGTTCTCAAAACAATTGTTGTTATTTTTAGGTATAGAAAAGAAGGAACTTTAAAGTTAATCATAGAAAGTAGTACAGAAAAGTCAATATTGCTAACTAAAAGTTGCCTGAGAAAATTAAATAATTAATTATTCATGGGTGTGAATTTGAAATTTAGTTTACCTACTCGTAATCTGACAATACAGGTTTCATAGAACCGTTATACCTAACCCTTAAATAAGTTTATAATATTATTTAAATTTACATTTTTATAGTTACAGAGGTACAAATAATGAACGATAGGTACATATTACGAAATAGACATACGTTAATATTTTAATTTAAAAAAAAAAAATCTTTTACGTTAATTTTGCGTATCATACTATCGTAATTTTACTATGCATTTTATCGATTTTAATATAAAAATAATACAATCAATAATTCATGTATAAGTATTTAATAACATATATAAGCAATTCCATTTTAAAAATTTCTGCACTCGGTAAAATAATTTATCTTATGAATTAATAGTGGTTTTAAAATTAAATAATCTAATATGTTATAATGTAATTATAATTTATTATTATGCTTAATCTATTGTAAATAATTTAACTCATTGACAATGCTAATCTATTATCTAAGTAAATTTAACTAATGGCCTTTGTAGCTGAATTATTTAAATAATAATAAAATAAAAAGATGAGTAAGCTGTAGGCCTATAGGTACAGTATACACTCATACATTCTTTTTTAGATTTTACAACATTTCATCGCGTTTTAAATTCTGATTGGATCTCTGAATATATGGGTTTTACAATGATGTGTTTTTTGTGTCTGAAAACACTTTTTATAGCAGAAAAAAATCTTTAACTCTGAGAGTAGTCTATGGTAGTAAATCGGATCTAGTTACTAGTTAGAACTTCAAGGGATCAAAACTAATAAATTCCCAGTACTATTCAAAATATTCCTTACGAAATATATAACAATTTTAGTTATAATGTTGTAATTCAAAAAAGATTATTTGGAGTTAAGTATTTGAATTTTTTCCATTGGGTACGTTTATTATTGTTTATTAAGCTCAATGCAATGTTAAAAATAATTAGAATAATATTTCATTTTAAACTACTATAGCATGGATTTATTCAGTGTTTTACAGTATTTACAACAGCTACCTAGAAATAATAATTTAATAATTAGGTATGATATAATATTATATACCATTTGATTTTGGTAAAATTAGAACAATCAACCTTATAAGTTATAACTATTATAGAAATAAATTAATAACAGAAATACAAATATAAACTGCCGACCACCTCCACTCTGAATAGTTTTTCGTGTATAATTATAAATTCATTGAATGAGTAACGAGGGTTACTAGATACTTATATTTGTGATAGCTAAGCGACTTCTTTGGTTTTTTTCTTTTTACAATTTATAATTTCATTGCAATTTGTTTATTTGTTACTATATCAAACGGGGGCGTATTATTATTTCTTCTTCGGATTATTTCTATAGACGTATCAAACGCGTGGTTATCGGATTGAAATAAAGTGACTTACGTGTCACGTTGATGCTGTAAAGAATATATCATAATATTGCTACATACGACAACATTTTATTTATTGTGAAAACAGTATGACATAATTTGATTTATCAATTGAAAGATAACTGGAATCTTCTTAAGATATTGAAAATATCAAACACGAGCTAGTGTAGTAAACCCATCAGAAGTGTTGTCAAGTTTTGTATAAATTATACATAAAATATAATTTTCGATCTAGTATAAATAGGGAATGAAGTTATTATTAATAAATAACCTAATTAACAGGAGGCCTAGATCAAAGGTGAAAACAACAAGTTATTTTTACCTATTCACTATGATAGATATATACCTACTATATATAGAACATATATCATAAATCATGATAAAATACATTTTTAAGAAAATTAAAATTTTTTTAAAGACAAAAATATATTTTGTCACACGTGTTTAGAATACAAATTAGTATATTTGTATAGAATGGTTGACACATATTTAAATATTATGTCTTATTCCCCTTATTAAATGTTAAAAAAACTCTAACTAATGAATAATATTTTGTCATTTCTATGTGTTTTGTACAGTCTTTAGCAGGACGATTATATAAAATAAATAAATTTAAGTAAATTTAAATTAGAATATAAACAATGCATCCAAACTTGTTCTAATAGTAAGTTATTTGTATATTCGTTTTAAAATTGAATATAATGTGGAATATTAATACGATTTACTATCGATTCAGCGGCGTATGTACGAGTAATAGGCTGCATATATTATGTATAATTATTTTGATTACCTACCTATTATTACGAAGAAAAAGTCGGTAAATAAATAAATGATTCATGTTAGGTGGTTATTATAGTTTACTTTCTTAATTAAAATATTTTTTAATTTATTTTTTATTTTTATTGAGAATGGCGTGATAGAATAGTTTTTTATTGACGTCAAGTCATTTATTCATGGCTTGTTTACAGATGAGTGGACCACCCAAAAATGTATATCAATAATCGAGTTTATAAAAAACATTTTCGATGTGTACTACGAAGTGTTCAAAAAATGGTCTCTATTAGATTATTTATTAAACAAATGGATATTTTTCATTGCTAATATTAATTAGTGTTGTTATTGTAATCATTTAATAGTTTTATGTTTTTATCTATTGATAATTAGATGGTTGTATAATGTAAATACTATTAAATATCAAAGAAATATAATATATATATATATATATTACATTACTTAATTACTTAATATTTATTTATTGGGCAGGAAATAATTTTAAAAAGTCAATTTATTACACTGATTACAATGTAATTTATTACAACGCATTGAATCTAGGCTAAAAATATATTTTATATGTTTTCATATATGACATATTATGTCATTTAATTTAGAAAAATTAAGGTTTTATATTGTAAAATAGATGTTTGCTGGAACTAAAAATTAAATTCATGATTAGTAAAATGATTAAAGAATACTTATTTTAAATTGAATATTTATAGTACTATTTATCTGTGTATTATTTAGTCAAAATTAAATTGTACAGCACGAGAAAAATCTAAAAAATTCTTTATTGTTATGATCAGTAAAAAGTTTTTAAATAAGATTCTACGTGAACTATTTTAACACAAAATGCGATGTTAATGGTGTTTATCAATTATAATTTATCCAACAATATGTATATGTATAATAATTTATTAAAAATAATAAAAATACAATATACCAATTTTATGTTGTAGACAACAAACTTTAGAACTTATTAAACTTGTAGTATAGCCAGTATAGGTAATTTATTTGTACCTACGTAACTTTAACTTGGTTGCTGATGAATTAAAATTTAAGTTTTTGTTACCTAATTGTTATGCGCATGATATAAGTAAATTATTTAAAAGCGAATATATATTAATTCGTATTTGTTTGAAATATTGATTAAAAACGATTCTTTAGTTTACAAAAAACATTCATAAAACAATACCAAGGAAAAACGACATATACTTAACAGCGCCGATTTTTATTTAATGGAGTTCTGGAAAAAATAATGGGAGATTACATATCTATCTAGTCATCTGACTGGCATGGAGGTGCTCAATTTAGATATTAAATTACTAACTCTATCGGATCTTCCACCAATCTATGGAGGTCACCTACAAAGGCTCACCGTTATAATGTTGTCTGTATATCATCACTATATTTTTAAATTAAACTTACGCATAATTTTTCTATATAGGCTATCTAAATTTACTAATGTATTCAGAATAATTGTTTGTGGTTATTTAACATGTTAATAATTATAATCATAATAATAGTACCACTACTAATAATTAACTAATAGATTGTGTGGACGATCGCGTTTTAGGCGTTTTAGAAGTAATGGTGGAATATGTAGTTCTAAGTGGATTTGGCCTGTCGATGTTAGTACCTAGTGTACTGCATGTAGAAATATGCATGTTGGTCTATAATGGGCAATGGATTATCCGCCTTAGAAAAAACTAATTTAAAATTAAGCTTTAAATATTTTAAAGCAAGTACTTTATAATCATTAACTAGGTATAGTAATATATTTATTCTGAAGCATTTCGATTTATTTTAAAATGATAAAGAAGTCATATTTGTCATTACCATTGACGTTGCCAAGTTACGTTATGTCAAATAACAGTCTTGTTAACAGGAGAAAAATTACCATTATAAAATACTAAAGAGCACCATATTTGCTCGTTTATGGGTTTCACGGGTTCGCAACTACAAATTAAAAATTTACATAATTAAAGCAAGAATAATTATTGACGTAATTTTTGTGACAACTATACGTTTAATAGCGCACCGGCACGTAGCCAACATTTATCCGTTAAAAGGGTCCGTTTTTGCATGTTCGTATATGGTATGGAGTGGTTTTAGAGGATCACGGGAACTATTCAATAAGTATCGCATATAGTAGAAACATTTAAATTATCAAATGTGTGGAGTAATTATTATTTTAATCATATCTTCAACACTATGATATCAGAGCTCGTGTGGAAAATTGTATCAATACTTGTAATTTTATTTATTTTGGAGAACCCATTAATATGCATGCTTAAGTATCTTAATAATATATGTGAGCATTATGTACATTTATGTGTGTATATACAGAGTGATTCACCAAGCATACTCAGTGATTGCTCACCTTTTTTCTTCTATAATACAGCTTTCAGCTTTTTAAAATTTGATTTTTGAAATGTTTTATTAGAGGTACTTAAAATCATATTTAGAAATTCTTGATATTTTTTGGACTACTTAAGTAGTGTACTATGGTGATAAAAATGTCCGTTTTTATAATTAAAACCCTAAAAATGGGTAAAAATAGGTTTTTTCTGTAAATATTATTATTTACAAGAACATTTTTTTGAAAATGTTGATCTACGTAATTCATAATTCGTAAAATGTTTGAACTAAAGATGATAGTCTTTAAAATTGGTATCACCATTTTTATAAATTATTAATGGAAATTGGTTAGCCTATTAATCAAAAAAATTTTCCGATCATTACAGCCCCTAATTTGAAATAAAATTAGAAACAAAATAAATGTTATTTTAAAATAACAACAATTTGACTTGTACCATTTTCATATGTCACGTCATATTAGTATCTTATTGAACTACAAGTTACAACAATATTATTATGCATGATAAATGATGCGGATTTTATAAAATACAGTTTTACTGCTAATAGCTGCAGCCTACAGGTAACTAATAGTTGGTTGTATTAATTATAAAAGATTATTAAAATAATCGTCTTAAAAATACTTTAAAGCGCATCTTAAAAAAAAAATAACTACAATATAAACTTTAATTTTTAATTTTTAGTTATTATGTGTCTTTCATTCCTCTAATTTCTCAGTGATTTATTGTGATTTTATGGTAAATATTGTCAATAAATTAAATTCTTTTTATAATATTGTTTTTGGAATGGTAAATTCTGATTGACACATCAAATCCTATTTAGAGGAAATGTTTTAAATCATTTAAAATGTAAGTGAGTAAAATACACAAGTTTCAAAAACAATTTAGTGTTAGGTATGTTACAAAAATTCTTTGTAAATATATTAAAAATATTTCTATCTGTCCTTACTTTTTAATATTGGTTTTGAGGACAGTACTTTATATTATACTTACTATAGGTATGTAAGAATTTTTTACCACGTCGTTTAATTCAAAATTACTTAAAAAATTATATTAAAAAATATCAAAAGTAGTTTTTATCAATTCTAGTTTACAGTATAGTGTAGTACTGGTGTACAACAACAGTCAACTGCAGTTGGTAGTTATTTTTATACGTTATAGTCATTATACAGCATATAATATGTACTATTAGTTTTCATAAAGAAAACTTAACAAAGGGGTGTAGTGTAATTATGATTGTAAATGATTGTAGTAATCACAATGCAGCTAAAAGTTAATTTCAAAGAGCTTCCATTTAATTTGATTACAAGTTTTTCGTCGTTTTCCACCTACATTTTGGGTTTTATTGATTATTGAGTTGTTATAAAGTTTACAATATTTATGAGACTACAACGATTAGCAATAAATACTTATAATATAATAAACAATAAAATAATTAACTGCTCAAAGCACAAATATATTTATTTTTTTATATAATTATATCTATATTTTCGAATTGATTGATTCAATAATAAAATGTTCACTGGGGCTTAATTGCATAGCTTGCAGCTGTTACTATTCGTAGAATACACAATAGTATCTTCGTTATTTCGACGTTTGTCGCTACTTTATCTATGTTAAAAAGAGATATTCCTAACTTAATATTATATACAAATATTAGAATGAGATCAAAACATTTCACCTCATCATTTAGATGACATTTTCAGTTAAATTTTTCGAGATGTTAATTTTTTATTTTTAAAAATTAGTATCCAATATCCAATAAGTTAATTTATTAATTATTATTATTATTATTATTGGTTTTGATACAGTGCGGATGGCCTAATTGATCGCAATCGACACTGTGGGACAAGCGATTGTTTTCAGAGCAGTTCCTGAGCGCATGTAGACAGCATAATACGTCGTGTCAGATACACACATATTATTGTATCTATGATTCAAGATGTTATATAATGTTGTACAGTAAAGATATTCACCATCTGAACGTCGTAATAGTATGTTTGATATATCAAGATTCGATGGACGGTCGCATTTGTTGACGTCGTTAGAAAACGCCAAGGCACAATGGTGTTTCGAGACAATATGACGATTGTGAGATTATTCTACGCGTGTTCTTCAAGTTTTATTCAAGTATACTAACTCGATAGTTAAGATTTTGCCTGTACATTACGCCCTGTGTCTTTAATAGTTAAATCAAGCCCACACGAAGTAATTCTAGTCTGAATAAACGAGCTCAATTTTTTTTTTCATTTCCATTAACGCTTTTTTTATGACCAATCTACAGTCTACTCAAAGTGTATATAAGTAACCTGGTTCGTCATATTATACTATTTGATTTGCTGTAAAGTGCCTGCGGACTACCTTTATATTTTGGAAAATTACTATGAATTCGACATTTGTCGTGAAGCTTTGGCATACCTACAAACGATATAGAATGGCCGACGGCTTACTAAACCCACATTGGTGGCCACCGACCGTGCATATAGGTACTATCCGAGTATCCGACCCTTATTTTTGAAGTTCTCACAAATTTATACGACGTGATGGAGTGTGTTGTATAGTATTTTCAATCCAGGCGTATTTTAGTTTATAATATTATGAATAGTTGTGTATACTGTACAGATGAGACTGCAGGTCTTGGGTTATTACGAGTTCGGTAAGTTAACTGCGGCTGGTAAGATGTTTCGATTCGGATCATAAACCATGATATATTATCGTGTGTATTTAAAAAAAAAAAGACACGTGCGTTTTATTAGTAAAGTTATAAGGTCGACACACAACTATAACGTGTACCGTTAACAGGTTAATTGCTAAAGAAAAAAAAAAAGAAAATGACGTGACATGACTGTGACCACAACATGTGTGGCTTATATATACACCCTAATCTACGTTCCTACTTTTAGATTTGTTTGCGAAAAGTTAATTTTTTTTTTAAACGAAATTTTATTCTGTGTAAAAATGAGACCTAAGAACCTTAAAATTAAATATAACCATAGAATGATTTATTAACACGGTTCATGATAAGCACTTATCGCTCACGGTAACTATCATTTTCTGGCAAAAAGTAATGTCATACATATTTTTACGTTCAGGTTACGTTGTGTAAAATATGAAATTAATTATATATACATTATATATAATATTATACGTACTCGTACTCAGCGAGTATCATAATGGCCAAAGCTTGTGTGTATTATTTCGTCGTGTACATGGTATGACTCGTATATCAACGATATCTAATCTATAGCATATTATGTGTTCATGGCTAATTGGAAATATCCACCGATTATGCGATAATGAAATCCATTAAATGGATAATGGATATGGCACACAATTGTGTCAGCTTGTGCAGTTTGTTTGAACTACAGTCTGTTCACGATATCCGCCGCCGTTGTGTGTATGTTCTCTTTAGAGACAGTCCTAAGTCTGTGTGAAGTGGGAAGGAATTTGTGTTGTAAAAAACAGGATTACTACCCGGATTTTAACTGATAGTAAAACTTTTTTCGATGGGAGGCGTTTGGGTATTGACCTGTTCGTAAAACCTTTTTCGACAGGAGCCGTTTGGGAATTGACCTTTTTAAAAACGGGAGCCATTTAGGAAAATCGGGAGCCGAATGGGCTATGCCCGTAAAATCATTAAATAAGAAATTATTTAAAATTAAAGATTAATGTGATTAAAAATATCAAAATATTAATTTTGTGTAATAATTTAGATCTATAATAAAATAAATTAAGTTTATCATATTTTTTCATTCACTTATTTGGCTATAGATTTATATTATGTATGATGCGTGATTAATTGGCAATCTGTATTAATTTTCCTAAAACAAATGCATTTTTAAATTTTCTTAAATTATTGAGTATTATATTATTTTCTTAGTAATAAGTAATAACTAATAAGCTATTACTATAATGTCTAATTGCTAATAAAAAAATAAAAAATAAAAAAAATATATATATATATATTCGTTATTATATTATCTACATGTATTATTATGAGTTGCTTGTATTATAATTTTATTTATTTATAATTTTTAATATCTACTTACTAACTAATATTTATTAGTTGATATTTTGTGGATTGAATATGTATAAAAATAATGTATACAATTATATTCATTGCATTATATTTTATTTATTTGTTACTATTTAATCCAATATGTGTAAGCGTCATATAATACACTCATTAATATCATAAATTCGGGATACTTATATTGGGGAAGCAATATAACTACATGAATTCAGGCCACATTTGTCTATCTCAGACGTGGTCACCATAATTTGTTAAAATGTAATTAAAATAATTAGAGTTCAAACTTTTATGACAGAAAATAAGTAATGATTATAGTTTTGAGTATTATATTGGTGGACTACTAAGAATAGTAGCATACAAATATTTACAGAATTAAAAATTAAATTCAACTTTTCAAAATATAGTTTTGTACGTTACAATGGCTTATACATTTTGAATAAAATAATTAAAATATTGTTGTATTGAGGTATTTAATTTTAGATACAATTTATACAATAAGTATTATTAAACGAGTAGATTTTTTTTTATTAATATTTTTAGTTGCTATTTTAATATATTTGATCACATTAGTTCTCATTCAGTAGTTTTCAAATGGTTTGTTTGTTATACCTATTTGTTATTCATTTTATTTTATAAAACACATCAAATTTTTATTCTTAGAATAAAATAAAATAATAAATATTATGATTTTTTTGTTTTTAATCGAATTTTGACATCCAATGAGGAAGGACGTTCAATTATGACCTAGTTTTTTAAATTTAATATTATTATTAGATACATATTTTAAAAAGGTAAACTGAATTTGAATGTTTAATTTGTTTATTTTTTTAAAGGCCTTTCTTAAAAAAAAAAAATGTTTATAATAGTAAAATATTATATAATTGTTATTGTTTTAAAAACGATTTATATTTCATATTAAATATGAGTAGTTGATATAAATAATTTGTAATTTAAAATTAAGTAATATTTACTAATATGTCAATAAGAAAAATCTACATAATACATTGTATTTAATGAGTCACGTACTTAGTGATTTAGTTTAATATTTAGAATTGATTTACATTTTAATACTGGATAAGTGAATCAAGGGGCTAATGTAATTTTTTTATTGTTATATTACTCATGTCGTCGACAAGTCCTCATCCTACTTCAAACGCTTCCGACGACGACAGGCGAACCATTCGAATCCACTAATTTCTGCGCTCAACCTAGATGCCTTGAACCCTCCGAGAAGGTTCATAAGGTACTGGTAACATGACTTGACTTAAGAATTGAAAAAAAAATTGAAATAACATTAATATGTATACCTAATATACATTATATACATATAATATAGTCTAATCATATTATCATTCCATGGTCTGAGTGTTACTGCTGGGTGACTTCTCTCTTCGCGTCTCCATGTCTTGGATATAAATATTTTTTTTGCGCATATGCTTATTGTAAAACCATTACAGATTGTGTACAATCCAATAAACTTAAAAAAAATAAATACTTTTATTTTTATTTTATTCAAATAAAAAATTTAAAAAAAATTTGATTTATTCATGTCAAATTATGAAAAAATTTGTATGACTATTAAGAATGTATATTTTGTTATATAATATAACATACTATTTTTAGTTTCGATTTGAATTAAGCTTTTTTCAATAGTATTCATCTGACTTTTTACAGATACTATTTAATACAATACAATTCGTTGATGAATAATCTAATATAAAATCAATTTTCATACAATAGCAAAAGATATATATATTATTACATTTAAAGATTTTTGTATTACTATTTAAAATATTTAAACAATTAACATTTTTATTATGATATAATATATATCACTATTATTGTCAGGTTTAAGTTTAGAATTGAAATACTACGCGATAGGTTAATTGTTTATTATTTTGTAATTTCAAGATTTTTGTATAATATTATAATATTATATTTACTGATAGTTAATTATATCATAGCACAGGCAACAAACTTATAGGATATTACTAATACTATATTTGTAGTTTTACCAGTTTTGGGCATCAAGCTTAAAATTATATCATGTGTAGATTGTATTTACAAGTTTATCGACCGAATTATATTCATTAGGTGTTGCGCCACTGTGGTATTCATTAAAACATTTTCTAATAAACTATTTTAATGAGCTTTAAAAAAAGTAAAAATGTCTTTAAACATTAAAATAATCCGAAATATGTACCGAATTGGTTTTTCAATGTGATGATTTATCATTACTATCAAATTTTAAGCGACAGCAGAACACGGTTGCATGCGCCGAGGACGTATAGAACGTTTTATACGGTGGTGACACATGTCCTGATAACGGATATCTGGAGGTTTGGCGTTAAAATTTTAACCCTCGGATATTCGCTCGGGTTGTTGTGAACGAGTATTTGCAAAATAAATTATATTTCCTTTTTATTTAAAGGCATTTACGCCTTTAATTTTTTCTTGGAATGAACACTAGATACCTACCATTTTTGTGGTTGACCTGACAATTCGCTTAAAAATGTAATAAAATGCAAAGTTTTTTTTATTTATTTATTAAGATTAAAATGTCTCAGCATATTACATGCTATTACATGTCAGTTTACAAATTACAAGTTACAAGATTCTATTACTAATTATAATTAGTTTAAGATATTGTGATAGGTGAATACATTTTAAAGTTAGTATTTGTGGTGGTTATTATAGTTAATCTTCGTCTTCGCTTTGGTCTGGTATAATATCTTGAGGTAGACCTGGTTTTAAACACCGATTTTTCGAAAATGCAGTCTGAAAATATTGTTATTGGAAATTTTAACTTAAATAATTATAGCTATATGAGTCAATTTACAATACATCTATTCAAAGCCAATTTTATTGAATAACTAAATAATATATAAATGTGTAGCAGTTTGTAAACTAAATGCCCGACATCTAGTAAAATTATCTTAGCCGTACATAAAATGTTTCTGTAAATATACTCGTACAATGTCTAATTATTGAAAGTAAATTGATAACAAATTAAATTTACTTTTAATTAATGAATTATTTAAGAAAAATTTAATTGTATAAAATAAATATTTTAATTTTAAACAATAATCATCCTTTTTTAATAAAAAGCCTTTCTATTGTGAATTTGCTTCTTTTGTTAAGTCAGCTATTTCTCAAATATTTAATATTGTGACTTACAAAGTAAAAAAGTAAATGATTTAGTTTATTTTAATTTATACACCGGTGGATTCTCTTTTGGTAATTTAAATAATAAATTACTAAAATTACATAATTTGTTAATTTTATTTGATTATGGAATTTAAGTTGAGTTTTTATAATATGTATTTTTTTATCATGAAACGTTATTATACTCACTTTCAGGGTTATTATCAGAGAAAAAAATATTAGGTCTGTTTTTTTTTCTGAAAATTTCTATAGTTAGTGATAATCATCTATCTGTAACCATAAATATAATTATTACATAGTTGCTATATATTTTAAATTTTTATTAAATATCAATAAATGAAAGTCATGCTTTTTGAAACCCTCAAAATAAATCAAAATAAAGTCATTAACTATTTTATTAACATTCGTGAGAATAAAAGAACTTCGTACGTTCGATATACTTGTGTTATGGATTTTTGATATTATAATATATTGATAATGTTATTTGTTGGATAATCGTAAACAAGAAAAGCCGTATGAAGTTATGATTCCAAAAAAAAGTGAAATATCAACTCTAATAACTAATAAGTAATATTATATAATCGTTACAATAAGTTAGCTAGCCCTCATAATATATTTAATATTCCATTTATCTTTCATTGTAATTTAGCCAGTCCGATTTATTTATGATAATAATAATAATAATTTTATTTAAGGTGCAGAAAAAAAATAAAACGACGAAATTTTGCAAGCAGTAGCGTACGTAGGATTTTAGTTCGGTCAGGGTTTTACATAAGTAAATAATTTACATTATTTTTTGTTAAAAAGTTTTTGTATAATTAGTTATGTAACAAATTATAATTATTAATACATTTAACAATTTATATTAAATCTATTAAAAATTACCACAATTTCATCAACTCTGTGTATTAAAAAGGTGATAAATAAGATTTTTTTTAAAAGAGGAGATTTCAGGGGGGTTCAGAACCCTAGAACTCTGCCACTGCGTACGCCACTGTTTATAAGTATATGATATGGTCTAAGTCTTAACTCTTATTCACCATATGGAATATGAGAAAAACTATTTTTTTTTGTTATTAATCCATTAGTTGTTATTTTTTTTTATTATGCAGTAAGTTGGTGATTTGAGTAATAAAAATAATTTATATGACTATAGTTTATACACGAGTTTATTGATAGAATATTTAATTTAGAAATTAATAATATTAAATGGAAATTTTTTTATAATCTATATTTTAATAGTTAATATAAATGAATAGAACGTATTTCATGCATTTGAATGTTAACTATAATTATTGTCAATGGGAATTTTTTTTTTTTTTTTTTTTAACGTTTATTTAAATATACACAATCTGTAAATGTTGTTTTACAATAAGTGCATGTGATGGAGGTGATATGGTTTTTGAGAGGCTGGAAATAAGAAACCGCCCATTGGAGGCACTTAAGGTTAGGATTTTAGGCTAGGATTTTAGTTTGCTAGTAGGAGAGGGTGTGATTACAAAATTAAGGGAGATAGAGGTATAAACAATTTTAGATTAGTAGGTCACGACACCAGGTACGTTTTAGACGCCTTCTGGGGTCACCAGGAATAGTGTTGGTAGATAGTTCGGAAATCAATGGGAATTTAAAATTATAAAATATTTAATATTATATTGCTCGTATAGTTTATCACAAATTTTGCACTTTAGAAATTGGAAGTATTATGAGACTCGGAAGAACATACACAATATCTATATTTATTTATTAGATATTTTGACATCTATGTAAAGCAAACTAGGAATTAAGGTATCTACTCACATTAATTAAAATATAGTTTGTTAAGGTAATAGTTTTAAGTGAAAGATGAACATAATGTATAATATGTATGTATACATGATACATGTAAAAGTACGTAACTAAAGATCGCTTTTATTGAAATTAATTAGTAATTAATTGTAAAAATTACAAATATTATATAACAATGTACATTGGAAATATGTTTCTATCCATTTTATCCATTTAAATTTTAAATAATTAGTAGTACATTTAACTATTTGAAAGACGTTCCAACCACAAAAACATAGCTAATGATTAACTATTGAAATGAAAATGTATTACCGTATTACCTACAGTTTACCGAGGTATAATCACGGACAGAGGTCAAATTTTTAGAAATTTAACAATAACGCGAACAATATAATATTATGGTTGATTATTGTCTAAAGAATTGACACATCTTTTATTTTACAAAGTAGGTAAGAAGGTGTTAATCATTATAGCTTCAGCAATTGAGATGAAGTTACGTCTTGTGCGCTACTTAATACCAATGGTTACAAGTTAATATTTATTTTGTTTGGTAAACTGCTGCAGAACATTTAATATTGAACTAACTTTATTACTTATAAATTCAGAAAAACAAGGGGTATAATATGAAATTGATTGGAAACACTTGATTGAATTTCTATATTGTGCATGTGTTGAAACGTTATTGAATTTCCAATATATTTTACAACAGTATCGCATTTATATACATATATTATATAGTATACCTATATAAATACAATTTAAGGTTGCTGTACATGCCATTTGATCTAACTACCAAAAAAACATTTATTTACGATATTCATCAGAGTTATAACCAGTAGTGGAGAGGTAGCTACCAAATAGATAAGAGAAAGGGCTCTCGTAAATTGTTTCAAATTTGATATGTAGGTACGTGATCATTGTAACTTTTAGTTTTTAGTTTTTTCTATTTTAAACATTCATTAGTATCCATCATGCACGTAAAAGTTTAGGAGTCTAAACATTTTAGTCAAAAAGAAAAGTTGTTCTTCCGTGTTTACATTATACGTAGGTATACTTTCATACAAAATTCAAGCGTAACATATGTTACAATTTCGATGATAATATATACCTACCTAATGTGTGTTATGATGTCATTACGTGTTAATTTATTTTAGCAATACGTATTATATATTATATACTATAATATCTTAAAAATATTATTATTAAATAATTAGCGTTATTCATAGCTTATTCTAAAAGGTCCGGGTGCTGACGTAACGTTACACCAGCACCCGGTTGAGATAAATAGTTTTTCTGGTGCTTGGTTTAGGTTACGAATTCCAACTATGTGGTTAAGAATGGTTACGAATCGGTTACTAAATCATGGAACCAATTTAAAATAAAAAATCTTAGGTTGTGGTGCTGGTGTAACGTACCTCCTGACTTATTAAGTACCTACATATCAACTCAAATCTTTACGAAAATGAATACAGTATAGTTTTCGACACAAATAATTTGTGTGTTTTTTTTAAAAATTTTATATGTAATTGTAAAAAAATAATAAATATATATAATTATTGTATTCATTGGCACAGTACAAACTTGTTCCTTTATCTACTTGAAGAATAAATAAATTAGTCTCAATAGTCTAAATAGTCAACTACTAGGATTAAAAAACAATTTAAGTTTTGGTAGATTAGAATTTAGAGAACAATTTTAAAGAAAATTAAAAGTAATAAAATCCCTTAATGTGTATGATTTATTAATTCAAGATGGTCTTATTTGGTTCTTTATAATACACAACTACAATAAATTAGAGGAATGAAATCATTAATCATG
Source organism: Diuraphis noxia (assembly GCF_037042655.1). Classification (NCBI taxonomy): domain Eukaryota; kingdom Metazoa; phylum Arthropoda; class Insecta; order Hemiptera; family Aphididae; genus Diuraphis; species Diuraphis noxia. The sequence goes on along the minus strand of NW_028301712.1, from coordinate 16,048,362 downwards.
TATAACAAAACAATAATAACATGATGTGAATTACAATATGAATAATGATAATACTTGTTACAAGACTTCTACGAATCAAAATAGAATATATACTTACCAAACCTCCGGTATCAAAGAACAATTGATTATATTTTATTATTGATAAGCGTTGATAATAGGTTTTTGAGCAGGTACTCGATAAATTAATACAATGTCAACGTGTGATTCCGGTGCGAGTAAAAATTAAGTATGAAACTGAATAATATAAATTCAATTCTATTAATTGCGAAAAAAAATAATATTTTCCATATCAGTTAGCACAAAATGAATAATAATCAACATTAAACGCAATCTAAACCATTATAACAAAAACGATGATTATAACGATTTTTCTATAATATGTAGACTACCTAGGTTAGTTCCTTTAAACGGGTTACAATCGTGTAAAATTAGTACGTAATGTTGTTTTGCAAAAAAACGAAAAGTCATAAGAGCACTCGTGTAAACTTACAGGTTGTGTATTGTGTTCAATTTATCTGGTTCGAACCGTTAGGAACAGACATTATAAAATAACACGTATCGAATTCCAAATACTTATCAACTGCAGGTAGAGAAACCCATCCACACAGGTTTAAATCTAACCTAATTCGAAAATCGTTTTTTTACGTCAATGCCCAACGTTAAAAATGTTGTTCAGTGCTTGGACGTTCGTCTGGCCCAACATCGAAGCAGACGACGTACGAAAATAAAGACAAAACTGTAATAAAATCAGAAGAAATGGCGTAAATCATGGCCATAGATAACTATTTGTCCAACTTGAAATTCGTGATGGTGATCAAGAGCTCGAGTATTTGGGCGAAGATCAAACAACGATCGCTGACAATAAACACGCCTTAGATATTGGACGATAAAATCCAATAATTATTATAAATATACTGTAACTTTGGTGTCAAAGGATGTAAATATATAAATTTTCAAATTTTATATAGGTAAACTATTAGTACACATTTGAAAAATACCATACTTAAACATTTTGAATAATTTACAAAACAACTAGTTATGCGTAGGTATAAAAACAACTGTTTGACTTTATTTGGCATAACATAGTTGAAAATAAAAATAATTGTTTAAATCAGTTGATTTTGATAAAAAAAAAAAACATAAAATGTACATATACCTATATAAATTGAGTTCTATGTTGTCTTCAATACTCCTCCAATAATTATTATAAATATACTGTAACTCCGGTGACAAAGGATATCAATATATCAATTTTTTAATTTTATATAGGTTATAGTATGCCTTAGAATAAAATATTGTGTATAATGATGTTCATTTTACTTTCATTTAAATTCTTACGTGTTTCTTTTAAAAGTTTCAAGCAGCAAACAACCAAACATTGTTTGTTTGGTAAGTCTTTAGAACAATTGAGCAAACATACAACACATGTAAAGTTAATGTGTCATCCAAAACACTTTGAACAAAACTACTGAAAACTAGCAAATACTATCAATGCATTTTTTACCTTCCTATCGGAAGGTTATCCATTCTTTAATAACATATATATTTTCTGTTATCGTATTCACGCCAACGATGAAAATGATTTTCATGTTCGCGTTGGTGTCGGCGTTGGCCATGTCCTCGGTGCTCGGACTTCCATCCGGTCCGTCACCAAAACAGATGACGTACGTAAAAGAAGACGAAACCGTAATGCAATCAGAAAAAACTGCGCAGATCATGGACATAAACGACCGATCGTCCAACTTGAAATTCGTGATAGCGATCAAGAGCTCGACTATTTGGGAGGAGATCAAGAAACGGTCGCTGACGATAAACTCGCCTTACGAGTTGGACGACACGAACGATGAAAAATCGCTTGAAAAACTGTCCGACCAAGAACTGGTGCAGCTCAAGAAAGCCTGTAACGATGGGCTCAAGTGTGTATCCGTCGATCATCTGCTGGTGCTCGAACAGGTCAAAGTACAGCTCGGCGATGGGAAAGTGTCAGTGCGGATGGCCGTGACCAAGATCACCCAGGTGCTCACACAGTACACTACCGAGTACTACGAGGACGTTTACCAGTACGAGGCGGTCAGTGTTTCCGACGACGAATCCAAAGAGTACAAGTCGGTGACCACCATAATAGAAGACAACAAGGAACTGTGTCGGATTGACCTCACTCCAACGAAAGAGAAAAGCCCTCCGAAATATGATGAAGGTAGTGCTGTACCCACTGCCATCGTTAATAACAACAATACCGTAAACTACAATACGACAAAGTATTACAACATCAACAACGGCACAATCAATAGTGCCACCATAAATGTCAAACCGCAGTCGGGAGACACCGACGACAAACGGCCCACTAATGGACGGGCCCAGATCGACTCCACAAACCGTTCTCCGGACCAGCACGATGTCAATGCCGACCACCAATCAAAATCACTCAACAGTACGCCTGCCACCGGTGACAAATCCAATACCAAAGCTCCCAAAAACTACGCAGTGCAAAAACTAGACAGACAGAACCACGCACTGGACAGCGAGACCTCCGGCCAGCACTATGAACCCGTCACGACCACCAGCCACCATCCCGAAAACGAGCGTTCTACAGACGCTTACCGTAAACCCACCGAGCCTGTTACCGACAACAGAATAGTTCTAAGCCGTTCAAATGGAAAAGATGCCACTAGACAAACCATTGCCCAGAAGGTAGCCGATGATGGTGTCAATAACAACACAATAACACTGAAAAACAATTCAAATGATGGGACAGGCGGTGGTAATAACGATTTTAACAGTGATGTTGTCAGCACAGGTTCTCACAACAAATATAGCACAAAAAGAGGCATGGTCGAAGATGGCATTTTAAACAACGGTTTAATGAAAGCCATGAACACTGACAATATTAACCTCAACAAAGGTACCATTAAAAACGCTAATACTGATAATGGTATTATCAACGTCGGAACGACCAACAACGGACCGGTTAATTACGGTACAGCCCACAGTAACAACAACACAGGAACTATGTTGGCCTCTGACCGTCACGACATCAATCAGTATGTAAATAATATCGATAAAATTTATTCCACAATATTAAACAAATTCACTAAAAATTAATCAATTGTTTTCTTGAAGTTTACGTAGTTACTTATTAATTATTATTATTTTATTATTTTATCAACCATTTAATTGTCCATTAAAATCTCTCAAAATCCCATCCCGCGAGATTCTGGAGCAGCCCCTTCGCTCATTCCATCCAACCACTGGGTCGCGTGGATGAGTGGAGTCAGACTAGCTTTGTGCCGAACGTACGGTGGCCGCGCGCGTCACCACGACTTGTCGGCTGTCGTCGCGTCCGGCCATCGCACGCCCGGGGCTTTGTGGATGGCCTCACGGGGGTTGTGGTGGTATCGTCTTATTAGAAGGAGATAGGTCGCGAGCGGTTCACTCCCGACCACCCCGTCGAGTCGCTTGAAACACAAATATCGGCCTTAAATGAGTTGCCGGGGACTCGCTATATCCGTCTAGCGCCAGGGTGCCCGGGTACGACTTTCCGGTGGGATGAGGGCTCGTTGCGAAGGGAAGGGTGCCATGTGCCTTCCTGTGAGATGATGGTAAAACGGCGCAAGCCAGCAGGATACGGCAACAGGTCCTCTCTCCGTCACACAGTTGGTTATGGTTGTCCATTCAAATATTATAGTATGTGACATTATAATTTTGCAAAAGATTATTTTTTTTAAATGCATTTCATATATTGTTGATGTATATCTTGTGGGTTTTTGTATGTGTTAATAAACAGTTTATCTTAATATTTAAGACAGAACCACGCAATGGACAGCGGGACCTCCGGCCAGAACTACGAACCCGTCACGACCACCAGCTGTTACCCAGAGAGTACGCGCCCAGCAGACGACAATCAGGCACCGACCGGCTACTCGGACAACGAAAATAACAACAACATGAGCTTTAAAAACGGAGTCGAAAACGGTCAGTCTGCAGACAAAACAAAATTCAACCATGACATCGTGAGCGCGGGTTCGGACAACCTCGGGATTGTGAAGAAAGGTTATGTGGAGGACGGTGTACTCAACAACGGTAATATGGAGATGCACAACATCAACAACGGTACCATCAACAAAGGCACGATCTCCGATAGTAATGCTAAAAACGGTATCATAGCCGTTGGTACGGTCAACAACGGGCCGGCCAACTACGGCTCAGCCAACAACTACGCCGACAACGGAAAACAGACCGCAATAAGTGACTATGAAATCCAACAATATTTATCAAATATCGATAGTATGTACTCGAAAATCTTAGAACGCCTTGGCTGACTTTGTTGCTAATTATTCTAAAAATCAGCACCTACCAATATATTAAACAGTATGTTCTATAATTTTGTTTATAATTCTAATTTATGTTTTATGATTTACCGATTAGGTATAAAAATGCACGAGTTCGGATTTTAGTATGTTTTAGTGATTTTCATTTTTCCGTTAGTTTTATATTTTATTTGCACTTCGTCATAACAATATTTCGTGATGCGTATTGTATTCGATTATCATTGCCACTAAGTTATTATTGTTATGCTTTATCAAAAAAATAAAAATAAAAATTATACCTTTTGATCATGAATAATATATTTTTATAATACTGTATTGTTATTAACTAATTGGTAATGTCTTACATTATACAATAATATATAAACTAATAAGTTGTAATATTATGTTTTATTTGCTGTATTGAGTCCGCTCAGTAATTAACTATTATCAATAAATGGATAAGTAAAAAAAAAACATCAATGAATATTATTTTTTTAAAAGTAATATCAATAAACTTTTTTTCAAGCTATACCTGCACATTTGCTAAGTGGTCATAGGTTAATAATTGTTGCAATACTGTTCTATGTGCCTATATTATATTATCAGCATAGAATAATTTATTAATTATATAATAATTTCATACATGTAAAAAATCCATATCATAATTATTTGTTGGCCGTCATTCGAACCTTTAATTCAAAATATGGTTAGTATTTCTTTTGTTAATATAACATTATATTGTGTAGTTTTAGTTTATCAAAATGTTAGCATGCAGAATGTTGTTTAAAACGAAGAGTGACTACGATGTTTTTATGTCTAAACAACAATGCAATATTGTAATGTACCTACAGATACCTTAGGGTTACCCACTTACATGGCTACAGACATATTATGTAGGAACTATTAAAGATATCATTATAAAAAATTATTTGGTTTGTACTGACGTTTAATATTCTTGCTGAGGCCATTGGATTGACATTATTTACATTAATTAATACTACTATACATTATTAGTTAATTATGATAAAATATGCGATTGAAAGATACATGTTAAAAATAGTCAGATAATTAAATTTTACTTATTAGTTTTGAATTATGAATATATTCTAAAGTACATTCAACGTTGCATAGGTCAGGGTTAAGTAACTCCGAAAGTTGATCAGACAGGGCTGCATCTCTCTTATCCTTTTCATATATCCGTTATTCCAAGAGGATGTGTTTGACGGTTAAACGCGCACCACAACTGGTGCAAACTATCTTCATGAAGTGCTGATGGATGATGTGGCCCTATCCTAAGACGGGTGATGGCAGTCTCCTGTTTCCTGGTGATATTTTCGGAGAAAACCCAAGGGAAAGTAATTCTTTTAATCTCGTGCAGTTTTTTTGATAATTTTGCCCATTAATTTTCCCATTGGTCGTGAATGTCTTTGGTTATGGTTCTTTTTGCGTCCTGGTATAAGAAGTCCAAGGTTGTAAGGAAGTTATAGACCAGTGAGCAAGTCTTTCGGCCTTGTCCTCGTGTACGTTGCCTGCTATATCATTGTGACCTGGGATTCACATATATGATACGAGTTTACCGGCGAGGGTAGCTCTGATATGTGTGTTCTGTGTTTTTCTTGCTATGTTAGTAGGTTTTCATTGGTTCTGGAAGGCTTATAATGTAATGTGGTCCAATGTAAACCAGTTCGTAAAATCTATTTAGTTTAATGTATAATTTACATTAAATATAAACACAATTATGACGTGTTATTCTGAACCAAGCACATTTTTAATGTTATACAGTTAAAAACGTTAATTCCAATTCTATAGCTAAGTTGCAGTGTAAAACGAGTGGCAAACAGCCAAATTCTTTGCGTGATATCATGTCAGTATTTTTTATTTATTTCTTATTATTCTTTTACTTACAATAGCGGTGTAGTATTCAGTTGTGCATACAACCAAGCACCCATTATTTGGTATGACAGCTGAATAAATTTCTCAAATATTATTCTTGATACCTATTCGCATCAACAAGTTACAAAATTTTTAATAATTCTTTGCTTTTTATCAACAATAAAAATTTTTACATTTTAGTTTTAAAAAGGTACACAATTTAAGAATAATTCTTATTTCTAATTCTTAGAACACCTAATACAATTATTGTATTTATTTATCAGGAAAATATAAAAAAACGTATTTACGAACAAGTTTAAGCTCTGTAGATAACTTTAATGGCAAACATATGGTGTATAGAGTAGGTATGTTATATATAGGCATATTCAATAATATTTTATAGATTTGTACTGAATAACTACATTTTAATACCTATATAAAATCACTATTATTTCAGAATGTATATTACATACCTAGCTAGTGGTTATTAGCAATATTTTATATGGATAGTATCACAAATTATAAAAGTATCTTTTTTATAGAAACCTATATTTTTAATATTAAAATAAATTTGATGGTACTATGGTGCAGTATATTATAATTTAATAATTATATATTGTTATAAACGAGGTCTTCTTAAATTTTCTTAACACTTATAATATGTAGGTACTTACTTAATTTACTTTATTCATTGATTCAAATTTTCACTAAAAATGTGGTTATTAAAATCTTGAATTATGTCATATTAATAAATCATAATATATTTCTATTTATGCAAGATAAAATGTGTTGTTTTGAAGAAAACTTTTTGTTTTAGGTGGTTTTAAAATTATACGCTTATTTGTGTTTTACGGCTATTATACCAAATAAGACAATATTAAAACTAGTTTTAAATTCGATATGATGTATAAAATCGCTATTAGGTGTAAAATATTTTTTGTGGATATAATATTATTAAGTGTTTTTATCAACCATTTTATGCAAGATATTATATCTAATTCTTTGTATCATTTATGTATATAATATAATTAATATATTAAAACAACAGAATATTTCAAACGTAATAAAGATTTTGATATTTAATTGTTAAAAATATATATCAAGTTACAAAATAAAATGAAAAATACTAATTTTATTACAATTTTATTTTTATCTATCTTACATTAAAATCAGCAAAAGCAGCTATTAGTTATTATATAAATTATAATTTTTCAATTATGAATAAAGTTTCTTAAATTATGTTATTTAAATTAAATTGAAGAATTTAGATTTTCATAAGTGCCTTCGTTCGGTCCGAGTGCTGTGTCTAGAGTGTTGGGAATATTGAGGTTGTTGAGTTCATCTGTGTACTGGAAACATTCTGTAAAAATATGGTTGATTGATAGTTCGGTTGTTCGGTACCACAAGTAGTACACATTAGTTATTATTCAATTACCATGAGGTACCCATGTGTTCGATGCGGGGTCTATTTATTATTGTTTTTTCTCGTCTATTTGTAAGGGAGTTTGGTCAACCGATGATGAAATTTTAAATTTTTCTTAATTTGACGTTTTGTTTGAGCCTTTGTGTTTGTCATTTGATTTGGATGAGTTCTTTAATTTGTTTTTTTATATCTGCAAAATTAGCTATATTTAATTTGTTCGCCTTCTATGTTAGGTATCGTTAATAATAATAATTCTTGTTTTATTTGGTTGGCTTAGTTTTTATGTATAAGCATAAGCTTCGCTATATCTATGGTGATATAAGTATTTTTTAGGCTAATGAGTGTGGAAAGTGAGCTTGAATAAACTATATTGATTTCATAGATGTTTCCATGATCATGGTCATGTGTATATATTATGTGTTTTACTGTCTTAAGGATTGTTATTACTTTAGCCATGTAATTGAAACAACTTCCTGGGAGTTTAAACTGGCAACGAATTTTTCGTTGATAATTGTTATTCCCACGACTTTTTCTGTTTGGAGGCGTCAGTGAAGTATTAATTTTATGTTCCTGTAGTAATTTGTTTAAATGATTTTTATAAAGCATTAGGAGAGTGCGCTTTTTTAAAATTTTGTTAGTACCAGATTTATATCGAAGTTAGAATTCGATGGGGAGGAACTGTGGGGTTGAACTATTATTATCAAAGTTAATAAATTCTAATAATATCCAGCATACTTCGTAGTCTTGTCTATGCATTTATTTGCTGGGTTATTAGAGTTTCTGGTAATGCTTACTGCGAAGAGTATAGAGATTTTTCTATGTGACTTAACTCGTAATGATATTCAAGTGCTAGATTTCGAATGCTTTCGGTGGGGCTAGATAGTATTATAATTATAATTACTATATAATTATACCCTCCAATAGCGAGTTTTAATCTAGTGTTAATAGAATTTATTACAACTATATATTATTATATTCAACGAAATTAAATCAATTGGGTATTTAATTTTAATCATATCATGCAAAATTACATGTTTATTCGTTTACTTGTTGGGCATTTTAAATTTAATTAACTATAGTAATAATAATTTAAATTTGTATACACAAAATTGATCAAAAAAAAAAAAAGCGGGATAGTGGATATCGCTCTTCTGTACAATAGGTTACAAGTGGGTTACTGTAATGGATATAATTAAATTTGAAAGATATAGATAGATATATTTCAAAGATATTATATTATTATATCATTGTATACGAAAAACGATTCTGAGCGGAGACGGTTTATCTGTCTAGGATATATTATAGATTATTATTACTTATTAATTATTATTAATACTTATTCAAATATTTGACTTTCCGGTAGACATTTTTTTTTTTTTTTTTTGATAAAGGTAGACGAATTTATAAGGAATCTTGAATTAAATTTTAAAATCTTATATTTAAAAATAAAAATTTTTATGAATTTCTGTCTATGATAATTTGAAAATTGCCGTAATATTCACGTATTTAGTAAAAATTTGAACTTAAATGCTTATAAAAAAAATGCATGCAAATGTATTTTGCATATTTTTCAACTGCTGTTGTAAAAATATGTTGGAAGCTTTGTATTAAATTTTTAAGCTTTTCTACCCAACAAATACATTTTTATCGATATTAATTTAAAAAAAAAACTAATAATGAACGAAAATTGCATGATCAATTGTGTGTGAAAATTCCCGTTTTTTCCTTAATTTTTAGTTTGTTTATCGGATAAACTTTATCCCAATTATTAAGAAAATTATTGTTTTTACTTTTGACCCCTCAAAATACCAAATAGATTCACTTTCTGATTAAACAATGTACTGAAGTCGAAAATCGAAGCACTTTTACTACCCCAAAACGTGATGACAGACACACGCAAAAAAACACACATAATTTCAAAAATCAATATATTCCTCGCTCCGCTTAGAATCTAATAAGAAAAATGTTTATATATAAAACAGTTTTTAGCTCTTACAACCCTATAATTATATTTATTAATTGAAATAATATTGAAAAAAAAATGTCTAAAATAGTTTTAATTTAATATAATAACAGTATAATAGAAGTTACCTATGAAATGTGTGCTTACTCCATTGTAAAGTTTATCTGATGAAATAATATTATTTGTGATTTATTGTATACGATTTTTATATTAAACACGTCTTATTAATAATTGTATTACTACATAGCTTCGCGTGATGGTCAGCTTTAATATTTAAATTAAAATCATAAATAATTTAAAACGTTTAAATAAATTATAATCTCTTTTATTAATTATTATTTTATAATTATTTTGCTATAATAATGAGACATAATAATAATAATATTATAACATTCATGAAAAGCTTCGATATGTATAAGTAGAAAGCGTTGTTTATATATTAAGTTGTACGATTTCGGCTGTGAAAAGTCAAATACTCGAATGTCATTCGACATTCTGTCGCACCAGAGACCTTTTGACATGTGAATAACAAGTTTTTTTTTGGTTCGGGTCATAAGGGTTTGTACATTTTCCCAATGCTAATCATTCGTTTTCGTTTGTGTGGAGACCTTCGAGACCTTACTCGAAACGCACTTGTGTCCAGGAATATTCCAATACGATCCCACGGGTGTGTGGAATTATTGAATGAATAAAAAGTTCTACATTTTTTTTCTACATTCGAATCGACCCCTGGGAAAAGTGAAAATATTTTGATGAGACGAAATAGAGTAAGAAACACCAGAAGATAAAACCTTGAATTCAGTGAAAAGAAAAAAACCGATTTTATAAAAGTTATTTTTTTTAACACTCGACTATATAATATATAATGTGTATGTGTGCACGTTATGGAAAAAATCGATTCAGGTTTTCACTTATTTCCGATTGCTCTATGCATAAACTATACTGCGACATATGTATTCGTAATAGCTGTACAAAAAATTACGTACACGTCATATGCAATATTACTATTTAGGTTATTATAGATAAAGCGCTCGCATAAAATATTTAAAGTCAGTAAATTTATTTTAAACACATATTTTGAATAATCTTTAAAAGTTTTGTCGGGTATTGCTTTGAAACGCAGGTAGTATAGTAATTTACTTTTTGCAAAATAATTTGAAATATGGCCCATTGTTTGCATTATTAGTTTCATATTATTATGATTGCCACGAGTTTTAAACAAATATAACCTTAGGTGTACATTATTATACCAAGTATGGAATATTTACTGTTGAAACTTTAAAGCCATGTTAGCTACGCATTATTATATTATGTTTTTATGGGTTAAAACAATCATAATTCAATGGAACATCGAAAGCTTGAAATAGAGGATAAAATAGTGGGTTTCGTCTAATGTCTTATTAAAATTTAAAATATTATATCTCTACGTTATACGTTAAGATAGAAGATATACAAACTGTTTTGAACATATAATATTATAATCATTTTTTGAGAGTATATTATAAATATCAGATAAGTTAAAATAAATTACAACTGTTTACATCGAATGGTTTGAATACACTTTTTAAGATTTCGATAAAAGTAAATTTTGTGAAATCGCCTTAATTATGATGTACTAATTAATTTAATACCATAAGACGTTACATCCCACTCCTCCAAAAGTTGGGTAAATTGAGAAAGTTGACCACTTCTCAGAATTTGTAGCCCTGTATAGGGTTATGGGAAAGTACACGGAGGGACATTGATGTGAGGATATAGGGAGCGTCAACTGTGCGTAGCTAAGGGAAGAAACAAAAGAAGTATCGTCGTCGATATTGCGTCAGCATGAAAGGGTAGAAATTCCTGAAGAAGGGCGAATAGTGGAATTAAGTGTTATAAAGACATGTTATAGAACTTTTAAAAGATTTTTATAGCTAATAGGAAATAATTTAAGCAGAATTAATTTTGAAGCAACATTTTATGGTTATATTAGGTATTTATGTTTAAAAAGTAATTAGTTTTAAATAAATTACAACTTGGTGGTTGTTAATAGATACTTACTTAATAATTTCAACCATTAGTATTGAGAATTTATCATTCAATGTTAAGGTTGCAATTTGAAAGACTATTGTACAGTTATTCTGTAGTTTAATTATATTTGGTTTCAGAATTGATGCATTCATTGTTATTAAATAAATAATACAATTTAGGGTTAAAAATTTCAAAAATAAGCTTAGATTCTAAGGTTAGGTCACTTTTTTCAATTTGGTAGTTCCTATACTTTTATTAAAATTAATAATATGTTATTTGTTTTTGACTATTTAAATGTTACGTTACAGGAAAAAATTTACCTTATGGTACTTAGTCCTAGACATAGGCGTAATTTTGAAGATGCAAACTTACTGATAATTGAAATTGGTGTGCGTTAGTATATCATTGTACATTTTTGCTGCTCTGTTCCATATGAAGAATTTCCTAATAGGGGTGGTTAGTTAGTTATATTTCCCAACATAAGGCTGCCGACTAAATTTTTGTTGATTTCCCATCAATCTGTTAGTAAGTCATTGTCAAAAAGTTAATTTTAATGTAATTTTTGTATCTTAGTTCTGAGTAACTATACATAGGTGGAAATAGGGGGGCATGGGGGGCTTAGCCCCCCCGAAATTTCTATGGATTTTCGCCTATGTTACTACATAACTACATAACCCATCAATGATACCGGAACAAAGAAAATCACACAAAATAAAGTGGAAGAGTTAAAAATTTAAAATCGAAGAAACAAGTAGTTAAGTATAATTTCTAAGATAACATAATATGATAATATATTCTTAGTTTTGAATTCATACGTTCTTCGGATAACACAATTATTATTAGACCGAATATCTTGTAACAGAGTAGACTAACGAAAAATGCTCTTCCCAGGGTCAACACATCTAACGTACCTATACAACTTCATGAACAAACTCAATTAGAGATTGCAATGTAGCCATGATATAAGCTTCTACAGACCCGACACCGCCCCCCCCCCACAGTTTTCATTGGTTCTGGGAGGCTTATAAGGCTGAAGAGGGAATCACTAAGAATTATGACCGGGATATCATCTATTTTGTTTGTTGTTCTGTTAGGTTTCAGTAAATATTTGTATCGATTTTCAGATATATTGTGTCTGTGCATGGAGTTTTTTTAAATCTCACTTTAAAATTAAAACATACCAAAAAACTATATCATTGACTAAATAATATTCTTACTTCTAAATTTGGTAATGATTGCGTCAATTTAATCTAAAAGAAAATATAATTTTGAAATTTATAAATTATTCAAATTGTACATTGGCATGTTATTATAGCTAAGTAAGCTATGTAGGTACGTAAGACGGACACATCGAATGTAGGTATAGCGATTGTGTCCTCTTAGAAAATACCATTCGATTTGTGATGCGAGTGTACTATTGGTACATTGGTACTATTGGTTTGTCTATTGGTTATTCTCTTATCAATAGAGTCTATAGCAAATAAAAGTTTATTTGTGAAATCTTTTCTAGGTATTTTTCAGTGTTAAGTAGTGTAAATTGAAAATTATATAAAAAAAGTTGATTCTTTTAACATTACATAGTTAAAAATGGTAAACGCTTGTCATTATTTCCAATGTAAACCAGTTCGTAAAATCTATTTAGTTTAATGTATAATTTACATTAAATATAAACACAATTATGACGTGTTATTCTGAACCAAGCACATTTTTAATGTTATACAGTTAAAAACATTAATTCCAATTCTATAGCTAAGTTGCAGTGTAAAACGAGTGGCAAACAGCCAAATTCTTTGCGTAATATCATGTCAGTATTTTTTATTTATTTCTTATTATTCTTTTACTTACAATAGCGGTGTAGTATTCAGTTGTGCATACAACCAAGCACCCATTATTTGGTATGACAGCTGAATAAATTTCTCAAATATTATTCTTGATACCTATTCGCATCAACAAGTTACAAAATTTTTAATAATTCTTTGCTTTTTATCAACAATAAAAAATTTTACATTTTAGTTTTAAAAAGGTACACAATTTAAGAATAATTCTTATTTCTAATTCTTAGAATACCTAATACAATTATTGTATTTATTTATCAGGAAAATATAAAAAAACGTATTTACGAACAAGTTTAAGCTCTGTAGATAACTTTAATGGCAAACATATGGTGTATAGAGTAGGTATGTTATATATAGGCATATTCAATAATATTTTATAGATTTGTACTGAATAACTACATTTTAATACCTATATAAAATCACTATTATTTCAGAATGTATATTACATACCTACCTAGCTAGCAGTTATGAGCAATATTTTATATGGATAGTATCACAAATTATAAAAGTATCTTTTTTATAGAAACCTATATTTTAATATTAAAATGAATTTGATGGTACTATGGTGCAGTATATTATAATTTAATAATTATATATTATTATAAACGAGGTCTTCTTAAATTGCACATTTTTATTGAAAAAAATAAAAATTAATTGATTCAATTAAAATTATATTATGTACTTCTATAATAATCAGTATCTACATAGTACATACTGAAGTAATTAATATCCAAATAATATCATATCCGTATACAAATATCGGAATGTCGAACAAATTTAGTAAGGTTACTCGGGGAGTTGAATAAATACATCGGTATAGTATTATGTAATTGTATGAACATTTATAGTTTTATTATTATGCACTTTTGAACATCTATTCACTCAATATTGTACGTTTAACATTTTCAACGAAGCATTGAATATTAATAATATTAATTGGTTAGAGCTTATTTTAGTAGTATAAATAATTAAAACTTAAATAATCCTTGCTTGTCGTACTTTTTTTATGTACAGATTGTATAAAACACTAGATTAAAATTTAAAATTTAAAAAATAATAATAATCTTTAATTTTCTACAAAAAATACATTGGTATATGTACTTCTAACATTTATTGAAGTATATTTATTTCATCAACAATGATATTATCTCGTATTTTATATCTCACGATGATAGAAAATACCAAGTAGCCGATTTTTGTCACACGTCAACATTGGTTATATAGTATAACATTTACAAACATCTCCTTGCGTTCATCCTCTTGTCCGAATTGATGCAAATTGTTAATGAAATGTGTATATACAATAATATATTAACGATGTATCAAATATTTTAAATATTTATTTTGTTTTATCATTTTAACTAGAAAATCTGATCAGCATTTAATATGTTGGAAATAAAATTTTGTTCTAATTGCAAATTTAATATAAATTAACGCCAAGACAATAAACACTGGTCGAGACGCTCGCAAAATATCGAAAAAATAACATACATATTATTATCTTGAACTGAATATATTGTAAATATTTTGTAAAATGCAGTAAGTGTATAAAAATGTCTAAGATATGCGATGATAACGCGTTCTACATCACGATGGTGGTATTAAATAGTATATAATATACGCAACTCGCTGTTGTTGTTTATTATTATTATTTTCTTGACGTACTTATAACATTATAATGGTTCCCTTGTTTCACGTACCTATGTATACGGTATACGGTATACCGCAACCATATTAGACTTTCCATCATACTGTCCGACGTGCACGCAAATTGCTATGCGCGGAGCACAGTCGAGAGAGGAAGAAAAGAACCGTACGAAGTTTTGCAAAGTACAAAAGTTGTTCTTTCGCACTGTATATAAAGTTGTTTAACCTGCAATAGCAGAATTTCTGCAGCGAACATATAAATATTGGAATTGAATTTAGCTTCAATCAATTGTTTAGTAATTAAATTTCAAATTAACTGTAAATTGTATATTAGAAACAACATTGGGGTGTTTTATTTAATGTTACAGTCTTACACTAAATATAGTTAAAACACCTATCTATTATGTGTATGCATTGTCAACCTTATACTATATTTAAATTGAAAAAAAAACTATTTTAACCATATTATGTTATTATTACCATGTTATAATATGGATAATATTGTTATATTGGTTTTAAATTATATTCATTAATAACTTAATTCTACGTTAAGTCATTTTAATATTTAATATTTTGATAGCCATCAAATACATATTACCAATATAAAAACACGAGCCATAATTTATTTACGAAACTTGAGATATTTTTATAGATCCTTAATTTGATAAGAAAAACAATAATAATTGAATTTTATTTTTTACGTGGGTGGAGAAGGTACTGGGCATTCTGTCTTGACGGTAACAAAATCCTAAAATCAGTTCTGCACATCGCCACCTATGCGAAATTTTCGACAATCGTATCCGCACCGTAAAATATTTATATTTCATCTATAATTTTATACAATATAAATACTATAGGCCATAGGGTATTATTATTAAAACAGCGGATAATGATACACTTTATTTATTTCGTGATGAGACAACCATCATAATATGTGACGATGTCAATCATATCGTTTGGATTTGGCACGTACTTTCGATCTACGTTGCATTATTATTACATAGTGGGTAATAGTGTAATTCTAGCGAGACAAGGCAAACCCACCATCGTACTATTCGTAATGCGTCCGTTGCACACACGCGGCCGCACGCACAAGTGTCGGACCGTGACACGACTGTCCGTACAATTAATAATCGTATTAATGGTGGCGCTTGAATAATAATAATATTGTCATCACAAGCTATGGCCGGCGAACGACGATTAGCGAGAGGGTCACAATTGGACGAAATTAAAACAATTATTGCATTAAGCACGCGAACGTGACTGAAACCTATTGTGACTTGTGAGACGAATGACCGAAGACCGGCAGTCGAATGATTAACCGAGCAGGCTGAAATCCATTTTACATACTTAAGAAATAAATGTATTCTTACTATGATTTTTGGAGTTGACAAAACATTGACTTAACTCTATAATGGATTTTTATAAATAATAATTAAGTTTTTTTTAAATAAATATACATCGAAAAATCTAAATGTACCTATTATTTTTCTTAAATGACGTCTCCTTAGTAGTTAATTGGCTCATAACTGCAAATATTTTGTTATTATATAATGTCAATGGAATGGAATTATATGACGTGTATAATAAAATCTGGTCATTTTCTAACAATTATAGTTTAGATATTTAAATAAATTTTAAAACATTAAATGAAAGCTTGACAGCATTTTTTTTATACATTATTAACTAATACTAAATATAAAATACTAAATACTGATGTGCCTGTATACAGTATATGTACACACCATATTGATTTTATGTGAAAGTTAAGTATACAACTAAAAATGATATTATATCGTTGAACAATTAATCAGCATTTAGGTGAATTAAAGTAATATTTTCTACTTAATGAGATTTTCTAAACATGGTTTTTAGACTTTTTATGATGCTTATATTATATTATATAAGTTACCTATATCGAAGAAAAACTAATGTAAACTAAATATTGATCTTAATCGACCAAATGATAATTTTTGTACATCTAATAGATTTTATTATATAGAAAATAACAGTATACAATCTTTCAAACAATCGAATTTTTTTCTGTACGTACTTAAACGTTGTATTTTTTCTAAATATTAATGCAATACACCGAGTAAAATTTATATAAAATACATGGTTCTATTAATTCTTATATTTCCTATGTAATATCTGTGTCACGTAATATTATCTGATTTACAGTGGAAACGGTTTTTTTAGTTTTGTTAACATTATGCAAGTTGCGAATACCCGGGACATATTATACTATTGAACGCAGTGTACACTGCAGCTGTTCGTTACTTGGCGAATAAAAAGCGATCACGTTTTTCTACAAAAAAATATATTTCGTATAATTATTATTATTATTTTTTTTTTATCATAATGATTACGGACGGTGTACAGAATATAATAAACATACGAGTCGCTTGTTATTCCGAAATATTATATTTCCATTTCTTTACATGAAAAATTGGAGAAACTTTTGTCCCGTGAAAATTTTTTTCAGTAAAAAAATCATCGTTTTACGTTTAGATCGTCGGTAATTAAATCTGATTTTCAGTGTAAACATTTTTATAGATTTATTAACAATGATTAAAGAGAAATATTTACCACCACTTGAAAGCGTGCAATTAAGAGACTTGATATTTCTTTGCAAATATGGGGAAATATCCACATTATACTGGTGTTAACATTTACTGGTACAAATATATGTTTAGTATACAGCTTTCCTATACATATACTGCGTTTAAAGAAATGATAATGGGATTGTACACTTAATTTATGATAATTTTTAATATAATAGAAGTATATAAGTGGGCATTTAATTTGCACAGTTCTCATTAGAGTCTCTAATAATTCTTGAGCGCTTAATGTGTAATACGTTATACAATACAATAATATATTATTATATAGACGTACCCACGTACCTACTTCAACAAACAAATATAATTATCTGACTAAATTATTAAAGCGTGTGTTAACCTTTAAGTAATACATTCTGAGTACTCATACTACAATAATTATTCAAAAGAATGAAACACATAAAGTATAGTAAAATAAAATGTATTCTGATACGGATTCATTTTGAAGTGGCGAGTTATAGAGAAGACTTTTCTTAGATTATGGCTGTCATGCAACCCTCATTATAAACTTCCAGCACAAAAGGTTCGGTTCTTGTATATTAGTATTTTGCTCGCTGTCAATGATAGTGTGCACTGCGGTTTACAGATGATAAAACTTGTGCCCAAGGTAAAAAACTAAAAACCATGACAAAAACATATTTACGTCACGCGAAAAAAAATCGATTGCTGCACATAAATATATTTCATACATCTCTAATGGTGCAATAGAGTAGATATACAAATAAATTAATGTAATGTTATAATTATGCAACATATTTCCATATTGTATTTTCAGATAGTTAACTACTGTTTTATTTGTCTGTTATCGTGATAACTTTGAAATAACTAATTTAGTGCTTTAACAATTTTTACTGGTTAAACTTTATTGATTTTATCCTCAGAAATGTGTTTTATTTTATTTTTTTGGAGTGAACTTCTTTATGGAGAGAACACGTGAAAAATCTGTGAAACGCTGTGAGCATCACGTTCAGAGCTTAACTTAAATTGGACCATTTAGTATTAAACTAAACCTACAATTGTATGGTTTTGCCAGGGCTTGGATTATGATATTTGTTGATATTATTAAAAGGTATGACGTATTTATCACGTTCTAGTTGAAAATTGTATTATATTGTTATTATGAAAATTAATCGCGTCCCGGAGGCCTAAAATTGGAACAAAGATTGTATCACGGAAGACGGAAGCTTCAGGTATATAGAATCCAAACCGTTACTTCAGTGTTCATTGTGTTGCTTAAATAACTTGCATCTAAATAAAATGCAATAATTAGTAATATACTAATATTATTTATTCATAGGTACATACGTATAAAATTATGTCACGATGACAATTTATTATTGTTCATAACTTGCGCTATAGTTACCTAAAAATAAAAAATATAAAATGATAATTTTTCTTTTGTAATATCAATCGAATGACGGAGCGAAGCCATGGTAGAGTACAGTGAATCGAAATCGTGAAACACTAATGTGACCGATAATCACGTCACACAATATTATGACGACCCCTAAAACGAAAAAAAAAAACTTTTATATATGGCTGCTGGACGGAAGGACAGAAACGTACAGTATGTACCTGCTTGAAGTCCAGACGTCGTGGTGTGATGAACCAAATGAAAATAGGTGAGAGTGTGGGGTGACGATGTAAAAGCTCAATGACAACGATGTATAACTTTAACTTCACACCCTGTACTTTCTATAACCGGTTCTCGATGGCGGGAATACAAAAAAAAGTATAATTATGAACAGTATATTATGTTGATAACATGAATTGAAATATGTGCTTTGAATGCATTGTTCTAGACTACTATAGCACCATAAAAATATTCCTTTTGAAATCAGTGCTCTAGTTATAACGTATAGAATAAGATTGTATAATTTTTACATTTTATATTTTCAGGATATTCTTAAAATTATTCATAACACCGATAATTTTTAACCTATATGTTTACCTATAAGTAATAATATATTGTCAGTAAAGTAAAGTAAAATTAATATGCAAAAGTGTTGTTTTATTAGTGGTACACAATACAAATTAATAAATAGTAGATACTACCTAATATCTAATGTAAGATACAAAATTGTAATAATTCGTATTTTATTATCGTTAAACATGTTAAAAATCGTCGTATTTTATGCTTTATTGGTATAATGTTATATTATTTCTAATTTTAAGTTGGTAACTAAAAGTACCGTATTGGTAATAAGTACAATCTGTTTTTTTTATCGAAATGTGTTCTTTGTTTATAATCTATATTTCACTATTGTAGCAGAAACTTCAATTTGCATAACACACGATTTTTTTCAAAAAATGTATATTTTTTCCACGATTGAGTAAAGAATGATAATATAGATGCATGTATATGGTAAAAATAAAAACTTTATATCGATATTAAAAGATTTAAATATATCAATTTATTATTATTATTAATTATAGTAGGATGACGTGCACACTGCTTCTAACACTAGCACAACACCGCAGCTAACATATTATTTAATGTGGCTATGTGTACATCATACATGCAAATTTACGTATCTATTAAAAATAAAATACAATTGATGCCATTGGTATTAAGCAGGTATTATAACATCTGGTTGGAATGTTGAGATAATTGTTCAATCTCAAAACTATGAACTCCGTTCACTATACTTACCCATTATTATATAATATATATTATGTAAACCCGTTGTGAATAATAAAGTCGTTTCAGATAGATTCTATGTAAGTAATTGTAACTTAATAATATTATTTTTAAATAACGATACGAAAGAATGTTTTGAATGGGTCACAAAAAAATAAAACTTGTTTTATACTAACATTTCTAACACAATATTATTTTATACTGTACGGAAAAAATGTCCTCTAGTGCATCGTAGTTTCTAAAAGATAACATCTGAGGACCTGTCTATATACATTACTTCTATTTCAATATAACGGCGAATTTTTAGTGAAATCAAGCGTATATTATGTTTAAATTATATTTTTATGTAATGATATTTAGGAGATACAGGCAGATGGTGCAAACAGAAATTTATTATATAGATCCTATTAGAGGCCAGTGACATAAACTTCTAAACAGAACGTCGGCATAGTGTAAAGTTATGGGAATTTATGAGTTTTGCTGCGTTTGTACGTTTTTTTTCTTTTACAAACACGGCTGTGTGTCAAATAATTCTGGTTCCAAATGTGGTTTTCAAAACAATAAAATACCTGTTTGGACCGAGTTTTAAGAGGAAAACTATAAATGGTTGTATTTATTTTACTATGATTTCGTACAAAAATCTAAGAAACAATCGCACTGCAGGTGTTTTGAATTCTGTTATATTATGGTATAAAATAATAAAATATATTTCAAATTATCAATTATTTTATCATTAAACTTCTCAAACTTTTTATTTTAAAGGTATTTAATACATGTACAAAAACACAAATAAATTATTATATTACTTTTCCTCTAGTATATAATATCATTATCAGTACAGGATCTAGAGAGCCATACAATAAATACATTCAAATTTCGTTACAAATGTATTAACTAATTTCCAACAATTATGAAAATAATTTTTCTATCTTTTTATTTTTCTATAAAAAAAGTTTTTAAATTATTATTCAGTATTTAATAGTTTCCATATTAAAATAAAAATAATAATATCAATATTATTAGTAAAAAAAATTACCGTTTTGTATATAAAATGCATTTTATATAAAACATTCAAGGGGTTGGAAAAATGTAGAGGCGTTTGGTAAGCGAATTGAACAGAGGGAAGTTCCCTAGTATTTTACAAAATATCTATGTTGGATTTATGTTTAATAGATAAGCTTTAAATAAACATTATTTTTATTGGATTTCAGTCTACTGATAAAACTTAATTTACTTAGATCTAAAAAACATGAATGTGCAGTACTTTAGTGTAAATTTGCATATGTACTGAGATATATTGTATATAAGGTGTTAATAACCAGTAGGTATGTGAAATTTTGAATCAATTGTTTCAACTCAACATAGTTAATACTAATAAATACTAATAGAGTATTTTAAGTATATACCATATGGGAAATATCTAATAAGAATGTTACCATGAATGTAAAAGTAAAAAAGTATGCTGAACAACTTACTTATAATATAATATTATTGTTATTTCTGAGATGCATGAAATATATTATCATGATTTCAATTTAAATCCAATAATTACCAATTTGTAGTAACTTCACAAAATGTATTTAAAATTTAAGCTACCTTTATGACTAAAACTCACTTTTCCAATCTTTCGTAAAAAAATAAAATATGTTAGAAGTATTGAAATATTATACATTATGCAGTTTCATTATAAAAATATATTTATATAAATATTGGCTTATAATACGCATAAAAACCTCTCATCTTCTGTATTTAAGTATAATAATTGTTGTAATTATTAATTATTATGTGGCCTGATGTACTTATACTCATTTATTTGATTTTTAATATTTTTTAAATGATTAAAAATAAATAAAATAAAATACGAAGTGTTTGAAAAAATGCTTGTTTAAGTCAATTGAGCGCGTTTACGATAAAAAGTTGAATATAAGCTGAATTCTAAAGTTCGTTTCATTTGAAAAGTTTTTACAGAACGACTGATTGTAATGCCATGTTTTTCAATTGAATCTTGTCATCTTGATTTCAATACACTTTATCCTGTTTGTGTTGTTGGAATGTACTTTGTATGCAATTTGTTTTTGTTTTTTTTTTCTACAACAACAATGTTTTGAGATTTAATTTATTTCAAACTTATGAAATCCCAATACTTTAAAAACAAATTTAATTTTTTAATTTTTTTTTCCATCGATTTATACCTTATGATATAAGTACCCGCGAGTATTATTATATATAAATCAGTATATATTAGTCCTTTCGAGTTCGTACTTCGTTTAATTCAATACTTATGTATTTGGGTACCTAGTATGCTGTCTCAAAAGCAATCAGAATGAATAAATTAGGGCAAATAGACCACAAAAGCAATGGAATTAGTTCTGTACGAAATATTCTTCTATAAATAATATTATTAGTATATAATAATATGTACATATTATTATTATTAATTTTATTTATTGTATTCGACTAATTTAAATGAATCGCGTATAAATTAAGAAAATTATAAACTTTTAAATTCTTTTCCAGTTATATTATTTCAATGCACATAATATATTGTATTATACCTATTCGACTCGTTAATTGTAATGAATAATAACAATTTAACCCGTATAGTTATTAATCTAACAATGTATAATGGTTATTACGATTTTTAAATTTATTTATTTTGAATGCGTTCCAATCATATAATAATAATATGCTCGTATACACATTTTTTAGTCCAAAACCATTGTTAGGTGTTATAGTGACGACGACCCATTATTATATGGCCGGCGAGTATCGATTGTTTCAATACGTCACAATGGGTACCGTGATTATGATTTATGAATATACGAAAACTGTTTTACGGACTTACAAAAGGTCCATGTCAGGTGGCTTGCGAGATTTTATATCCGTTTTATTTTGTTTTTTTTACGATCACTCTTTTTAACTCTATAGATAAACCTATATATTATGTACCAAACTTTATATATATATAAATTTATATATTATACTCTCTCCCACCCCCTGCACACGTGTCAGCCGGTCGACTCGGGCACTCAGCAGACAACAATGACCGCGATTCCAATCTCTGAAGCACACACATACACACAGACATTGCAGCAGCAGCCAGCAGAGGTACAACAGGCCTCAGCTTGAGACCTATTGTACGATATTATTATTATTCCCTCCAAAACAAATTATTGTTGTACAGTGAGGTGCTTAAACAGCGTTGCTCACAAGATATTTATCGAGTAAATGAGAAATTTCATCTTCACGAACGCATCTCAGTCGATACGTATTTAAACGGTTTTTTTTTCGAGAGAGGGATCGATAGGACGGTAATTAACAACACGAAACACACAATGGCTAGTTGATAAACGATGGCATACGATTGGACGGGACCACGGTATAGGTATACATACCTAATATACTATACATAACATATTATTAGACGGCTAAGATTGTGACGTGAAATAGTGCGGTGATCTGTACTACTACGCCAGTCATTGTACAAAATATTGTTATGATTTCAACGGTTGTTCAATAAAAATAATATAACAAGTTACAGTAGTACACCACTTCAGAATTAAATAATATACAATAATTCGTTAACCATCGTTAATACCGTTGCCATTTATAGTAAATTATTCGGACTTATTTTAGAGGGCAACGATGCTTAAAGGTTATAAATTGTAGGTAGGCCACTAAAGCACTGTTATTATTTATTACCACTATGGAATCGTTGGGATATTATTATTTTGTTTCTATGTGTATAGAAGTGATAATCGTTATTCGTTTGTAAAAATAGTCGTGCCATAGCTGCGACGATAATTATAATTGTATCATATCATATATTGAATGTAATTATAATTGTTCCGCGTCATCTCGCCTGACGACGATGTCACGGAATAAATCACAATGTCTGTATCGTAGTCATACTAATTGTTAGTTATTACTTATTACTTGTTACATTCTATACCTGTGATTTTACTGTTTTCCATATTATTAGTAAAGTTGGAATTAAGTTTTGACTCAAGCACCATTAGTGATATATTATATCGAATAAAACAATTGCATAACTGTAACCTATATTGAATCTATTGGAGTATCTTCCTATATGTAGATATAATATGTACCATAGGCACAAACGTGGAGGCTTAGAGCCTAGAGGGTATTAATATCCCCAATATTAAAATTATCACCTTAAAATAATGTTCGTGTTAATATATATCAAAAACTTTTTTTTACAAAAAAAAAAAAACTAAAATGAGAAGTTTATAGCTAAGCACCCCTAGTTTTTTTTTTTATTGAAATTGCTCCTATGTTTTGTACTTAATCATCTAAATTCTATAAATATGAAGTATATTCGTATAGTAGTATAGATGTATATAAATATTCTATGTGGCTTGGCGTGGCGCGTTGGCTGCTACCAATCGTGGAATGCGACTAGGAGTAAGTAACGGTCACAGATACTAGTTCCTGGATGGGTGACCACCCGAGTTCATGGTAGTTAAAAACCTTGCCACACATACACGTGTTTGCTAACTACCATAACAACCGTAAAAACATCCTACCGTACCAAAAATTTACCCCTCCCTACAACAGCTAATGGCCTTAGTCACTGGGCTTAAAATCAATAAAAAAAAAATTCTATATTTTACTTTAAAATTATATATTCAATCATATAAATATAAATTAGTTAATGACCTTGGTGTCTAGTGACACTTAACTTTGAATATTCGTAGTCGTCTGAAAAACAATGACCGTTTAATGTAGTGTTCGCACAGATGATTTCATTTAAGACTTAACTAAGTATTTTGTCTGGTGAATTGTTGGGAATGGAAGTTCTATTATATGTTCACTGTCTGCAAATCAAACTATAATATTAGTCACCCGATGACTTTGGTCACCTACAGGGCAAGATCTATAACGTCTAAGTATCAATATATTGTGTCACGACTCTGTTTTACTAGGTATCAGAATATATGGAGTGATGAATGTCTAAAATCCGAATAAGTGCCCTGGACTGACGGTATAAAACTATTACCAGAAGAGCGGTATAATCAGTTCCTACCGTGATATATCCTATAACGCGTGCACAACGTAATTTATAAGGTTTTTCCTCTGTTTACCATGCTAACTGTCTAATCTGGTGTCCAAACAGTTTACCCGTGGTGGTACACTATACCGCAATATTACCACTTGATATCCAGTTGTAATTGTACTCAACAACATTTTACTTATCGATCTTCTTCATAGATCCACTGCTATTATAGTTAGATAATATGTTATTTAATAATAATATTCAGAGGTGGACTGATGTTTCGTTTTTAAAAAATTCAAATAAAACTCTAACAAATATTATAATGTTACAATTATATATAATAACTGTTTTCCGACATCTCACCCCCTCAAAGATGTCTGTTAATATTCAGACTTATTGAATTACTAAATGTAGCCTCTCAATATTTAATGTCAAATCTCAAGATCGTCAATGAATGTATTATAAATCTATTATTACGTACTACCTTGTGTACCTTCTAATAGTTATACAACTAAACCATTAAAATAATTTATATCTAATAAACTGTTAATTTTATATTTTTAAATCCCTATGTTTTGTATGAAACTGTTATGATATTTGGTTATTTGGCTTGATAAACCAAGCTACTAGCTATGCCACTATATTAGTAATAGTATTTTATTAACTAAAATAAAATTCATAAAATGATCAAACGATTCGATCGGATTAAATGGTGTGTTCGTTGATGGAAGTCCGAAATATTCCATAAATTATGTTTCATTCAACGCAGTGGCATAATTAATAATAATTATTAATTATATCGAAATGATTTTAAACTCATGATGTCAACACAAATACCAAAATTTTGGGTTCAGATAGCTATGTATCACATTGTAACATCCCTTGCCGGCTTACCGCCGGATAAAATAAAATTGTAGGGGTAGAATCCTAGGAATCGGTGGTTAATAAGTCCCAATATTCCATGGTCACCAGCTTACATTGAAATGCTTTGAAATCGTATACTGTTGGAAGCGAGAATTCGAAACTATGTTTAAGTATGTGTCGGGACTGGGATTCCACGAATCGCTTAGACGAACGGTCATAAGTGATCGATTTCCGTGAGTTCAATATCATTATTATCGTGGTGGAATAAATTTAATGTACATTTTTTTTTTTACCGAATCAACGTATTACACGAAGTCGATAACGAGCCAATGATGTTGGCGTAGGTGTTGCATGTATGTTACAAGCACAATACATACGGCCTACAAGTGCTTCAAAGGCTGGGCCGGTGCGGTACACACGTATAACACACGTGCGACCACCGACACAAAAAAATTATTTACGAATAATCTGTGTGGTAAGTAGAGATACAACTCGGTATAATAGTACCTTCGCGAGTGGTATCGTGGAGTACACCTATACACGCGTACATAACCATACGGCAACTAAACTATATATATAATAATATATGCTTCTACCGTCACAACGGAAACGTGAATAATATACGGTCAATTTAATAAACGAAAATATATTTTCAGTGTTTATTATAATACCTGGCCGGACCTCAGTCACCACTTGATCCTATATATAATAATAATTAATAAAATACATAATAATAATAGTAATTAATAATAATTATTATTATTATATCAATATTATATTAAGTCTGCGGTATTAATTATAAGTGTAGGACGTAGGTACTATAATATTATATCGATATGTTAAATGCACCAATGCCAATAAAAATTCATATAATATTATTATATATCCTTGGCGTGAGCCACGCATACTCTAATTTTATACTGCGTATATAGGTACCGGGAAATTATATTTGTCTTTCTTATAGGTAACATCTTTATTCATAGTTTATGAAATATTAACAAAATGTTTAGTACAAAATAATGATAATCTAGGTATAGTTTATAATAGGTACTGCATTGATTTAATTGTCCTCGAACTCACGAGAATATATCGTGTAAGTTTAAACTCTTCTTCGTACTTTCTTACAATTTTTTTAGCAGCATGCCGCAGTAAACTAATATTACAGAAATTCATACTTATTACTAATTCATATTATGACTTATTTGTTGGAAACAATTTCAGTGGTTTTCGCACGTTTAGTTTAAATCGTTTTGATTAGGTAGGTACTTTGTGTGGAAATATTTTGTTTGATTTATGCGTTGAACTTTAGATATTTATTAGGAATTTACGAAATTACCAATATTATTACCTTGACGAGTCGTATGCTTTTGTCAGAAAACAAAGTTTAACAAGGATATGTTTATTTAAAGTTATATTATACAACAAATATGCAATAAGATATGTCAATATAAATTATAATAAATACCTATATTTAGAATGCTTTTGACCTCAATCCGTTGTTTTCTATACACAAGCACACAACCGTTATCAAAGCATAATATAATATGAATTTTATATTATATTGTACGTTCCTGTTTGACCATCGACTCTTTGATTACACACCTATACCTATATGTATAAGCCACTGTCGCTTGTTTCAACAATTGACTCTGCTGCAGGTAATCAAAAATTAATATTAAGTATTTGCTCGTACTATTCTCTTTGATGTATGTATACTTAATAATCGTTATATTAAAATTTAAATTTTAACCAATATCGATTACTAATGCACTAGGAATACCACAAAAATATTGATATGACATGATGGGGAAGTTTCAATAAACAATCATTCTATTAAAATAAAGCAGCCGTCAGCCATGTATTATATTTTACTATTAAAACAGCAAAACTAAAAATATATCACAATAGATTATGTCTCTAAAAGTCTAAAACATATTACTATCAATACTAGGCAATGTGCAATGTATATAATATTATAAATAAAAAGCAAAAATAACATATAAAATTTTATTTTTGTGCAATTAATCAAGTGTTATTATTATATTACTGTATACTTATATAATTTGTAATTTGTTAATTTCGTTGTACCATTGTATTCTATGATAAATTTATATTTTTTTGAGAATGCATTATTTGTGGAATATTTATCAGCAACCAATAACAACGATACATAATATAATATAATTTTGTAATACGTCAATACGATATTATTATCAGTATATTCAGCATATTTTGGCGTAGGAACACGATTTCAGTTTCCTTTCCAACTAATCATATGGTACGATAGCTGATGACTTTTAGTTCAGCGCCACTGTTTACCATGTCGATGGAATCGTATTCGGTTAAATATAGTAGAAATATACAGAATGATGAGATGGACCATAATGGATGGCACATAATAATAATATAATATGACGATGTATATTAACGTCTGTGTGCATAGTAGAGGTTCCACTAGGACTGTCAACGATGCGCGGTGCATTTGCATCAGTAGGTATAAACAATTATAATGCGTTTCGTATTTTAGAACACACATGATGGTTAGTTCGGTTTCAAGATGAATGCCCTCATCAAGTCGTCGCCGTTAATGGATTGTTTACCTATATTTTAAGCTTTTAACACATACTCGTGCACAGGACGGACCGAGCAAACATCTGCCACTCGAGGAGGGGTACGACCGCATACAGAATATTATTTTTTTTGAAACCCGATTCGCCGTAAAACAAGTTTTTATGGCTCAAGGCATATATTTTATTATTATTATTATTATTATTATTATTATTATTACTTTTGTTTTTATCCACAGCTTAACAATAGCTGGCCACGTTGACAAATTTCTTGTGTAAAGATTATTTTTTCTTTGATGAGAATCTTATGAAAAAAATATAACATTTTAATGCACTACCCACTTCTTCTACAACATATGTTTGGCCAAAATCTCGATGAAATCCCAAGGATTACGTCATTCTATACATCATTTAATAGTCTTACAAACACACGAGCGACAGTTCGTTATTTGTATTGTTATCATCCCTACTGCAAAATTTCAATGTAGGAAATCACAAACAAATAACACAGAAAACCTCTCAATTGTCGAAATGACGACCAGAGGTTACAATTAACATGTTATAACGAGTTTCATGACGTGGATTTTAACCCGTTATTTGACGTTTTTAGGGTGTCATATTCTTATCACGAGAGAATAGAGACTAACTAGTTGAGGTTCAAAATCACACTTTGACTTTCGTGTCACGTAGGAAAGTAACATCGCAATAACAGTTAAATTTCGTGCACAATTTTTAAAATGCTTTGAAATATAGAAATATTACGTCATAAATGTAGTTTAATAAAGTAATATTGTTTGTATAATATGTATTTATATTTATTTTAAAGTTTAATTATTGTATACTTTTTTTTTGTTACCTTGTTAAAATGTGATACTAAATATAATATTTAAAAATATACAATGGATACGGAAAAAAATATATATCTATACGATATTTAATAAATCTTAATCGGGCTAATTTTGATTGATTGTCTTTTATTTTCCCCTACTTTAATCTGAAACAAAGATCAGGAAATTTAGTAAGGAATAAAATTTAACTTTACATTTTAAAACAATGAAGGTTTGTAGGTATTAATCTTTCTTTTAGAATTTATAACTAAAAAACTGTATTATATAAAATTACAATGAGGTCTGGTATCCACTTTATAAAATTATGTTAAGTCTATTATTAAAGTCAAAGAAGTTATTTCAATATTATATTATATCTTCAACAAATAACACCTCCCTTCGTTGACTTTGCATGAATAATAAAATTTGCTGTTCAGTGGTTAATTTTTTAATAGATACATGTTTTTAGATTTTTATCAATCACTTCAGTTTTACGACTTCCTACTTTAACAGTTTTATAATTGTAGGTAACTGTAAATCTATCAATAAAAATAAAAAAATCCACAATATATTACGTAGTTACTAGTATCTTACACTTATTTACCCACTCTTATATCTCGTTAATATAATATTACTTCGATTAAAAAAAAAAAGTAATGATTAAAATATAATAATCTGTAAAATAATGCTAATCGAAAAATTGTGCATAGGTCATGGCCAACTATTGATGTTAATAACTATAACTGTCAATTTATAAACATTTTGGATTTTTGCTGAGTCGATTGTAAGTGACTTCATGATATATTTGTGTTTATGCATTATTGCTTAATGCGTTATACATTTTTTTTTCTGCTAAGTTGGGAAAAGTTCTTAAAAATAGTTTTTAAAAATCTAAAACCAAATCTTGTTAAATCAAATTTTGATTTGGACAATTTTTAAATCCACGTCACTTGACTCTGGTTAGACAAAATATAACGATAAAGGCACTCGCTGATTTTGCCTCCAGATTTAAATCTATTGTACGTACCCTATATTACCAATAATATTTGGTTCAATAAGGTACGGCTGCCTAGATCCTCTATTATACAATTTAATCGTTTACGTATAAGGCGTCACTTATTACCCTCACACGCTTATAAATTAAATTTAAATGATTCCCCTTTTTGCCATCTGCATATGGATGAACATATTTGCGATTTGTCCCATATTCTCTTCGATTGTCCCTCTTTTGCCATTAAGCGTCAGAGCCTAATTACTTCTCTCAATTCCTCTTGAATGTTCCTTTCAATCTCCACTCCATTTATACTTCAACTCTAAATAAGTCATTATTATTTATTTTATTCAGGAGGCTGGCTTTATTATCTGAGTATTTTTGTTTATATAATTTATTATATCTTTAGTTATTTATATCTTAATTTTACTATTATTCTATTTTCTTTTTTTTCTACTTATATTATATTGATTGTTAATACTAACGTATTTTAATTGTTGAGCTAGATTTAAAATAAAAAGCTAAAAAAAAATAACTATAAAGGCTTTTGTTATAGATATTGATTGACATATAGAACAACAAATAAGCATTAGGTATTAACAATTTATAATATATTGTCTGATTGTTCATTAATGAATTCGAAACTTTATGTATTTTTGTTTATGCCACAAGTGTATTATATATAATAATATATATATTTATAAATCACAATAACATTAAATCGCTGTTAATTTGTACACTATGAAAATACATTTAGCCTGTCACAGACCACAGTCTATACACATTGCGTTATATATATAGTATATAGTAAGTAATATATATCTCCAAATTGAAATATAATATATGGGTAGAGTAGTACTATAAAATACTATATAGAGTGCTCTTATATAAGTCTTATAGCCCTATAGGTAAACTGAAGTTCGTAAATACTTATTTAAATAAAACCGCATTTTAATACCTACAATTTTACTGTGTGACCTCTATATATATTATGTTTCTTGTATTCATTTTCTCACAGCCATGAGAAATAACGATTAAAATGCACTGCGGGCTCATAAAAATTGACCATGGTTGGTTGTCGACAAGAGTATGATGATTATGCTAGTCATTACTTATCGCCATTATACTTTATATTTATATATTGCATGCCTACATGCACATTATAAGAATTTTCAAATTTTCTTCGAGATGATTCAAATTTCAAACTCATCACTCACAATCACAGCACATCCTCTAGGTATCTATATCTGAAACCTGTATATTTAATTTTCATCAATCGTGGCAAACAGTATAGCGTGTTATACATAAACGTTAATGCTTTAAATATATAATAAATTATAATTTTAAACAGTAATATGGATTATAATAGCGGATCGCCAGTATTTTGCGTTACAAAGTTGCTGAGATTTCGTCGTATGACAATTTTATACTCATTAGTTGTAGTGTTAATGCGTTCAAAAACATTTAGGACTTATTTATTCATAAAACACTATTATAATATTAGCAATATTGTCGTGGTCTGCGATTGTATAGCGAGCAGGTGATATTTTTCGTTTACTATTCGAATATCCCAATTTTGTCTCTCTTAGATCGGCCAGCGGAATCTTTAATCAATAAATCACACCGCATAATGTTTTGATGGCGTACATACGATATATACTGTTTCTTTATGACTTGTACGTGCCAAATGGTATATTATTATTTATTACAAACATATTTTTTAAGTGCCGCACGCGACGAGCATGCTTATTGTAATAATAGTTGCGTTTACATATCGAATGTCTGTAAATAATATACAGCGTATAACCGCTGTTTATAATAATCAAAACATTATTGCGCCAATTTTACAATCTATGGATGTTTACAATCTTATTGCAGTTTAATAATAATAACTCATAATCATTATAAAAATATTTTCTTAATGTTACATCTTGATTAAATCTTGAGGATTTACAGTTTTGATATTCATAATATAGACTCGTAGTGTATAATATTATTATGTAGCTACATTTTAGATGAGTAAAATATTAGAAGAGCTATGAAAAGGGTATACCTACTTATTGTGTGTTTGTGTAAAGTCTATATACGATTCATTAGTCTTGCTAGTCTTGAAAATCTTCGCGATCTTAATATATAAATTAAATATTAAACATTAAAGGTTGTGTATACAATATTATGCCTCAATGATCTTTTAATAAAACCCAGGAATGATTTAATACATCATGCAATATTGGTGTAATACAATAATTTGCTGTACTTATAGTTACTATATAGCTAGTACAGCTGTAGCAGTGTAGCATATTTACCGTAGCAACTGAATATATCGGTAATAATGAGAACTATATTGTTTACATTACTGCTATTGTGATTATGACGTTATAAGATACATTTAATTACGATACGATTTACATAAGAAATGAATAGACAAATCATCTATAGATTTAATTATATCAGTACAGAGAATAATACTAACGAAAAACATTAATAACAGTAAAAACGGTCTGAATGAGATATACTTAATACATTATATTATGTTAACGAGTCCAGATTTATATATATATATATATATATTTTATACGTGACATTTTACAACCTTATGGAGATGTGCAAAAAAAATTATGTCAATCTACGTGTCACATCACACGTTTGGTGAACATATTTTGATATAAATTAATAACGGCCACAGTTGTATTATTTTTACATAATTATCTATACATAATCGTAGAATTTTGAAGTAAAACTTATTTTTTGAGATACAAGTATGGATGGAGAAAAAAATCGTCACGAAAAATGAAACACCACAAAAGAATGAAACGTCATGAAAAAATGAAACGGTGTATGAATGCGTGTGTATGTGACTGCGACAGAAATCGCTTGAATGGTTAAATGTTATATGTCCGAGTGTGATAGCGCGTCGACTTAGATAGCTATTAACTAATAATAAATAATAATCAATAACCATTGATGTTAAAGCATTAATAAATATTTAAAAAATATGTTTAAATGCAATGTAATACATTTTAGTTATTAAAACAATACTGATTTTTATCATTAGTTAAAATATTAAAATAATTTGAAGAATTTAATGTTTACATCATATCTTAAATTAAGTATATTTATAATGCAAAATAGTTGTTTTTTAATTGAAAACGGTTGACCAATGAAATGAGTTAGTCTGTTTTTGGATGATATATTTTCTACAATGGTATCATATTATTATAGTCTATAGATATTATATAATATTCAGGCAGGTACTCATATAATTAATCATATTGTTAATTAAAGTAAAATTAATATGCACAAAGCGTGTTTCGGAAATACCATACTAGATTCAACGTGAACCCAATCTAAACTAGTTTGGTATACCTGAAACATAATATGATGTTTTGACATACCTATTTCATTTTCAAAGTAAAGGGCTGACAATAAACAAAACAAGACAGGTTATATGTACGAACATGGTTAACAAGGTAAGTTATATTATATATCATCGCCGTTCTTTTGTAATACCTAAAAGTAACAGGACTGAAGCCAAAGTGACTTTAGGGCGACCCTTGCTCACATACAGAAACATTTGTTTACTTCTTGTCACAATAACGACAACATTATATATAGTAAAACAGTTGTTAAATATGGTTTAGAGTTAAATACGAATTTAGATTATAATATGAAATTCAATATTTCATTGTCCCGAAGAACTGACTAGAAATATGACTATAAAGTTGTTTACACACTAGGTGAATAATTATGATTCATCATAAATATGCCCCTTTGCTAACATAGTTATTTTTTTTTTTTACTTTACCTATCAACAATAATTAACATCATACACTATCATGATCAGTATTCGAATTGGGGGAGGGTCTAAGACTACATATATATATATATATATATATATATATATACATTTTATCTTTTTTGCTGTATGTTGTTCATTTTTAGAAATTACTGGTGCCTGGTGGAGTAAAAGTAATAAGTAACTTAGGTTTATTTCTGTTTTTATAAAATGCATACAAGTATTTATTTTTAGAATATGAATGCGACCTATATATTGCCATATTGTTGTTAAGACGTTTCACGATACTGCCCAATGCCCATTCCATCGACAGGGGGGCACTTATGCATATTTAGTGTACAATGTACTAGTGTATGGCTATATGAGGTTTTTCCCGTGGGTCACATTTGGTTAATATTATAATGCCACCGACTCTCAAAAACGAGGTGTATGAGCTGATTGTTCCACCTTCACATGGACCTTAAGTCCTTAACAAGCTCATTTGCCATTTTTTAAAATTTACAACCATTAAAGAAAAATGATGCCGTTATTATTTAAAGTTGAAAATAACAATAATGAAAAGAAAATGTACTATTTTCTTGGCACTCAATTTCTTGACAATTGTGTACCACTTGCAAAGTTTTGTATGGCAATACATTTCCCACGTGTTTCCCATACCTATTTGATAGTTTAGTTGAGTATAAATCACAAACAACAAAAAATATATCGTTCGTAAGAATGAACATTAGAAACGATTCTCTGTAAAGGTATTATAAATTGCATTCTAAAAATCGATGGGTTAAAAACAGTTTAGGAGTACTACTATAATGGTATTTAAAATCAAATGGATGATTTATATCTCAAAAAATGATTGTCAGTAAATTTTAAACTATGTGCCTAGGTATTTGAAAATAAAGCCATTAACAAATTGCATTATTTTTATTATAGGTTTATGCCATATGATACGCACTAGTTGTATTTTTTTTATGTTTTAATTAAAGTTGTATAAATTAAGAAAAAAAATTATTTAACAATTATTTTTTGACCAATATTAGTACTTTGAAAAAGTATTTAAACTCATATCAAGTATTTAAATACTTGTTCTAAGTAATTTCTAAGTCTGTTTTTTTTCACTATTTTTGTTTAACTGCATTAAAACAAACTGGTAAATGCATAAATTTGTAAAAATGTATTTTTAAATAAATGAATAAAAATAATAATTACCATATCAAATCTTATAACTATAATTAATATTCTTATCACATTTTTAAAATTCATTCAACTTAAGAGTAAAAATATATTTATGTATTTGAACCTCGAGGTTAACTAATCTTGGTTATTTTTTTCAGTTTACATTAAATTAATTTTTTATAAATATATATTAGTATATTACAAATTACAACACAAAAAAAAAATTTTTTTAAAAACACTTCTAAAAAAGCATTTAAAAAAAATTATATTTGAAAAAATAGTGAAAAATTTAAAAGTGTGTGGTGCATCATACAAAACATTAAAACATTTAAAGCCGAGCTAAGTCTCACATACACTTCTTTGTTCAATCCTGTTTATAAGATAATGACTGGATGTATATGTCAAGTGTAAGAGTACCACACACTTTTAATTTTTTCATTATTTTTTTATATTTTTTTATTTTCTACTTTTTAATTTAAATTAAATTTTTTTATTAAACGTTTAAAAAATATTTATGAAACAAATTTCTTATATTTAATAAAAATAATTTTTTTAAATTTTAATTTTTTAATCGACGATCAGCGGCGGTGATACAAACGCGCGTGACGGCGAGTTTGGTAGCAAAATACTGTGCGTACCGGCGATGATACTCGTAAATGCAGACGACCTTTCGCTACTGTGTGAGGTTTTTCAACTTCAACAATACAGTCGTGAGCTGTATCACTGCAGAAGCACACAGTGGAAACGGGGTTTTTACGGCGACGTCGTGGGGACAATCCGTTGCTATACGGGGATCTGCAGCTTGAGCTGTACAGTCTTATTCTGCTGTACCACTGCAGAATCCGTGTAGGGGAGATGCTGGAAGTTCCTCTGCAACGCTGATTTTTTTTTTCGGCGAGTAATGGTTAGGTTAACCCGCCTTGACCCAGAGAAACCCATCGTACCTTTACTTCCTCGGAGATGACTTTGCACACCCGTCATCGCCTACCTGGAGGTCCATGTCCCAAAATGACAACGGATTATTGTATTGTCATCCAAGACCTTGTCTATACCAATTTTCAGAATTTTTCATCGTCAAAAAGTGCCTCAAATCGAGCGTGCAAGATTTGATTACAGACAAACAGACGTGAAAGCGACCTTAAGAAAAATGTGTAATAAGGAATTAAAACAATATGATAGGTAATATCATATTATTCATTAAAAGAAAATAACAAGGGATTTTTTTTATTAAGAATAAGGCTACAATAGCTAGGTCATTAGTCTGCGGTTGTAGATACAATATTATTAATGGATATTTTAATTATGAGTGTATGCTACATGATTAAAGATTTAGTGATACAGTATTATATATTTACATTATATTTGGTATGCGTAGATTTAGCTTAATATTTAGATTTTTTTGTCAATGCCAATGAATTTGAAGACGCTATAGATCAAGTGGGTGTAAGGGATTTTATGATAAAAAATAATATCATAATGATAGATATGTTCACAACAGTACAACATACTAGAATTGTGTTGTAGTATACTATTTTAGTAATCTGAAATTTCATGCACTAATAAAAAAACACGCATCGTGTTTGTTTTTTAATTACACATTGTATATATTTTTTTATTTGAAAAACAATTTGAAGCCAGTATTATTGAATAAGTCGTCAATTTCACTTTCTTCATAAATATTAAATAATGCCGTTCTTCGAAAATATATAATTATATAATACAACTATGTATGGGGAGAATGTATTGGGAGGGGGAGTGATTGTGTTACAATAACCACTTATTTGAACACCGATAAGGCTAACTGAATGTGGTTAAGTCTTGTATGTATGATTTATATATTATATGTACCTAATATAAACTGTAAAGTGAACAGTAAATACTATAAATGTAAATACCCACAGAATAAAAAAAGGGGACGATAAGTGATATTATACTACCATAATATATGGATTTCTTATTTGACTATTCGAATTTAAAGTGTATTATATTATTATATATTATATACTTGTATAGTGTACATCAAGCTTTGGGATTCAATTTTTTTTTTCGTTTTGTGTACTAATACCTACTTACTTTATAATAAATTACCTACAATACAGTTTTCGTCTACAAAACAAATATATTTAAAATATACCTATAAGCTATTAGAATATAATTTGAACATTCTGCATGACTTACCGTAATGTAATGTAATAATTAGGTAAATGATAATAATTTTATTGCGGTCTGTATTATTGTGTCATAAAAATCAAAAGAACAATGAAGAACAATGCAATGAGTAATTATTACTCTTTCCGATAAACATTCATTTCAAATGTTCTCATGTAATAAATATAAACAATTACACAGAAATGTATAGCCTAAATTATTTTGGAACAATTCTTTTTTAGTCCTCCTAAGTAAACTTATTCAGTTAATTGTTATTAAACATTGTTTTTTATTATAATTACTTATTAGTTATTACCTATGTGTTTTTAAAATTATATAGGAAAAATGTGTACTTTACGAATATTGAAATATTATTAGGTATGCAA
Source organism: Diuraphis noxia (assembly GCF_037042655.1). NCBI lineage: Eukaryota > Metazoa > Arthropoda > Insecta > Hemiptera > Aphididae > Diuraphis > Diuraphis noxia. The sequence continues at coordinate 16,010,277 of NW_028301712.1, read as the reverse complement.
ATGGTTTTCAGTATATTTAGGACCTATTATTTTATTTTATGTATATGAATTATACACTATTATCTTAATATTATGATTGCTGATGAAATGCACTTTATTAAATTGTATTGTAGAGATATTTCAGATATTTCTTACTTTTAGAAATTTGTATTTAATAATTCATTGATATTATCGGAGATTTCTCTAATGCAATTTATCATTTCTAACATGAAACACGTACGAAAAAAACATATACTCGTATATTAATATAATATATTATAAAAAAAGATATTATCCTAACTTGACATACGCAACAGCAGACAGCAGCTATACCATGAAGTTCTTTATGGTTATATAAAATAAATTCACCTAACTTGTAATTGTAAGCATCTACCTGTCTTATAAGTGCATATTTGTATACGTCGTATTTTAAATATATAATATTAATAATATGTTTAATGCATCTAAAATTATAGGTGTGTATTAAAAAATTATGTACAATAATATTATATTGTACAGAACCTAACCTAACCATAGTTTGTTATATTATTGATGATTCTTCGTTAATGTCACGTTGTAAATTTTAATGTTGATAAACAGTTAGTTTGAATAGTTTGATAGATGCCTTGTATTGCAATAATAATTGCCCGAATTGGTATAGGTATTATAGGTAACTATGATGTTATGTAACTTGTAAAGGTCTAGTCACATACACACAGGTTTGAAGGGCTGTTTCGGCATTGCCGTCGGCTCCTTTCCAAACAACGTATGCAAACATTGAAAACACGCCAGGATTAATTGAGGATTCTAATTAAATTATTTTATCATCAAAATAACATAACGTGAACCATCACTAAATTATTTTTTATAGAAAAGTCAAAATATTATTCAATTTGTCAAAATAATGAATGAGATATATCTAAATGTATTTTATAAATATTTCAGCCTTTAATATAGGTATAATAGTTTTTAAAATATACTTTTTTTCAGTGCTCCTACATTTATATTATGGACTCTCTGCTGGAGTGTAATGTGTAATCAATTTGTAATCAATCAATTCTGTAATAAAATGTATTTTAATTTTTATATTCAACAGTGACAACGTGCTGTGACATTTTGCTAATTTATAACCAACGAGAGACGAATCCCTGATCAAAACAATAATCCTTAAACAATGTCAACATCGCACATTTTATTTACATGCGGGATAAATTAATTAATCTGATAATTATTAAGTTACTATCATTAAATTAATTTAAAAAAATTATCAACGTACACAAATTAATTTATCGTCGTGCGTATTGTTGACTTCGAAAACATGCACACTGATTACTAATTTTTAACATCATAATGAATAACGTTAGAGGTTACTATTGTTATACACTGATATGTGTTCCATTGTCTCGAAGTGAGTGGAGCTGCTTTCCGTCTTCTGTTTATTTATTTATTTTTTTGAGAGAGAGGAAAAGAACCTTTTTTACTTTTTCATTTACACAGTTCATAAAATAATCTTTACAATAAGTGTTGAACGATATGCATAGAATTGATTTTATAGGTGAGTCTTCTTTTGAAGTAACAATGTTGTTTTACAATGGAGACTTAAATGTATCAAATTGTGTATCACGCTGGAGCAACTGTAATGCATTTATCCGTGTCGTATAAGTTACAATATTCATTAATATAAATTGTACATGATTTTAGTTCTTAGTATAGAATAAGAGCAATGACCAGACACGAATTTTGGTGATGAACAATCACTACACTTTATTGTAATCTATGTTGTAATATATTTTCTACTTGTGAAACAAGTAGAATTTAGATATTACATTTAACGTTCGTCGCACATATCACACAAATAAACTATGATGGTGAATCGACACGATTTACGCTTATTACCTAGTGATGTTATCAAAATATACCTTATATAGGCGTAGCTATTAGTTCCAAAATCGAATTGATCAAATCCAAATTAAAACTATACAGGGATTCGTTGAAAAAATATGATACGGCAGAAACGATACGATGACATCCAAAGATTAATAGGTACATTCGATTAAAATATAATTTAGTTGCTCGTATAGTGAAATTAATAATAATATGTTCGTAGATAGGCACATTTACATTATTAACTATTTACACGTGCACAGCGCAGGAATCGAAAGTAAATAATCCATCTTCACAGGAAGGAGTACACCCGCCGCTAAAGTATAGTCCTTATTTGCACTATTTTAATAGTGCTTCGATCTGGTGTATATGTTTAGGACGTTTCGACGGCATAAAGGATATTTTTTTTCATATTCGAGTCGCTACGATGTCCTCACATGTTTGCTACGGCGCATTATCTCGACACTCGACGATACAAAAACTGGGCACACCCAATACCCAAAGCGTGCCTTTTAACGCGCACACACATGAATTATATAATATAATAAACATCATCGTATCTATATAGGCGTGTGGTGTGGTGTGCGTACACATAGGAGGCAGCTGCTGCTGCCGATAGCAAAGAGTACCTATACCAATAAAACGTGCATTATATTATTATATAGGAATACGACGACGACATGCGGTCGGTCGTCGGTGTTCGTCTCGGAACCGGTTGGGCGAGCAGAATCCCGACGAAACGAAAACTGACAAAATAATAATAATACGAGTAGAGAAAAAGGTATGTAGGTACTCGGCTGTATGCGTTCCTATACATTATTGTGTAAAAGGTGAAACAGACCTAAAATCGATGTATGGATTTTTACCGATTGATTTCATGAACCATGAGTGACGACCCCATCTGTCCAGGATCGAAGGTGAAACATAAGATCAATCGAAAGACCCATCACTGTGGCCTCCATAGAACTACTGCAGCCGCCTTTTTTTCGCTCGTAAATATTATATTATATTATAATGGCGACTAATATTTCGGCTACAACGCAATATATAGATAGATTTGCCTCTGCCTCCTCTACTCCAGCACCTCCAGCCACTCCGAATGACGGCACCACCACACACGTCGAAGTACCTATAGACATTCGACGAAAATATAATATGTTCGTTCAAACGCGAAATCCCAAACCCACTGCAGCGGACAGCCGTCGAGTGTTTTGAATCGAATATCGATTGTTGTCATGTCATAATAATATGTTTTACTATAATAGGTACTATTTTATTACATGTTAACTACGACGAGGGTAACTGATATCAGAATTAATCAGATATTCGCATGTTAAAGATACCTACTTATATTTCGCCTTGATCTAGTAGGCAGCAGACATAAAGTAGAGAATACCAAAAATGCAGTTGACTTACCGAAAATCTCCAGCGAAAATAATGTAATATTACATTTATTGATTTTAAAAGTATTTATATGTAGGCGCTAGCTGCTGATTTTCCTTCATTCTCAGAGTGTTTTACATCAACGCCTTGGTAATATAAGTTTGGGAATATTACAAGGACTTTTAGGGGAAAATGGTTAGAAGACGTGACTTGGAACGTGTCCAGCGTTTCGAGGTTAAACAAAATTATAAAGATAGTAGCGCCATACTAAATACTAGCTAGTAGCTACTTGGCTTTGGAGTTGTGCTATACTAGGTACTCGATACTCAATAAATTTGAATAAAATCTCACTGATATTTTAAAACTGATTTACTATATATTTTAATAATAAACCAAAGTTAAAAAAATCCCCATTCAGTGTTCTAATGTTCTATATATATATAACTATATATTATGATTTATCAGTAATGGGTTAAAATAATTTCCAACAGTCTACATACAATCGCCTGTAAATAGTACGAGTGAATCCACGTTTGATTGGTACAACTACCTAAATTCAAAAGTAATTTTTAAATTGACAATTCTTACATGTATGTGTCAATAAATTCAATTTTAAACTCAACAATCTGTTTCAAAGTTCTACTACAATCATCAGACATTCAGACGACTAAGTTAAAGAAATATTATATTAATATGTAAGCCTATGTGTGGCTTATGGTAAACCGTTTTCACTTCATAACTATACTTAACATAAAATTATATTATTATGTATAGTATTATAAAACCAAAAGCAGCAAAATTACTATTAAACTAGATACCTACATAGTATCAAATAACTCAATAAGATATGTCCGTCAAAATCTTAATATATTATATAAAGAAAATTAAATAATGTAAATAAAAATAAAAAAATAAAAAGTCAAATAAAAATAATTGCAAATATTTCATATTACATAATTATAATCTGTAGGTACTTTCGAAGTAAAGAATACTTCGTTTAAAAATATTGTATATAATTAAATACAATTTAATACAAAATTTTGATTAAAAAGTTGATCTTGTTTTGAATAGAATTGAAGTTTGTATTGAAATTCGTTAATAATATTATTAAGTTCAGAGTTGGCTAATAGTTTTAGGAGGGATGGCGACCAACTGAATATCTACGATGCGGAGTCTAGTGAGTCTATGACAAGTATAATCGTTTGAAAATCCCTTGTTGGGACTAGTTTGAATGTATACATTATTTATGGTAAATGATTGTTTTTGTTTCTACTCGCCCAGCAAATGCGAGAAATGAGAATGATTAATTGTCCTTAAATGTTTACAATATTATATCTATAGGTATTGTCCTTAAATGTTTACAATATTATATATATAGGTAAATCAAAGCAATTTGCGTGAATCGTTAATTTATTTGGTATCTTTATTTCTTTGTCCGAAGGCACTTGAAACGTTTGTATTTTCAAGAAGGAATACGTCATCATTGGAAATTTTGATAGCTGACGACGGGACGTCTAGAGAGTTTTTCTAGTATCAGGGTCAGATTAAGGATCCATGAACGATTCTCGTCACACAAATCGTCTTCCGGTTGGCGCCAGATATTATTACATGATCAACAATAACATACAACTCTCGGCTTAGTAAGCTCCGTTACGATTTAATAAAACAACAGGACATATTATAGAGATACGCATGTCAACAATAGTGGTTTAGACTCTAGTGCGGCCAAATGTACTGAATCAACAATCAACATTGAGATGCACACATCTGTATAAATCCACTTTGACATTAAGCCTAAAGTTAATGGTCGAGTTATTTTTAATGACGTTTCTGTGTAATAATGGAACATTCAAGTTTCATTCCTTTCTTTCTTTCTTTATTATTTACTTTTTTTTTGTATTGTTTCATAGTTATTAATAATTCATTACTGTTTGTTCTTTACAAATAATCCGTTAAAAACTATAACAAAATCTTGTCTGAATAATATTATGAAACCCACCAAAGGATACAAAGTCTTTGTTGTATTTAATATTATAAATTATTATTAATCAATTATATTATTTATTCTATTCACCCGGGGATATATCTTATACATTAACCTAGACGCTACATAAGCAGCAGCTGGTGCATTGTAATAAATAATACGTTTTTCGATTATTATTATTATTATTATTATTATTATTAATGGTGATTTGGCTTTATCGTCTAAAACATTCAGTCCGAGCGAAAAGCCCTTTGTTATTTTAAATAATTAAATATTTTTTCAACAAATAGGTAGAATTAATAGAACAAACAAAATTACCATTGGTATACCGTCGGTAATAAATTAAAACTTATATTTTTAAACTCTATCAAAGGTTTCTAACCGAGTTAATTACGTTACTTTTGTTTCATGTCACAAAAATGAAAACAGTGATGGGTTGTGTAGAAATACAGAAAGTAACATGACGTATCAAGGGAATACGAGTATACCGTCACAATGAAAGCATTAAGAAAATACGAAACCTTAATTGGTAAGATGATCAACTGTTTTATATAAAATGATTAGGTACCTACACAAGGCTCAAAGCTGCTTACGTTTTGTAAAGTGGAAAACTATTTTGCTTATTAAATATAATATCAATAAATGAATAACGTTATATAAGTGTAAAATGCATATTCTTTTACTAGGTTGATGCAGACAGAAAATTTAATTTACCTTACATAAAAAATAAATATACATATATTGTATGCGAACCAAAATAATAATTTCAATTGTGGAGAAAACCCCTGAAAGTTTTGCGTGAGAGATATTTTAGGACTTCATAAAAAATTATTTTTTGTTTTCTCATGAAAAATGACCGTTCTATTACTGTAATTGTCTTTTTTGTTTTTAACATAAACATAATTTACTACGATTTTCTCCGCGATATTGTTTCACTTCTCTTATTCCGAATAATGTCACGAAATTAAAAATAATAAAATAAAATACTTTTCCAAAAAACCACAGGTTCGGTTATTTTTCTTTATTTTCGTAGATAGTTTTGCAATAATATTGTGTGTACATAATATTATGGCCATTAGATATAATATTTGGACATACACAACAGTACACACACGAATTAGGTTTTTAATTTATTTTGTTTTATGCACTGTGCCACTATTTGTGTGTGAGCTTGAGTGTGTGTTGAATAATTGATTTCAAAAATAAATTACACCCATTACGTGCGATTATAATCGTATATATTCGTATAGAAATGCGTGACAATAGAGGTATTTGTACCGGTATTATATTATTATTATTATTTTATATTATGTTTGTTTTGTATATTTGAAATAATTTCACAATTCTCGCACAATTTACGTGAAATAGTCAAAACAAAGCGCCATTTACTTCTGTAAACAATATTATATTTGTTTATCGGATTACTTCAATTTGGTTTTTTTTTTCATACAGTAATAACACTATTTTATCCCTATAAATAATTATTTATACAATAAGTATGTAGAATGTCGAAACTTGGTTTGTTTTTTTTGTCATTCCGTTTTCCGTCCCATAAAAATGTTAATGTTGACAACGAATAAAAATGATAGTAATAATAATAAAAGATTTCCCTTTGGACTCGCGTATGCTACGATGTGACTTTTGCCAGTCGGTGCGTTCGATACGAAAAAATAATGCTTGCTGTATTATATCGAGACACTTTGACTGTCCTACAGACCCGCCTCATCCTATATACTATAATATACCTTTATCTAATAATTTTCCCCACGATTCTTATATTCGATGCTTTCGAAATTTCGTACACACACATACGTATTACATAGCAAATTTATACACATACATATATGTATATATATATATGGTTGTACTATTATAATAACATATTATATACTTCTTAAAACTATTACACTCAGTCTCTTTTGGTGGCACCTATACACAGGAACTCGCACACATTATTTTCAGCGTAAAATTTCATTGGAGCGTGTATGTTTCCTATCGATAAAAGATATTAACGAACACCGGTGGCTAGAAAATGTATATTATTTATATTTATATAATATATATGTGCCTAAGGAGTTTCGAAAACTTAATCTTTACCTTCCACCGTTTTTATTTTTTTTTGTCGCGCGCTTTTTCTTCGTTTTTTTTTTTTTTTTGAATTTGTTATCTCGAGTCCCATAAAAAGCGTTCGTTCGCTGCGGAGATATAACATGTACTGTTGCGCGTTATTTAACGAGCAAACAAACTATACACCTGCGAGCAATCATCCATTAGAAACTGGTTGCATGCACAATACGGAAACTGCAGCATGATTATAATAATACATAAAAAAATAAAATATTATCTATGTATATTGTATGATATATAAAAAATATTATACTTTATAGTATACGATTCTCAATTGCGACCGACGTTCCACGTCAGATATTCAAGTGGACTTACGTTTTTTTTCTTCAAGATAGCGCGTATACTGCGAGCGTAGTCTCCTTGGAGCTTCCGTTGATTTTATATATTTTATTTTTTTCATCTTCTTTTGAAATATTTTTCCTCTCCTCGAATACCTAAGTCAAATAAAAAGCGTGAATAAAACTTTCGAAAACCTTTTTTTTATAACCAAAGTGGAAAACTTTGATGTCTCTTGAACAAACTTAAAAATAATCATGATCTTTATTCTATATCGTCACCATTAACTTTTAATGACTTAACATAATTTATTATTCTATGTCTTTGTTAATATCAAATTGATTAAATTTGCTTGCTTAGTATACAATGATATTATGTAAGTATATAGGTATAATGCATTATAAGTACAAGAGTTCAAGGAGTGAAAAAAACTCACCATAATATTATCATAAATTAATCCAATATCTATATAAATATAAGCATTTAATATTAACGAATTAAAAAAAAATAATAATAGATAAGTCAAAAGTCAACAACATTGTTATTATAAGTATTACCAAATACTATAGATTAATCCAAAGCATTTGGTATTACGTACAATTTATTAAACACATAATATTCTAGTACATATCTAGTATAAATCTATAACTCAGGAAAGTGGCTGTAATTAATAATATTTATAGTAACTATATGAGTTAATAAATAACAATTATGATTATGTTATTTATTGTTATAACTACCTATTATAAAGTTTATTATATAAGTAAGAATAATATATAACAATAATATTTCTAACTTATTGGTCAAATATTAAAAGTAAAATTAACACAACATATCGACTTTATTTGAATAGAATTTATGCAACACTGTTGAAATACACATAATAAAATAGACGTTGAGTTAACTATACTATTTAGTATAAAAACAATGTACCAATAATAGGTTTATAATATGTAACTACGTAACTATGTGAGTAATAATTATTTTGTTTGTATAGATAATATCATGATTCAGGTACAATAATTTAATAATATTGTCCAAAACAGTACAACGCCTAAGGCTTAAATATTAAACAATTATGTATAAAATGGGCTTACGTTACGATACAAAGCAAACATTGAAATTATATTACAATAGTATACACATAAAATTGTGTTTAGTTCATGAATTATCTATATAATGACTACGGCCTGTAAGATTAATTAAAACAAAATATTATTATAGGTCATAATTTGATGATTATCACTTATTTTAGCTCGAATTCACCAGAATGGGTTTTCATTCATATAATTTGGATAGGTGTGATGCAATTTAATGGCATCAAATTATACAACCCATATACATTACTTACATTCTTGTATCAACTCACATTAATATAATAACAGGAATTAATAGAAATTTGTTAGTAGATGTATCAATGTATTATGTATGAAGTATTGGCCATCACTGTTTGTTTCACGAATTTATTAAATACAGTAAACTTTTGTTACGTTGAAATTTAAGGGACACAGAACAAATTCGATACATCAAGTCTTAATTTAATGTTAATATTACTTAAGAAGGGTTTCAATGGAGATAACCGAAAATTCGACATATTGACGACGTGTTCGACTTCGACACTATATACGAATCAACTGTAATAATATTGTTATTAAATACGTAAAAATTAAAAATATAATAAATGAGTTTTCAACAATAATATCATGTATTTGTGTATACAAATGTAGCCATGTAAAAAGTACGTATAATAGAATACATATATAAGAATATAATATATTACACCTATTTTTTGGTAATAATACAAAAATTATAAAAATATAATTTAATTATAATATGCACTTTGTGATATATACTTTGAAATAGGAATAATTTATACTTGCCTACCTATCGTGAATTGTGATAATATTATATTATGATGCAAATATATGATACAATGATAATTTAAAATATATTGTTAAGCATGAAAACCTCAGAACCGAAAATTCGTGTTCACAATGTTAGAATAGATGTCAATCCGATACGGGAACTTATCCTAAAACTCGATTCGGTAATAATAAGAAAATAGTGTTCGATTATATTAAGTGTTGACACGTGAATGATTTTGTCTGTTTTTGAAAAGAACATTATTGTAAATAACAAGTCGGTGTTATACATAATGCGTAATACGATGTGATATAGATATAATTGAAATAATCGATATAATAAATTGAATTTACGGCCATAAAAGGTAGGCACTGAATTTATTGATATTTGAATAGTTACGGTTGGTACAGTTAATAAGATATTTTTATGGTAAAAGTTCAAGACCAACTACAAATACAATAATGTGTCGAGTATCAGTCGAGCACATTTTTTATGAATTGTCAAATAACACATGATATATCTGTACAGAATAAAGCTATAAAATCCTATACAGGTTAAAGCCAGTGACTGAGTATTTGATATGTAATGTGTCAGAGCTTCAGGAATGACAATTTGGAGTACAAAGAAAAAAATGTACTCAAAGTATAGATATTTATTGATTGTTTTTTAACAATACAAAACACATTTAAAAAATTTAAATTGAACGATGTTTTATTACAAAGTATTATAATAAATAATAAATATTGTACCTAAGTACCTAAGTATTAAACACATGCTATTTTTTACTTAATTTACAAGTAATACAAGTACAATATAATTCATATTTGCAAAGCTCTAAAACATTGCGAAGGTATGATATAAATACAGATATTTTAATTTAAAAATTATCTAGTTACAAATGTAAGTATTTTAAGAATTTGCGATGCACGAATATCACATTTCGATATTTCTGTTGTTATTCCATGCTGTCCATTTAAGCCACAACCCACTGAATAAAAAAAGATTTTAATTGGAGGTATCAAATATCAGCTCGAAAGCTGTGTATACCTAGACTGGGATTTAAACTCTAAGAGTCTGAACGTCCTATAATTATGAAAATAGTTTATGATAATACTGTTAGAAACGTAGCCCTTATAAATAAACTAAATTTTATTCTAAAAAAATAATTAAATAAATATGACTACATATCAAGTATTTATATTTTACTCATTAGACTATTGGTTTTACCTAATATTATTCACAGAACCCGGACGTTCAGACATTTGCTATTATTTCTTAGTTGTCCAAAAACTTATACACCAATCTAAAAAGGACTGTCATATTGAGTAAAAAACAAATTGAATAAAAATCATTGTAACGAATAGGATTGTTTAATATTAAGAAAAAAATAATATTAATCTTTCGTATGAATTTAGACTTTATTTTATATAAATTATTATTTAAATATTAAATCGTGTTTCTTACGACAACGATGTGCAGACTGAATGACTGAACCCGGCGATGGGTTTAGTCTTGGTCGGGGCGAGCGCGCTATCGACCATATCACCCGCCTTAAACGATTGTTTAACAAAAACATTTTTTTAACATACAGTATATATAAATAGTAATTTTAATAAATCATAAAATAACAAAATATTTCAAAATAACATAATATTATACAAAAAAAAAAAAAAACAAGAATTTTTATAAACTTGATTGTAATATGTGTAATTTTACATATTTATTTATGATCATTTGGGACACAATTAACTTCAAAAAAGAGTGGGCATACCGAATAGCACGACGATAGGGCTATGTGGGATACGTGTAGAGCTTGAACAAGTCCCAATTTCCACTGAAGAGTCGAGTGTATACATAGATATGATGATATGAATCACCTAGACAGGTATTAAAATTTTTTTTTAATTATGTTGTCTGATTCGGGTTGAAATAATAGTACTGTAATTATTATATTTATATATGTTTGATAAATTCTCGAAACCACATTATTCGCATAATCCGACCCATCGTAAATATTGCCATTATTGGTTTCCGTTAATGAGTCGATAATTTACATCAGTAAACTGGGGTAAACACATTTATAATATTATATAATATACATATATATACCTATATATGTATATAAATAGCCCAATGCAGGTATAATATGTATGACTGGTGACCGTGTGTTAACATTATCATGCATACGATGTCCCAAAAATAATATAGCCAAAATATTAAATGTGGATTTGTGTTGCCAAAACCCCGTTTCCTTTTTTTGGCAGTGTTAAAGTTTAATGTATTTTATTATTATTTATGTCATTCATTAATGTTATTGTTTTTATTTTAGATTGACTATAATCGAGTAATAGTATTAATTATCAATTTGTTGTCACTCGTATAGTGATATAAATAGTATTATTTTACTTTACCTTGGCATTGGACAAACCTCGGTTAGAAGTTTTAAACATTTTCTTATACAAGTATTTGAAAAATCAGTTTCGTCATGATAATCAGAAATAATTATAATTTTAGAATTATACCATAAAATAATTTAGTATTCGTTTATATCTAATGATAATTAACAAGTCACGGATATAATATTATTATAAATTATAATATATTACATATGACCATATGACCATATAGGTACCAAATAGCAGGTACATATATATTACATATACCACATATACCAGTGAGTATATATATAATATATACATTATGTATATTAAGGGGGTCTTTAGTTATAGGTACTACACGAAAGAAAAAAGTTTTAATATTTCTGATCCAGGTACTTGCCATCTTGTTCATTACTATGAGAAAATATTAGTGGAAATATGGATATAATAACTCACTCCCGTCACGTGCCTCAAGAGGGTTAAAATGTTGCCAAAGAAAGTAATTGGATAGTTTTTTTTTTATATACATTTAGTTAAAAATCATTATACAGTGTTAATTATAACAATGCATACTACCCTTATTATATAAACATAATATAACTGCCTATAAAAATATATCTTTAAATATATATCCCTGGAAATATGTAGGTAAGTACATATTTTTTTTACATACTAAAAAATAAATTATAAAATATTTAATTTTTTATCTTTTCACAAAAAATGTTTTGAGTAAAAATGTCATTGGAACAACCGTTTTTTTCTTGGATATATAACATAATTTTAGAAAAATGTTTTTTAATTTAAAATTCAGCTGAAACTGAATCTGATATCTTGAGTACCTTCTTATTTTTATTTTTCTAATGAAACAGATAAATGTATTAGCTTATAATTTCTTTTTATGCACGTTTGATAGTTAATAGACTAAGAATTTCTATACATGGAATTGGTTCGTCTTCAACAAAATCTTCATGTGGTGTTTAGTCTCAACTTCCACTGTACTAAAAAATTTCTCCAAAAATCTTTGTGTGGAAGTAACTAGTTATACAAAAATTATATATACTAAAATTATCTGTTAATTATGAAACAATATATTTTATAATGTTCTTTCTGCTTAGAAAGTTTTAAAGACACTTTATCCACAGAGGATCGTTAGAGTTGGGCCCCGTGATAAATTATAGATGATATGGTATTCCATAAGATACATTTTGCTGTTATCTCGGGGGACCCAACTGCCCGATGCCCACTTCATATTAGTTCAATTTAAAACTTTATCCATGACCCCTGAGGCTTTTTTCACTTTTTTTATTAAAATAGTTTATCTTCTAAAATTTTTTAAATATTTATTGCACTTGGTCAATTAAGTAATTTAAATGAAATTTAAACGTATGCATAATTTTTATAGCAGGTACTTATATTAGGTAGTTAATATTTACGCCAAAAATATAATTTATTATACAATTATTTCTTTGTGTGATGAAAAGTAACGACTAAAATATCATATTATTATTTGTAGTGGAATAACATTCTGCAGGAATTTGTTATATCACTTACGATTAAATTCGTATTTATCAATATTCGTCATATTATAATATGATAAGTATTTAAGTATATTATATATTTTATCATTATTTTTAATTATAAAAGAAATATTGTAATAGCACCTATGTTTTTATTTCTCATCCAATATTATATCATATTAAAATATAGTAATAAATTCATTGATTTAGAATTAAGTTTGAAATTAATATAACATTTTTTTTATTATTATTATCATGGCTTCAAATAAATGGTTTATTAGTTTACAATGGTTTACATCATTTAAGGTTACTTTAAAATGATGATTTTTTTTTTTTTAACTCTGGTAGTATAATATCGTTGATTTGTTAAGTTTACTGTGAGCTTGGCTGTTGTTATGAAAACTGTCCTAGACCGAATACAATAATATACCATTATAAAAATAACAATTTTTTTTCATAAAATTTTCTATAAAATAGGAATCTGATATTTCGTAAGAAACATAATTTTTGTTTTGTTCAGCAAATCATATTTCAGTGATAAAAAATTAACGTGGTACAAAACATATAAAATAATATATTTTATTAATTTAATGATGGAAATCTTAAGACAGTATTCCTCCCCAATGCTAAGTTTATAGTACACTGCAAAAACCAGTTTTGCGCCATCAATGTTATAATATGATAATGTCGCATTGCTATCGAACCATAATAAAAAAATATATTTATATTTATATATATTTACTAGATAGTAGACGGACGTTCACCCGTCACCATAGGCGGAATCAATTTATTTTTTAAAGTATTATGTTGTGTCTAATACGTAGTACCTATATACACACATAAAAAAATCAATCGGTCTATAATAAAAAACGCAATAATAACATAATATATTATATTTTATTTTATAATTAAATGTTAGATATAATTCCACTTTAGAATAAAAATATTTAGTCCGAAAATTCATGCTCTAAAAACTATCGAAATCATCTAAAACCATTAATATATATTGTTGATAAGGTATACATTAAATTTTTTTGCTTAAAAATATATATTTTTTTATAAATAATAATGATTAATAGAAGGAAAAAAGTCAAAGTAATTTGTATGAATTGTTAAATTTACCTAAATTATTGGGCTCCGTAGATATTGATTTTCGGTTACTCGATTACTTAAATTGAAACGAGTGAGTTGATTCCGAGGCAATTATGTTATATTCTACGAATTGATTTGCTAATTTTCGTATCAGTTGTGAAAATACTACCGAACTGAAAATATCCTAAGTGATTACAACTAGTTTAAGTTTCAACAAATTAATTATACTTCTTATCTTATTTTTAATTTAAAGTTCTGAAACAGTACCTTTCATTGTATAAAAATGTTAATGGTGAAAACTCAAATATAGATAATTTATCTGACAGTTTATTAAATTTTATAACTGTATAAACATTTATTTGGAGTCCAATTTATTATGCTTTAAGTGCTTTAGATAATAAGCTGTTTAATCATTGACAATGTTCATTAAATTTGATTGCGACCAGCGTCGTAATATTTGACGGTGACAATTTGTGGGGAAAAATTGTAATATAATTCTAGAAGATAATCACAAAAAAAATGTGTTAACTATACTCCTACATTATGAAAATGTGATTTTATAATAAGTTCGCTATATTAGCCACCTCTTACATAAATATTATGTATATTTCTTAGGAAAATTTTTATTTATACAATTAAACATATGTCTGAGAAATTATTTTATACAAATAATAATTATTACAACAAATTCTCAGTAAAAATAATTTAAACATTTTATAGATTTTAATATAATATTCACTTTTCATCCTTAAAACTTTATAATGCACAACTGAATATTACTATAGAAATATGATACGAGTATGCGGTACTCACCCGGTGTCACAACTCAAAAACTCGAATTTTACAATATTTATATTAAAATTATTATAAATATTATTAGAATGAGAAACTTTTTTCTAGTTTTTTCCGGGTTCTCTGCAGTTTTTCCACCAGCAGAAAACTCGGATTCCATAGCAGTCAGATAGAATACGACGATGCTGATCTTGATAACTCACCCAGTCTGGCTATAGCGAATTAAAAAAACTTGTGGCAGTTTATAACGTAATAAAATATTATAAGAATCGCGTTATTATTAAACCGTTCTGGTCTGTGTAGTTTACACGTCCCTATATATATATATATTATATTATTCTTGTATAATATACCCGTGTGTGCAATGTGTCATGTGTGTATGTGTGTTTTGTGTGTGCGTGCGTATAAAAAGTAATGGGAGTATTATAATATAGTATAAAATAAAAACTATATACCGTGTTTATCTATCTATCTATCTATACACACAACGGAATAATAAAAAAAATTATGATACCCTTTAACATAATAGTGATCGCTTTTATAACGCATCGAATGTGTTGTTTTACGGCTTGTCACGGGCAACTCGACACTAATTGAATTTGGTGCCAATAAACTACGTCTACATTCCCTAACAGATGAAATCGGTCCTGTACAGTTAATGTTTATCGGCAAATTATTCAAATTTTGAAACAACATCCCCACAGCAGTACTTGAGAACTATCAAACAAAAACGCATATTGTCATCGTGTGTCGTATGACGCCACTGATATGGAATACCAATGAATAATTTATTAACAAAGTTATAGGAAAATTGTAATTTGTATATAAATCACTATGTTATACAAAAAAAATATATATTATTTAAGTTTATACGGTTTGGTTATTCTTAAGAAAGTTATGATTTTTTTTTGAGTTTTCATGGTCAGGTCCAATCGCTTTATATAGGTGATCCACATAAATAAATTATACATATCAGATACAAGCTTATATCTTAGTTTATATACGTATCAGCTATTATTAATGTAATTTATTTTAATATTAATGAAACGTAATGGATTTGGTTGAAATGAATAAATAAACATGAACACATATTATGTTATGCTTAGGTGAAATAAAAACTACCTAGTTATGTTTTTAATAACTAACCATTGAAATGTTGATCGTCTTTATTTGACTGCAGATAATGGTAATACACGTGAATTATGATAATATAGGATTTTTTGCTGCCCTAAAATAATTGATGAGTAAGAATTCGTCTGATATTCTGTTTTATACGGGCACATAGGAACCTACCATATCGCTTTGAGAATATGAATTACAATATTCTCTACGAAGGTAGGTATGTATAATATATATTATAATAAGTTATGTAGGTACATGACACGTCGAATTTTTACATTGAATCGATATATTTATCTATATATTATGTATATTATAGTTCTCAAAAATATTTAGTGGCAACGATACCACATTTTTGTAAAAACGACGGATTTTTCTAGAGCCATTTCTCGGTACGGTAGCTGGCGGTTCGGGAGCTTAATTCAGAATATAAATAATATATCATAACTTATGGTCTGAATATCTTCACGTGAAAAAAAAATACCTAAATAAAAGTATGAATATAGTCATTACATATTAATGAACAGTGTGATCCATATACGTATGTTTATGTATCGCTAAATATTTTCCTGCACAATCCAGCGCCACTGAAATTCCAGGGAAAGATGGTACCCGACCTCATAACATATAACCTCACCTACACCCTAAAGACATTTTTCCGTCCGTCGTCGAAAAATTCTCCTGGTCTCGTCTCAAATACAAACACCTTGTATTTGGGTTTCAAGAACTACGTGAGATTTATCGAAATGCTATGAAAAATGTTTTAGAGCACGCATAATGTACACCATATGATAAGAAAAATCTTGACTGTTGTTGACATGAGTTTGTTACCATTAAAAAATTATCAAGAAATACATTCTCGCCAAAACAACTATTATTATTAGTTATTAAACTTCGGTATTTTTATCACGTGGATAATTATTCAGGAGTTCATATGGATCAAACACTGGAATTCTACAAACATATATTTTGTGTTATTCAGTTTTTGTACAATGCTCTAAATACTAATTCAAATTTGCGTACGACCATTATAACTTATGATATCATTTTATATTTTATTCTATAAGAAGTGTTCAGGGACTGTATTATTTTAATACCACACATAAAAATTACTTTTTACTTGAACCTATAAAGTTTTTTGTTAAGGAGATAACGTTCATAAAAATATGTTTTAATTCTCTTAGATTATAATAAGTTTTGATTTTAATTTTCATTTAAAATAGAATTGGGTTTCCTCTACAAGATAAAACTTTTTAAAATTATTATTAGTTTTAAAGCAAGTGGGTATTTAATAAAAGATGTTTTATGTGTAATACCTACTGTAGTACTTATGCATACATACAAAACAAAATACATGTTTTCGTATTTTTAAAATTATATTTTTCTTGAGTTGAGTTAGTGTTATATTATGGTAGATAAATCTCAGGTACTTAATATTTTAATTACTTCCAAATGTTTCAAATATAATATTTTATGCGTAGTATGTAGAAAAATTGATTAATCATGTTTTACCATTTATGTATTATAATAACTAGCGTTGGATTAAATACTTTAATAATGTCGGTGAACAAAATGTTAATACATGTACGCCATACTGGCATAATATACAAACTATAAGAAATACAGTAATCAAAATAAAATCATTAGCTTAAAAAACTTTTTATTCTATATATTTATTTAAAATATTAATAATAAATGCTGCATTACACTAAACTAGCTTTTAACATGCAAGACCGAAGAAAAATGAAAGAATGGCATATCATAATATTGTATACATTTTATTGTTGTGTAAGAATCATAAACAAGGCACATGCATACTTGAGTATACAAGATGGTTACTTAATTTTTCTATGCATTAGGTTTTTTCATAATTTTAATTTTAAATAATTTACACGAAAAAGAGACTCAACTTTTCTGATACAAGATATCTTAATGAAAATAAACCTAACGCTAAAATAATAAAAAGTTACAACGTTATCTATATAAAATTTATATAAGGAAATATATTCGTCAAAAATATACTTTTGCAATTGTCTATATTTTTATCTCATCATAAAGCCATATAGGTATATCAAAAGTAAGACGTACATAATCGCTTAAATTATGACATTATTTAATGAAGCAGAATTAGAATTTGAAAAACTTCTAATGAAAGAAATATCAATAACAATAATAATCTCGTCGCTGATGCTTCAAACAATTAATAATACTATAAAAAATAATAATAATAATGGTAATGATAATCAATCAAATAGGAATGATTCGTCTTCATTATTAAATCCAGGATTATTTTTTAAACAGTGTATAAGATAAATAAGAATGGATAGGAATAGGAATGGCGAAAGCTCCGAGAAGATACAAGAAAATTTAAATTTATCAATAAATAATACAGGGTGCGGCGTAATGGACTCCCATATTTCAAATAATCATTAGCGCATAATTTAACTGATTAGATTAATGTGGTTTATTTCGCTAGATTAGAATATTAATAAGGTTGTAAGTCGTCACTATGTTGTGGTCTGGTGAACAACGGTGGTTTCGTTATAGAGGCATTTTTCAAAAACGCTGAATGTGTGATTGCGACACAGAGAGCATTTCGCACTCGGTTCAGTTTGAATCCAAACGAAAGTGTCCCTGATCGGAAAACGATTTTGAATTGGGTACAAAATTTAAGAGTAACGGGATCTGCAATGCCTAAAAAATCGGTTGGACGTCCCAAGTCCGTGAGAATACCGGAAAACATTGCCGCAATGAGAATATCGATAGAGTAGTCTCCGTCGCGTTCTGCTCGGAAACATGCCTCTGCTCTCGGGATATCGGATCGAACGGTAAGGAGAATTTTGCACTGTGATCTTAAATTACACCCATATAAGATTATGGTAACTCAGGAATTAAGTCCAACAGATTGGGGAAAACGAAAAGATTGCTGTAATGCCATCCTTACAGTTGTGCCTTCCAACGGTATTGTATGGAGTAGTGACGCATCACATTTCCACATTTCTGGCACAGTGAACAAACCAAATGTTCGTTATTGGGCTGCTGAAAACCCTCTAAAAATACACCAACGACCTCTTCATAGTCCTAAAGTAACAGTTTGGTGTGCTTTGTCCTCGGTAGGTATCGTGGGGCCTTATTTTTTTGAAGAGGGTGGTGTTACGGTTACTGTGACTTCCAACCGATACTGATAGATGTTGGAGAACTTTTTACTTCCAAAAATCGAAGAGTACGAAAATAATGATGTCTTCTGGTTTCAACAGGATGGGGCCACAGCTCATACAGTCTGTTGTTCTCGTGCTGTATTGCAAAAATGTTTCCTGGTCGCTTGATCTACTTAAAGGAAACATTACATGGCCTCCTCGCTCCCCTGATTTGAGCCCATGTGATTATTTCTTATGGGGATTCCTCAAAGCTGAAGTTTTCAAACATCGACCAAGAGCCATTGAAAAACTAAAAGAGGCCATCCGTCAAGAAATCTCCGCGATTTCACTCGATGTGCTGGCGAAAGTGGTGGAAAACTTTCGAGAACGGCTCCATATGTGCGTTGCTCGTCAAAGCAATCATTTAGACGATATAATTTTAAAAAAATAATTTAAAAAAAACCTTATATAATATAGTTTTAAAAAATAAAAATTCATTTTCTTTATCTTGTATCGTTTTTTTTTTAAATTCACTTCGGAAATGTGGGAGTCCATTATGCCATTAGGTATTTAAGCATTTGGGACATTAAAAAATAATAATTTTTGTTACTCAATTTTCTAAAGAAATGCAGATAACTTGAAGAATTTTCAACACGTTCAATCTGATGTTTATCAGTAAGTCATATTGATATTATGATACAAATGCATTTACTGAAGTCTTCAAGACAGAATAAATATTTGAACAATATATATATATGTATGTTGCGGGCAAAGGGAGGTAATCGATTATTGTTGAACTCAGTTTTAGAGCTAAAAGTGAAAAACTAAAAAAACATTGTTCAAAGATTGTGTACTAAGACCAAACGCATGAAGCCCGATGAAGGGTAATTTATGTCACCATAATGTCACTATACTAATTTTGAAATAAATATAATATTTAATTAGATACATATTACTATATTAGAAGGTATACATATACTACTATAGTATAATCGTAATTTGTTTTTTTAGTAACATTAAAAAGTTGTTATTATATTTATTTGAGTTCGGATTGCTACTGTCGCACTTAGAGTTACATAATACATAGGTAGTTTACCTGCTGGCCTGATGCTTTGCATTTACACTTTTTTGTTTGACACTTCTGAGTGCAACCATATACCTATATATGAGTGAGGGAGTCTACATAACATACGGATCCACTCGCTCAGCTGTACAACATGTGTCGAGTGTACCTCGTCATTGAGTATAAACAATTCTACATACATTATAAAATACATATTTTATACAATGATCAAAAGTATTTCGGGAAATTCGAATTGTTCGGACATTGTTATAGAATGAACAATCGTAGCAAACAATTATTACTCTCTGATTAGTTCACTCGAAGCTGATGTGCACTATGCATAATTCACGGTTATTATTGCACGGTCCCGACTATCTCACTTTGCTCATAACATATATTATATTCAATCGTGGAAGATAACTTAAAATCAATGCTAACTCGCTTTTAAAGCCTAAAAATTTCTCAGATTTACAGAGCATATTTTAATGGACACGCTATATTTTGTTATAAAAAAAATCTAGATCAACCACTAGCCAAAAATAGGAAGTATAGATGGTCGGGATAATGCTTTTTGCTCATCGTGTACAGTACTCACACTCCACACGTTACTTTTCACAATAAAATCCAAGTACCTGTACGTTTATGAACTCATATATTATGTTATACTATCATGATTTTTACGATTTTAGTCCAATACTGTTGGTGAATAAACTAATGTTTTTTTTTTTTTTTAATAATTATTGAAAGTAGACACTTATAAATAATAATTGAGGTTTACTGAAAAAATGAGAGTACAACTCTGGTATAACTGTTATAAGGTGATTAAAAATTCCTTCGCTTAAAGGCTTGTGATAATAATTTTTAATAGACATGACCTATATCACATAGACTGCAAAATATATTCCTTTTAGCAAACTTTAACTGACAGATTTTAAGAATATCCAACAAAAATACGTTTATCAAAATACTGAAATTCAAAAAAGTTTTTTGTAGACTCAATATTGTTTATATCATTTTGAATTTTGTATATAATGATACGTACATGTATAAATATAAATTTTAAGAAAATATATTCATTAAATGATCCATGATTTTTTTTGCAAATTTTTACACATTTCCATATAATAAATTATACATTTTTCATATAATATTTATTGAACTGTCAGGTATTTAATTATAAAAAAAAGTTTTAGTTCAATTTTAATTTGTTTTTTAATATTGATTATTATTTATTAATCATAATACTAGTTGACCAGATGTTTTTGTGAGAACTTATTTTTCCTATATATTATCTAACCTACGAATTATATGTAATTAAATTATCATTGAGTGGATTTAATTTTCAATTATAACATATTAAGTTAACCTATGTAGATAAGTACCTAATTAACCAATAATTAATTTTGGTTCTAGGGCTTCAAACTATACTTTCTTAGTATAGGTTTATAACGATATAACTGAGTGTTGGATTCAATAAAACTATCTTATATAACTTTTTGATCAAAATAAATGAATAATATTAATATTTTAATTTTTCTTTATGTGTTCTTATTTATTTTATCATCAACGTCTAGACTTATACAACTTCTATTGATTTAAACAAAATAATTATAAATTTTGAAAATATAAACGATAATATCTTAGCAATATTTAATTTATAACTTTTTGAAATATGTTTAACTTATTAGTTTTGAAAGCACAAGAGTTTTATATTTACTACAAGATATACGATTTGGAACGATAATAATATGACTAAAAGTGTACATCTATAGCGATTTAATAATATTTACTTCAACTCGCGATTAAAAGGATAATAAAGTAAATTTTTAATCATAGTTATATTTATGTATAATGTACTGATAAGAAAAAAGTGGTATGCATGCAGTGATTAGAATGTTATGTTGTTTATTTTTCACTGTAGGAAAATAATCCTTACTTGAAGCATTGGATTTTTATTTGATTTTAAATCACACAACCGTCCATCAAACGCTCTCGACTAAATTACTATACTTTCAATTGTAAATTACGATTCCTAGGTTTAATTATAATTATAGCCACACAGGATACAGAGACCGGGTGTTGAACACTTGTCTCGCTTCGCTCAACTCGTCTAACCAATTTTTTAATAATATATTATTTTTTTAAATTACTGTGGCAAGTATAATAATATATGGTTAACTTTTTATTACATTTTTAGGTTTTAAAGTGTTATTAAAAAAGTATGAAATATTATTGTTTGTGAAAATATTTTACCTGAATAATTTTAAAACTATAGACCAATAAAAAATTTTTGAATTGGCGTATAATTATGTAAAATTAATACGGACACTACAAGGGTGGTAGTCTTTAAATATCTCTATCCCTAGAATAATTTGGTAGTAATTCTAAATTCGTATTATGATCTTGTTTTATTATTTACATTTTTTGTTTATTTTTCAAGAAAATAATGAGGCAACATGTTTATCTGGGGGGTAATGTGGGTATGCATGTATTTTTAATTTTTAAACCTCTAGTAATATCCTAAGGCTCAACCCAGAATTTTTTTTATCTAATAATCTGAATATTATTGTTTTGCTTGCATAAAGCTGTTCATCAATAATCACTTTATCATTTTTATTTTGTCTGAATTGAAATCTCTATAGCAGGAACATTGGCTTGTAAATTGTAATTCATCTTTAAAAATATATTTTGGAACTCTCATATTATGTACTAAGTATAATTTTTTCATTCCAACTGTGGTGTAAATAATAACAATCTTATACTTAAAAATTCAATTGAAAAACGTAATTTTTAAGATTTTTAATTTCAGTTAAGTACAGTAATATATTATTTATCCATTTTATATCAAAATATTATTGTCAGGTTTAAAACTAATATCCCTGACTTTGATCAGTATCTAGAGAGTCGTTGTCTCTAAGGAAATACAAAAGCCTAGAAAATCTTGACGATGGAAAGATTAAAAATATAGATATACTGTTATGAATATATATATATATATTTTTTTGTTAAACCTCAAAAATTAATCGAATGGATGAGTGAGATTCAGTTTTACGTGAAAAAAATCGTTCTGTTCGTTATAAATCACAATATTAGTGCGGTGGTATATGATATAGCATCAACTCTTAGCCAGGTAATATTATAAAACGTAATGCAGGCATTTAATTTTTGTCATCGTGTTTATTGAGCTACATGCCACATGCGTATGGTAATAATATAGCATGCACACTATAGGTACATTTAGTGTACCAACACATATTATTATACGCAATGCATAATAACACTTCCCCTCAACGTCGTCTCATACAAATTATCCCATCATTGTACTCGGTGCCAATGAATATTCAACTCGGAGATTTCGAATACTATTATGTGTATATAATATTTTAATACATATACGTTATACGTGTTTCTTTTACCAAACAAATATTCTGTACGGTTGTTCACTCCAAACATGGTGGTGCGGTGATGAAACAGCTCCCCTTGTTCTTATAATATACGTATACTATCACCCTATAGTATTTAAATGAGAAAAAACAAAAAGTTGACAGGCCGGTAGTCGATTTCATGCGCCATAATTCATATCTTTAGACCGTAAATGAAAACACACAATTATTATTACAATAAGGCACTCAGATCACGAATGGTCATGTCGTCTCGTGTGGTACCTACCCATATATATACATCGAATTTGTCGCAGCACATATATTTTGTGGGTGGCTATTTGAATAATACGACCCAAATGACTCGTGTGAAAATAACCATAATATATAATACTAGACCTATAAAGTTATATAAATAATACTTGTTAAGAAAACGTACGCTACATCAATTATAATTACGACCCCCTTTACACGTTTGTTATCTACGTATAATATCATTGTACTGTTGTATTGTAACGTATGCGTGGGCGGAAAATTGGAAACACGTAATTGATTGAGATTTTGATTTGTACTTCAGTCTTTAACGGGCAGAATGAGTTTAACATAACAAAGACCTTACATATAACAACAAAATATTTTTCATCGGCCATTATACATATTATACTGTTAAAGTTAAAAGGAACTAATCGATTCTAATGTGCGCAGTTTTATTAAAATAAAAATCGAAACGTAAATGTGGAAATTTAATGACGAAATTATGGAAACAAACACATAACATCAACCGACAAAGAAAATATAAGACAGGTTTTTGTATATTTTTATTCGTGATCGCATACATAAACGCACCTATCCAACGACATAGTCGTCGAACATTTTATGAGAATAATGCTTAAACGCGTTTAACCGTATAAACGGTAATTAAAATTTTCAAGATAAGATCTCGGTAATTGTTTTAAACATGTTGATGTACAGATTTATCATACTTAATGCATTATTAAAATATGTATTTTTATCCAACTAAAACGATATTATGTATCTATACTTCGATTATTGGGACGCGCAATACCTACGCCATTTAAGTTTTATAATGTGTACAGTGTGTGTTTGTGTGTGTTGCGCACGTGCATTAAACACTAACTGACAATTTCGAAAGTCTGCAACCGCAAAGTTTAAACGACAAAATTGAAAACAAGTTATGCTGTTCTCCATGCGTCGACGGGTCCGATGATAGATTTCTTTGTCGAACTCGATTTAAACTTCGATAGGTATTGGTTTAAAATTATTTATTTATTTTTCCCGTCGCGTGTCAGTGTCGTTAGTCGCGTAGTCGTTGACGATGGAATGACGGAAAAACACACATGTGCGAAAAAAATCAACTATACACCTTCGTCGTGACATACCTACCTACCAACAGAGAAAATTGATATTAAAGTGCACGTGGCGAACATGATTTATACGAAATACAAATAGGCAGCAGTGTCAGACTGCCGGTGGAGATATACATATATTATAACCAAGTTGTGTGTAGTGTACATAAGTTGTTTGAAATATTAAATTTCAGTCGGAAAATGAGCTGCGGGTTCCTCTTTCTCACGCCGTCGTCGCCGCCGAAACAACGATAAGAATATAGTATAACACACCTCGCAAAAACGTCTCATCGTAATCCGTTTAAGATATATTGTAATAGATCTGATACAAATAGGTTCGTGGTTTCATTAGGTAACTTTTTTTCTTGTTACCTATTATATTAGGCTATTAATTAATAAATGAACAGGAATCATTGTAAAATAAAATATTTATAACATGCTGGTTTCATTCAAAATTTATTTAAAATAAAAATAAAAAATAAAAATAACTATTGTTTTCGTTGTCAATATCGAACCACAAAGCTTTTTCGTTAAATTAACATAAGTAATAACTTGATTTGAAACAAAATCATTATACAGACGTTAAAAATTATAATATTATAGAACAAAAAAACATGTATACTTCTTGAAATAAAACGTTTATATTATATTTCAGAAAAAATATATTTATACATATTACTATTTAAGTGCGGTAAATACGGAAACGATACTTATGCAGATACCAAGTTTAGTATATAGGTTCTTGCGGTAACGTTATTTATTCCCCGAGCCCATTTAATCTGTGCCTATGGCTATACAACAATAACGTTTACGGTGGGTAAAAATAATTACACTCTCGCCGAACGTGGCGGGGAGGGTGTGAAGTACGTTTGCAGATGGTGCGTTCTCCACGGTAGTCGTCGTCGTAGTCGGATAATGGACTACGTTTGACCCTATTTTTGCCTGAGGTGTTCGCTGCGTGACGATTAGATCGTGCCAGAGCGGTGGCAATAAAGTGTCCGGTGACGGCGCAGTGGTGGAAACTGTTGAAATAGACAATATTTTATTCTTCCCACATTAAAATTATTGTAAGAAGTTAAGTGTATGTAGGTAGGTAGATAACATACACCGATCCTGTTAAAATATTATTGTCATTAATACAATGTAATATACCTATAGGTACTTGCATCTAAACATTATCAACCATACCAATTAATTTAATATATTAATATCGCGCATAATAATATGATGTCGGTAGAATTCACTACCGCATGTATCACAAATCACAGTGAAATACCTATAGCGCATAGGAAAATTGTATAGATAATAATATTATATGTTTTGATATCGGATTGGACCAGTAGCGTATTGTATCTTGTTATTGTGCACATTTTCGCGATCGTTCAAAATGATAATATTTCTTGCCTTTAGGTTTTCAATGCTACTAGAAAAATGAAATATTGTGCAGACGTTTTAATATGGCGATTAGTAGGTATATATAGAGAATTTGAATTGATACTGGACTGACGGAATAATATTACAGTAAAGTTAATTGGCGTTGCTCTTTAATTCAACATGATGTGTGTGTTTTTCAAGAGCTTAATGATTAAAACGCGGTTAGAGAATTAGGCACTGACACAATAAAATATTGTTGAAAAACTGTCAATTTGACATGCATGCGTTGCAACAAAAAAATGAAGGATATTTTTAATTGACTAAAAAAGTGTAAAGTTAACGTTTTATAATATGTATGAACGCTCGATTAAAATGATTTGTTCAACCTACTACTGCACAGAAAAAATCCCATGCATTTAATTTATTTTCCATAGGTAACTAAAACACTTTTTATTGAACGAAATTCCCAATTTTAAGCAAATGCAAATGCAAATTAAATATTAATACATGACGTAATAACATGCAAAATTACATTAATTTATGAATACATTTTTTGTCGGTGAAATTGTTTCGTATAACATGACGAGAACTGTGAGGGCAATATTTTGCTAACTTCATAATAATCGTATATTTTATTTTTGAATAATTTTGTTCAAAATTATGGATTATATGTCGTATAAATTAAAAAATATTATAATGTACCTTCAGGCTACAGATCATATTTGTAGTATAGCTTTTTATTTATACACACTTTATTGAGCACATCACTATAACTAATGGTAATGTACTCGAGCTTGCATTTTATGTCAACTGGTATTTTAACTACTCGTAGTATTTTTCCAAATGGCGTGTGGCAACACACCATATATAAATTAAAAAGGATGGAAAATAATACAGTTCTAGTTTAATTTATTACACGCATCATTCAAGCATATTTATTAAAAACACATCATTATAACGAATCATACATTTTCTAACTTTAATTTATAAACTTGTTAAAAAATTGTTTTTACTTTTTATACCATTTTAGATTCTGAGAGAAACGATTAGTGAATTGACTTTACAATGGTATGTTTTTTTCTGTATAGACATTTGTAATGTAAAAAAAATTCATTGATTTTAAATTTAAAAATATTATGTCTAAGTGATTTTAGCAAAGTGAATCTAATGAGTACTTGGAGTGTTAAAAGTAGAAAAAAGTAGAAAAATTCCCAGAACTTTTCTATATTATTTTTAAAAAAAATTTCATGGAAAGCTGTAGTTTTCAATAAAATATTTTTTCTTATTTCCTTGTAATTCAAAAACAAGCAATCGTAGATGCTTTAATTGTTTACTAAATGTTAATATAAGCATTTTCTATACCTATATGGTATAATTTTCAAAATAGCTTGACTCTTTTTGAGCTGTTTCTATACATTTTTATGTACGCAATTATTTTTATATAGATATATGGAGTTAAAATTTGGTTATTTTGTTATTCAAATATATTATTTGTGAGGATTTGAAAATGTTACGCATATTATTGTGTACATTGTATACCATATACAATTACATTTTCAAAAGAATAAGATGAGTTTTTTGCTATTGTCTATTTACCTTTTGAACCTATTCACACCATTCTACAGTAAGTCGGTATTGAAATATATTATTATGTAGACTATTATTGCCACCACGACACGTCATGTATAAATGTTGTATGTATGTATGTATCGATGATCATGTATAATTTTTTTTTTGTTATTGTTGAACAAGTTAATAAACGATGCCACTGAGGTGGAAGTAATGGATTGTAGCTACAGCCTAAGTTGTGAACCATGTATGAAGAAAAAAATGTCAGCATTTACCAAAACGTTTATACAACAATAAACATTTTTATAAATTTATACCTTTATATAATAATTGATTGTTAATGATACAATAAATGCAATATTTTCAAGTTAAATTACTTTTACCTACCCTATAAACTTATATAAAAATAAGTAAGTGTGATACTTAGGAATATAACCCAACCTAACCTATATCATAAAACATATTAAGTGATATAGGCTAAAAAACTGTTATCGTGCTCAGAATCGTTTTTCGTATGCAATAATTTATCATTGAATTCAAATTTAACATAACATACATTTCATAGTGACTAACTCTCAATCCAGCAAAGCGGATATCGACTTTCCCTTTTTTTTTTTAAAACAAATTGTTTCTCCCGTTATAAGGTAAATAATTTTAAGTATGATATTGTGCACTGCAGCAATGTGTGCATCCAATCACATTTATACTTATATAATATATGATGTGTTTAGTGATAATTAGTGTAAAAATATGAAGAAATTAGTTATGTAGTCTGTCTCATATTTTACATAATACGCCCTTGTGTTTATATTCTGTGATTAATTATATTAATTATCACTACTGAGTAGTGTTTTGTCTTATGGAACAAAAGCTTTCATATTATTTTTAAGTTTTAATGTATACGAAAGGAACTAGGAGGTTATTTATTCTCTTATACGGACATAAATGTATACTAACTATATTTTATATTTATATTTACGGAAAAAAAATGAACCATAAGATAATTTTTTTATTATTATTAGGTACCTAAAATAAATATCACCTGATAATATATCTAAAATTTGGTAAATCATAACACGGACAACCATTTTCTAAAATATATTTTAACCACTTTTATACGTTATTTAGATACCTATAGCTTATTATGTGCTCATCATACATATTTAAATTAAATTACGAAAGTCAATAATGTAGTCAATATTATTGAATGTTAATCAAAAATATATAGATAGTAAATAATTAGTGGTCTGCAATGTATCAAACCGAAAAATTGTTTGAATTCCAGAACTAGATGAATCTGCTACAATCTATTTATTTTAGAATACCGGAAATACTCTTTTATTTGTTTTATGATTTCTAACAAAATTGATTGTAATATTACCTACTATTTAAGTAATTTTGGTTTATATGGTAAACTTGGATGTTAATTTTCTTAAATGGAAAACAAATAGATCCAAAATATTGACTAATAAAAGTCAAAAATCACTGCTAATTGTTTTGTTCTTTATAGAAAATGTGTTAGTCTCTAGCTACTGTATGAATTACAAACATTTGAACACTTTAAGTTCTATCAAAAAATATATATATTGCATTTCTAAAATAGTTTACCTTTTAAAAGACTTATAATTGTACATATAAATATTTATATTAATTAGTTAATTACTTACTGACACGCTTATTACAATTTTATTTAATATATTTACAGATCATTGCAAAGACCAACGTTAAGCTTGATAATGAATTCAAATAATTTTTATATAAATTAAAACTGAAATGGTAATCAAATGTTTTTCAGACATTTTCTAAGTAATTTTAATCATATTAAATTCATTAGCTGACCAATTTTCTAAACCCATAATGTTTATTATTGCAGTTCAATTATTGCATGAATATATTTTATATGTATTAGTTTTCTATATTAAACAATATTGTGAACTCATGAGATTTTTATTGAAAAATCAAAATCATAAAAAAATATTAATTATATTTCAAACGGTTGACTAGGTAGACTGCTGATCATGGCGATCTATACGTTCAATTGTTGTCATCTGATCGTCATCCAACATTGGAGTGCGTGTTACAACGAAATACAATATAAATAACCATTGAACTTTGTTCCAATTAGCCAAGCTACATAATATGAATTTCAGGAAAAATAAAATGATTTTATCATGTGCTATAAACATTATTTTAAACACACTACGTCTAATTATGTAGTACGACATATAGGTACGTTATAATAATATAATGCGGTCAGCGACTGTTACGTGTGTAATAATAAGATTTTATATGGATAAAATTTACAGGGGGTAATAAATTATTGAAAATTAAAAAATCGAAGGTCATTATAATTGTACGTATACAAATGGTGACAAAAAATAATTGCACATTTTTTTTTCGTAAAGTCTTTACTGTGCTTTATCAGGTAAGCGGGAAAAATAAATCGATTCAAATAACGTCTAAAGACTGTAAGCGTGTAAAACTGTATATTATGTCATCGAGTAAAATGCGATATTCCATTCCAATGAGAATTTTTGCTCCTTTGGGAGTCGGGAGTCACATAGTGCCGAGGATGGATCCATATTCAGCCTTCTACGTTTAAAATTATGACTAGCAAGTTAATTTTTTTTTTCTTATCGCACTCACACGGCTTCATGATTTTGGTTTTCATCAAACCCATTTTAATAGCTGGCCGACGCTATTCATTTTTTTTTTTTTTTGTATACATACAACATCAACAACGTACCATAATATTTTATTTTTATTAATACTGTAAACTATATAAAAATATAATATTGGTTTAAATTCAATTTATTTTATTATATAATATTATATTTTACTTAGTGCAAGAAAAAAAAGATAATACTTACTTGCATGGTAACAAGTGTGCGAGTGTATGTTTGTTTATTAGCTTGGCGTTTTTTTTTTACAAGAAATTGTTTGCATACGGAAATTGGTTGGGTTTTTAACTCGTGTTTAGGTACCTCTAATACCTTGAGAGGTACGTAGCTTTACAACAGAAGCTACAAAGTAAGAGTTGTTTTTGACACTTGTTTCAAGTGTCTATAAATAGCCTAAAAGCCAAAATATTTTAAGTTCACTAGGTAACTAATGAACACTGTATAGAATACTTAGTACATTATGTATATTTTGAATAATAAATAGAAATTTTAACAAAATAAAAATATATATACAAAAAATAGGTGCCATTAAAATATTCATGATGCACTATAAAAAAGGTCATTATAGGAATCGAAAAAAATTTAGTGCCTCAAGCCCCTCTCCTCCTCATCTCGTATTCAAAAGCCTAGTTACTTCAATGCAATTATTATATTTCATCATATTATGATATTTGCTGTCACGATTGCAATTATTGTGTTTTAAAAATTACAACCACCGATGACTAAACGATTAATTGTGTGATTGGCAATTCAAACTGGTATCTATGTACTTATATTATATTGTTATAACGTAAATAATTTAAAATTATTGTCAAAATATTATTATACAATTAAATAATGTATATATTTAGTTAGTTATTTGATTGAATTGGTTTCCTTTAAGTCTCAATAAAAAAAAATCACTTTTTCGGTTATAGGTACTTTCTACCTACGTATAATAATTTTATTTGTAGTAATTATACAAACCCAGTTTTACGTTGTTTAATAAATCAGAATCCGATTGTCGGCATGTATGATCCTTTTTAAACTAAAGGTTGTCATAGAAAATGGATGCAAGATGCATGTATCTAAGAGGAAAACTTCTATGATACCTCTCTGGGGTATCTTTAGGAAATCAAAATCCAACCCATACCACATAAATAAGTTATTGTGGAATAAGAAACGAACAGCTATACCTACGTATTTTAGGGTTTCAAAATAATCTCGCTGAAAACTTAGACCTAACTTATCCTTTCTCTCATTCAATTGATGCATAATTTAAGCTATAGTAGACGCAGTTTTGCTATTTATACGAAAAGTGGACAAAGAAACTGCAGAATTGCTATTGTATGCAACTATAATATTTCTGCCATCCAAATATACATAAGAAGTACGTATTTTAATAAGAGTAGATTTGTATACGAATAATCAACACATAGGTAACATAACCAACATTTTCATTTAGTGTATATACTGCTATTATCATAGGAAATATAAATAATTTACCTAAAGGAAAAATTAAACTTCATGATTTTCCAGAAAAATGCTTTAAACATATGTCAATATTGTACTTGAACTTATTTAATATAAATTATATGCATTTACAATACGCAATTTGTTATGTGTCAAGTAAAGTAAAAAATATATCTTTTGATATGCATTCTACATCATGGTTGTATAGGTTCCTATTGTGTCGCCACAATAACTGATTTATTCACGATAGGCCGACCTACAAAAAACTTAATCATTTTAATATTGTTGCTTTATGACATGAACATAAAGTTTATGTCTATTAATTTAGTTTGATTATCGTTAATTATTAGAAAAAAACGCAAACAAACATTTTATTTATTTATTTTATTAATTTTAAAACAATTTAGGCATTTGAACTAAAATCAAAAACGTGCATGGTTTTTTTTTATAGTTATGTATGGAATCTTGATTGAAGTCCAACAAACAGTATTAGGTACATGCCAAATATTAATAAACATGGAAAAACTGACAGTGCCCAAATTTTCCTCGTGACCGACCATGATCATCGGAACAAGGGATGAAAATGTGTTGTCTTCCGGAACAAATCCTGTGCTCAACTCTGATTTGGCAGAGGGTAAAAAATGATTATCCGTCATTACGATCACTTTGTAAAACGTCTAAACGCTACCCACATGAGTATAAGGGGGGTCAGATTGATCGGATTGGCAAGCTCCACAGACCGTGAATAGGGAATCTGGCATCAGTAAGTCGTATGTTTTTATGAACGTTAGCAATGATACACGTGGGGTCAGCATGTGCCCTTATAAACGTTAAACCCATTATCACACTTTAACACAATTAATGGTGTAAAGAAGACGTGAGTTGAAAAATAAAATATATAGTAGGTACGTAAACACTTATTTCTTAGTCTGTATCTTAGTGATGTATTTAATAATGATTTTTGTAAGTAAAAAAAATGCATAATTGAATTATATTTAAAGTTTTGCACAAAATGTATAAAATATTTGGATATTGAAAGTTTTATTATTGCAGTCATCAGATATTATAGAATATATCATTAACATTTATAATATTTTAGTTTTTATAAATTATTAAATTGTTGAGCTAATTTATAATTTAAAATTCAACTATACACTTCTAACGACCAAGTTTAAAAATATTGGCTACATTTCTATTGCATTTATTAACTCGAATTGTTAAGAGAAATTTAATGTGAAATTAAATGTAATTTTACCATAGTTGAAACAATTTATGACTCGCATATATTTATACAAATTATTTAAGAGTTTACACAAATCCATTACTCGTTTGGTATATTATATTTGAAAACCACTCAAAATGGGAGGCCATACAATTTTTATATAAATGAACACTTTTTATTTTCTTAATATTCTGAAGTACAATATTAATATATTTTTTATTCTTGAGTCTTAATGCATCGACATCATTAGGTACTTGTACGAGTAGTTTCCGAGTTATTGTAGTGTAGTCAGGTACTAAACGAAAATTACATCGTAAACAGCAAAAGTGTTGTGTACAGACAAAATCGACAATATCAATGCAACATTTTTATTTTAACAGAGATATGTAGGCGAGTATATCAAAAACACGAATAATTAAGAGTTCAATCACATCTTTAACAATACAGTTGTATAGGCTTAAATGTGTATATGTGCGATTTAGCGTTAAACGATTTTCGTTTATTTACGTGAAAACGTGAAAATTTCAATTTTCAAAACTCAAACAGGATTTTTGTGCATCTTGACAATCGCTGCGTATATTTAAAACAGTGACATTATCATCCACCAATAGACAAGGCGCCGGAAGACGCGCAAAAACGAACGTATCAAATTTTTATTTTTACCACGCGTTGAAATCTGTAACCGGTGTGACCTGTAGGTACTTGTACGCACCCAAAACACTGTCTGCGTTATTCATGAAAAAAACTCTTAATAAATAAATAAACTATAAAATAATAACTATTTGTACAAACACTTAAATAGTTATGCCTTCGAAATGTTTTCGCACGTGTTAAAACGACGAATAACGATGACGATAGCTTTATTTATTGTAAATGTCTATTGTTCCTCAGGAATAATCGGCAATGTATGCTTATGGTGTTTCAACGGGTTATAATTTGGTTTTCTTAACTTCAAGGTATTTCGATCTATGCAATAATGTGATTTATAACTAATTTTTGATACGTTCCTTTTTGCGCGCTTTGGCCTGTTACCCGGTGACATCTCCTCGACGGAGGCAATGTTTCTTTTTTTTGCACTTCTTGCACTAATTTCTTTTTTCTCTTTTCGGCTATTTGAGATTAACAATTTATTCGCTTGACTATTTGTGTGTGCGTACCATTTCACATAATACAGAGAACCTAGATAAAATAAAAATAATACTGCGTAAGACAAGTACGTAATACGTGGCATGGGTAAGCAACTACATATTATATCATAAGTTTACGGATGAACGATTTTCAACTAGATTATGTAGTAATATATAAATACACAAGATAATATATTATAAGCCCTGTATTATAAATTATACTTTTGTAACGATTTAATTTAATGGTCGATAATAGTAAATTGTTCCTCATCTTCTGCACGGTTTTTGTAAGATTCGTTTGTTTTTCTGACCCCTCTGTGCATTCATCCATTATTTCCAAAAATACCTACTAGCATCCGGTAAAAAACCAAGATATTAACGGTTGAACTCGAATGGAATTATAAATGTAACCTTTTAAAATCGTTATTTGTTATAATATACACATTTTCGGTTGCTCTTAGAAATAATACAAGTAAAGTTGTTATGTATTTATGTCAAATAATAGTTAAAAACAGTAACTACTATGATTGTGTCTAATATATAGATAAATAATATTATTACGAGTTGAAACGTACCAAATTTTTGCTTCGTGAATATATTCTAATTTATACCAGTGTGGACGTGTGGTGAACCTTGGAAAATGAAAGGTATGAGTGTACAACTATATAAAATAAGTTCTGTCATTCGTGTAAGTATTAGGTAACAATACTTAATATTTGCAATATCCCAATACATTTTTGATGATAATGTACCTATAAAATAATTCTTATAATGATAATGATAGCAATAACAATAATTATTAATGAATAAAAATATACAACTAATGACCTAAGATGCCGGGTTGTAACAAATAGATCAATAAAAAAAAAAAATATACAAAATAATCAATCAAGGCATTTAGTCAACCCACGTAAACAGGTATGCATAGAGGACAGTGCAGCAGATATTAAACACAATAACAATGGTGATGAAAAACCTACATGTAAATAATTACAAAAATATCAGATTGATGGTGATGATGGCGTAAGCATATAATTAACAACGGCTGTGGCGCTCAATAAATATATATCATAAGTTATATACTATTAACGCTGTTATTGTGTTATAATAGCGTGATGATGTGCATTGGCAGCTTAATTGACATACAATAAAAATGAAAAACCTCACAAATCACTATTATATTCTTTTATAATGTAGGATGGTGCGATCAACTATATAGATTTTACTAATTTTAAATCTAAGATTTAAAAATTTAATACAAGATTCCTTACAAATTTGTCAATCTTTATCACAAAAAAAATGTCCACCGGAAATTCAAATTAAATTTTTATTATCATTTGAATTTCAAATATTGACCAAAATTCGTCAAAACCATGAATATTTACAAATTATTTTGCAGTTCAAAATTCAATTGAAAAATAAAATATTTGTTTCAAAGTAGAATATATGACAATATTTAAATATAATACATCCTAGACTGACAAATCATCTCCGTTCAGAGTTTTAATCGTTTTTGGTATACAATGATACCTATAATTGCATTCAAATCTACACTTACCCTATTCAGAGATCCATCCTACCACCTAATGTACATCAGAGTGACATCCACTTACCCGCTTTTTTTAGATTCTGAACGAAGTGATGAATGTATTGATTTTACAATGATGTGTGTTTTTTTTTGTGTGTGTCTGTGTACAGCATAACTAGTCGAAATAATGCTTCAATTTCAAACTTTGGGGGTGGTTTCCGATGTAAAAGTGAATATCCTTGGTGCGTTATAGAGGTCAAAAGTTAACATTTTCCAACAGTTTTCAAAAAAATCGAGAAAAACAAAAAAAAGGAATTTTTACGCAAAACCCGTTTTCGACCAAATCGATTTTTTTATATGGTTGTAATTCAAAAACTAATCACTGTAAATACTTGAAATTTTCACCAAATTTTTATTGTCATTTATATACAGTTTAATTTTCACAAATTTTTGAGTTATTTATAGACCAGTGAAATTTTCAATTTTTTTGAGAATTTTTTTTTTGAAGTGCCGGTAAAAAAATGTTGAACAACCAAAAAAACTTGAAAATTTAATACAAAGTTCCTCATAAGTTATTCTTATAGTAATTAAAAAATTATAAAAATGCATAGGCACAATTTTTTTTTTATTAGCATTTGAAGTTCAAATATTGACTTAATACGTAAAAATTACGGCAACTTTCAAATTATCTATCTTAGATAGAAATTCATAAAAGTTGTTCCTTTTATATCTAAGATTTGAAAACTAGGTTCCTAAAATATTTTTACAATAGCAGTTGAAAAATAAAAGAAATGCATAGTCACATTTTTTTTTTACAAGCATTTAAATTTAAATTTTGACAACATACGTAAAAATCACGAAAATTCGCAAATTATTTTAAGCTAGAAACTCATAAAAAAATGTCATTTTAAATCTAAGATTTGAAAATTTTTAATAATCTATAATATATCCTAGACAGATAAACCGTCTCCGTTCAGAATCGTTTTTCGTATACAATGATACCTATCATTGCATTCAAATTTAACCTACCCTAGTCAGAGGTCCACCTCTCCCCCAATGTACAGCAGAGCGGTACCCACTTACCCGCTTTTTTTATTTTTACTATGTTGAATAAAGATATTCTTCAATGCAGTGCATTTGTGTTTTAATATATATTTATGATTGTTGTTTATAAACTATAAGGTAAGTACCTTGTTAAATAAAATATTGCAATAAGTAACTGATTATCCCATCATATTTTTCTTATTCAAATTTGCTTCAAGCAATAATTATAGAGTTATTTCTTAATATTACAAAACTTCCTACATAATATTTTATTTTAAATTTTATTCATAACATCATTACCTATCGACAGTAGTACACGTTCTACACAAATAAGCATTTTGTGTCGTTAAACTATCATTAAATGGTTATTCCTGTTGCATTGTCTTTTAAATTGTTATGCCATTAGCTTTTATATAAATGTTCTTTAAGTATTTTATACATTTCATCCACGTCGGTGTTTGGCATTTCTTCGCAGTAATCTCGAAAATGATAGTTTATTAATGGCCATTAAATGCTGCTAAACAACATGACAGAAGTTTATCGAATTTTTGGTGAACACGATTCACTACAACCATACACTTGAATTCTTTTTATGCAAAATTTTAAATCACCGAATTCGGACTGTATTATAAAGTTTCTGGTGTGATTACTTCATTAGCAAACGTATCTCAATATTTCAAATTATAGTATTTTTTATAGATGTAACGTATGGTGATTGGGGGGATTTGTAATAAAAATGTAATATTAATATTTCAGTTATAGCCGTCATTTAGTTTAATAATACCTAAATACTATTTTAAACATTTTTAAAATATAATTTTACTACTTAATTTTTCTTATTACAGTATTTATTATTTCAGTAAAAATTGTACTTATAAACAAAAGAAAAAAGATCATACAACTTTAACTATTTTAAATATTTTTAAACAATACCTAATGAATTTTAATAAATGTTTATTAATTAGTTATAATAATATATAACATTTGAGATTATGAGTGTAGAACGAACATTTTGTTTGAATAATATTTATTTGGAATAAAAATATTATTTTTTTCCTTAAAAAACTCTTTAAGGATAATGAATTAGTTACAAAAGTTGCATGTGGCACACCATTTGGCAGTTGAATGTAGGTACCTACTATAAATTATAAGACTATAAAACGTTCATTATTTTATGAAATATTCATCTTATAAAAATCTACATGGAAAATATTTTAAATTATGATCACGGTGAAATATTACTGCCTATCTTATATATTATAACAGTATTATGTTTATTTTATTTTAGATACAATTTTATATAATAGAGCATTTAGTTATAAAAGACTATTCATTTTAATTTGAGAATGTTATTCTTATCATATTATAAGTTATTAAATTACACATTTAATTCATTTCAATAAACTTTTTTTGAATAATTCTTTAAACTAGAAAATCAAGAAATAAACATAATTTTTCCTGTCTGCTGAATATTTTGAATGTAGAAATAGTACCCTTTACATTGAATACGATACAGCTATTCAATGAATATAATTGTCTACACTTCACTTTACGTGTTAAGGATGATGATTTTATTATACCTTATTTAGATTCTAAACGAAACGAGAAGAGTTGTTGATTTTATAAAGATGTGTTAGTTTATTCTTTCAGATTCTTATATTTTTAGGAAAACTAAAAATACTCAGTGTTCCATATTTTGCTTATTGCCTATTATTTTACCTCGATGGATTGAAAATCAAATACAGATATTGTACGTACTTTAAAAAAGTTATAATAAAAAAAGTTGATGCTAATATTTGTGTTATCTGGTGAACTTGTCTCGGCTTTGAATCGTTATTTGAATATATTATAAAACTTCTATGCACAGTCAAGTAAGTAATATGCATGCTATTATAATGAAATTTATTTATACGTCATTAAAACTTGTGAACAGTTGTAATTTGGTAATTAAATTGTACAAAAACAAAAAAAAGCAATTTCCTTACAATTTGCATTAAATTTAGTGCAATAAAAATTCAAGATATTAACACAAACTCAAGTATCAAATTAACAGTAGAAGAGGATCATTCAGTCTGGCACTCTTGACTTTGTGAAGGGTACGTATTGTTCTAGGTGTACTATATGAATGGATAATTTGAAATACAGATTAAATGTTTGATATTGGCAGGAGGGAATATTGACTAATCCATTTATACGGGACTTTAATTACAACAATAGAATATAGTATAATATGATAATTTATGTAATGGTATAAATTGTTTAAATATAATAAAGTGACGTTGATTATAGATAATGTGCAACAATCATACCATTTTTAATATCATACTCAACTTTTGTTTAGAATGATTTTTTTTTTGTATTGTTTATTGTTTAATAATGTAATTGTATTGAAATATAAACTATTGACAACTGTACCCATTTAATTTTTGATCTAAGAAGTCATATATTCCCCATGTACGATGAAAAGATTAAGATTTTTTCATAAACTTATATACTTAAGTTTTTTTTTTATTAAACAAATATTTAAATATACCTTCGGTGACATAGGTCATTGGGTTACAAAACTTTAGTTACATTGGGTTGAATTTACATTGCCAACTATAATATTATTTTACAGTGTTCATACTTAAGTATTGTTATTAATCATTCAATATTTTATTTTAGTGCAAAACTAAAAGATAAAATGCATCGATAAAGCATCAAATTCTTTCTTCTAGCTTTTACAGTCCATTTAGGACCTTCGCTGCCTCAACCACATCTTTCCACCTATTCCTATATTCGCTATCTTCAATCCTTATTAAATTTTCTGAGATTTCTGTGAGATCCGTTTTCACTCTGTCCACCTATCTTTGTCTTGGTCGACCCCTAGGTCTTTTACCGTTTAGTCTTTCAGTGAATAGATTTTTTGCAATACCTTCGATCTCCAAATATGACCCACCCATTTTAACCTTTTACTTTTTAGATATGCACTTATAATGGGTTTATTAAACATTTGGTACATTTCTTGGTTAGTTCTTCTTCTATATTCACCATTCTCAATTACAGGGCCATAGATTCGACGTAGTACTTTTCTTTCAAATATATTTAGCTTTTCTTCATCTCCCTTAGTTACCGACCCGGTTTCACAGCCATACGTCAAGACCGGTCGTAAAAAGCTGGAATATAAATATTCTTGTCAAATAATAAGTGTCAAATAAAATTAAGAAATTATAAATAAATATTATTCTAACTATATAATATTTGATTGAAAGTCGAGAAAATGTCTAATTTTTAATTTATAAATAAAATACATTTTTAATTAAACTGCAAAATCTAAAATCGTGAATTTTTAATACGAGCATTTAATATTCTAAGAACTTACAATTAACATTCATCATAAGTATAAGGCTTGCTCCAAATCATTTTTAAAATATTTATAGACTCACTAATTAGAAATGGTAATAATTAAAAAATGATTTTTAATAGTCACTACTAATTTGCGTCATAGTAATAACATTAATTATAAAATAGACTATTGTTTTTTTAATTTTTTAATTTATTATTATTATTATTATAAAATGTTATGTAAATACAAGATTATCAAACTTATTGATAATATAATAGACAATTTAACATATTATATACTTGGTAACGGTAAGTGTAAATTAATTACGATATTTAGACTATTGTATAATTAATGGTAATAGCTCATTTATTCACTGTATATTGATATTAAATTTTCCTTTTTTTTCAGATTCTTTTTAAAAATAAAGTTATAGAAAATTGAAATACTTTTCTTAAAATTGTTATTAGGTAGATGTAAATGATATCTTTATTGTTTTTAGATAGAAATTATTTATCTCGATATCAGTATATTAATGGGCTGCAATGGGTACAGTACTACTGTAAAATATAGTGTTTATGATTGTTATGTATATTAAACTATATACTAACTTAAACGTATATATTATAGTGTGTGACTAGCGCTTAATATTTTATAAATTAATATTCATAATTTTTCTTACTCATTCAATAACTAGGTACTTAATGTAACACTTAAACAAATATTGTTCTAGAATGTTTCTTTTCTTCTGTGGCTTCTATTTTCAGTTTTTATTTTTTTTTTCTCACTCAGTATATTTTCATCCAACCGGCAAATTTGCAATTACATTGCACTCTTGTTTCATGTCAAATGCAATTTTTGATCATTTCACATGGCGTGTGACAGGCGAAGGGGTACCATGTGCTTCGATCCATCAAACCGTCCACGTACCGACGCGTGTAAGGCATTTTTAGCGTCTCCGTGTGATTACTAGACTACGTTGTTACTTGTTTCTTAATAATAATATTAATAAAATACATATTTTGTTCTGTCATTGAAACAAAGTTAAATTATTTAACATTAGCCCCTCTTTGGTCGAATTATTTGTTATAATATTTTCACATTTTAAAGTAGGTACCTATATATTATTGTGAAAACACGGTTTCCTTATCTTATAAAGTTATTATCGATGTAACTAACGATTTTATCAAAAATAAATTTTAAACTCATCATTATAAAATTTGGTTTCGATACAATTTGAAAGAAATCTTAGAAATATTACACTCTGCTGCCTGTTGACAGCTTGTAGTTTAAAGTCTATAGCTTCTATGTATATTAAATGGTTTTGATATTTCAATAGATATTTTAATAAATTTAATATATTGATATCATATATCAATTTTTTGATATGCAAATTGAAAAAATAAGAAGAAAACCATATTACGCCGAAAGGTTATAATATTATATGATACGTAATTATTTAATACCTTTATATTATTATTATATATCTGCAATAACATAATTACAACAAATGTAAGCACCACATTGTATGGTCTAGTTATAATATTCTTGGTCATGTTTATTTATTACATTTATTGGTAAAATCAAATCTATTTGTCGAGGTCCAAGTATACTATTGCTACATTTCATTTCTCCCCTGAGTTTCATCAGCTTAAAACCTTATTCGGTGCACACATGGCTTTTTCGGGTTATCATCAGAACAAATTGGATAATGTCTGCGAGGAGGGATTGGAACTTGTGGTTATTATTATTGTACAGAAGATACGTCATGTGTTAATTTTTATTTCATGTGGGGCTTTCAAATAATTTTCCTATATCAAAACAACATTAACCATGATTTGATTTATTGAGATATTAGATATTTTATTTTTGTCAATACAAAATACAACTATAAGATACATTAATTTGTAAAAATTTGAAATCGATTAAAAAAATAAAAAGGTATTTTTTTTAAATAAGAAGAAGTTTTTCAAATTACATGTGTGTTGGTAATGATAAAATTGTAAAAGTATAAGAATATAATATAATAATATACAATATTATAGTCAATATACACATGACATTATTGTTAATTTAGTTTCTATCTGAAAATACTTATCACATAATATCGTCAGTCGTGTATCAGTTAGCGACTGATATACAACATATACAATATAGATACATAATATCAAACAATATTATAAACTAC
The DNA here is from genome assembly GCF_037042655.1 of Diuraphis noxia. Taxonomy (NCBI): domain Eukaryota; kingdom Metazoa; phylum Arthropoda; class Insecta; order Hemiptera; family Aphididae; genus Diuraphis; species Diuraphis noxia. The sequence goes on along the minus strand of NW_028301712.1, from coordinate 15,967,429 downwards.
ACCGTGGCTGTATACAAATAAATAAATACCAAATTGTCATTATTGAAGTATAATTATTTTAATTATTTTTCATTGCTAAACTGACAACGTCAACCCTTACGAATAGTGAAGACGGAAATTACTCAATTTTTTCGTTTTTTGGTTTATATTATTATCAGATTGCCTTATTTATTTATTTATTATTATTCTCTTTATTTATTAACTCTATTTTTCCGATGATAAATAAGATAAAATGTTAAGTCTTTATATTCATTTTACCAGCGAAATAGGACATATCTTGAATCAAGTGGATTTTCAAATGGAAATTACCTGCAAAATTATTTTCGATGATGCTTATTTTTATTGCTATTGGAAAAAGACAGAACTTGAGTTACGTTAAAACTTTAAATTGATTTCTCGAAAAATTATGAAAAGTAAGTAATGTACATCTTCTTGGGGGATATATTATTTAACGAATTATTAAATGGTCAACATCAGACTATGCTTGAATCCATCTGGAATAAGCTAAAAACTGATGTCTTAATGGACACCATCAGCTGATATAATCTATTTTACATGTAAATACATATTTCTGTCTAGGAATAATTCTTTTTTTTATTCTAAAAATATTTAAAATTGAATGTTACTTCAATTTAAAAATTCTAGAATTTCTAATTCCGTGGAAACATTGGTATATATATTAATGGACAATCAGAACTCTAAATTTCTTTTGTAGTATTGAATAAAATATCATATAAACATATTATAACAGTTCGTTTTGAAAAAATTACAATAGGTAAGTACATAAATATAATTTGGATTTGGTGCTAAACGAATTAAATAAAATTATAGTTTCTAATTCACTACATAATCGTATAATTTTCTTATAACAATATATTTTTTCTCTAATTCAAAAAAAGCTTTTCAATTATATTGGACATATTTCGCGCTATCATTTAGTTCAGTGAAGCGGTACCTCTTATCCCAGAGGAAACCACTGGATTTTAATTTCAAAACAAATGAATTGAATTTTTCATTGTATCATAATTTATACGTACCATATCCTAAATAAATACATTGTTAAAAAAGCAAATGATTTTCATTCCTTGGACTGTATAATATATATAATATAACGTATAAAGTGTATATTAGTATTTTAGTATTACAGGGAACAATGTAGTTTTAATTTATTGCGTTTAAAATTCAAGTAAATATTATGTTCATTTTTAATATATTATACTTATATAATAATATATATATATATATTGTATTATTTAATCGTCATATTTTTAGAATGTAAACATTATATTATTTTGTAAATTTAAAAAAAAACCGTGTTAATACACGGTTTCGTCAATTAATGTTCTTACACAATTTTTAAAATATAAAAGGCATAATTTTATTTAGTAGTTTATTAAAACTTTGAAAAAATTAGATAGTAAACGAATAATAATAATTTTTCCTATTATGGTTTTAGTTACATTGAGATATGGACCTATCAATGTTGGCCAATGTACACAAATATATTTAAGAAGAAAACTATTCATAACTAACTCTAAATACACCTAGAGGTGCGTGTGTTACTATTTTTTTTTAACAATATTTGGATCAATCACTGTTTTAGTAACGTCATGACAACATGTTTTAGTTTATATGTTTTTTTTTATATTTTTAGTCATGAAAATAAGAACACATTTCGTTGTTACGTACATTTCATATTATTATATTTTCAATAAGTACTTACTTAAATAATATAGCAATAACTATAACGCACTTATCACACCATTTTATTTCATGATAAATATCAAGAACCATAATATTAAATGAATTACTTTGCTTAATAAACATAAATACTAAATGTATGATAAAAAAAACAAATTTTATGTTTAGGTAATTGAATATAAATTAAGTATTATAATATTTAATATAACAAAATACCTTAAAATATTTATTCAATAAATCCATTAATGAAAAATCAAATAATCTTGTGAATCAATGTTCTTATTTCTAAAAGAGTTGTTTGTTATTCAAATGTTGTTGGTTAGGCATGTTTATAGTTATTCAATTGTTTAGATGTGTATAAATAAATGTATTAAAATATCAAACATATACAGATGTAGTTGTATGTAACTATTATACAATTAATTTATGGGGTTTTATTCCAAAATTAAAGTAAACTAGATACAAATTTGATTCAAGAGTGCAGATCAAGACTTAAGCTTTATAAACATTTTTATTTTTATTTTTTTAAATCTATTGGATTATACATAATATATAATGGTTTTTACAATAAGCATATGTGTAAAAAAATATATGTATATCCCTATACAAGTTACGGAGACGTAAAGAAAGAAATCACTCAGCAGTCAGCAGTAACACTCAGACGCGAATGATTATATGAATAGACTATGTTATATATTATGTATATAATTCATATTAATGTAATTTTCTACAAACTATAAACATAAATTATAAATGAAATAAATGAATATCGCTATATTTGTATGTTTTATTGTATATAAGGCTATGATTATGGGTAAAATTTGATACATATCTGTACATTATTTTATTTGTAAATTCACTAATATTATAAATATATATATCTATTGTACATATACACCTATCTAAATCAATAATAAAATAGGTGAAGTGATTACACAAAATACATGACTTTTATTACGTGTATTCTGATTCAAAATGTTATTCCTTCCTTATAAAAAAAATATAATAGTTATACACGATGATTTTTAGTTTTTCCTTTTTTCAATGTTTATAAATTATTTCACCATTGTCCCCTCGTTGAACCATCTGTGACAGTATGCTCCTTATATCTCGTTAAATCTGTTAGAGTGTCAACAGAATTAACAATAGAGTTTTGTAACAATAATTGCTGCAATTCTTGAGAGGTTCTTTAAAAGACATTACATAAGTGCATTGCTTTTGAAAGGAATTTCGTCCCACTAACTTTCCATACCAGGCAGATATTATTATTATTTAGTCTCAAATTTATATATTTTTCAAATATGCTTTAAATATAATGATCTTATTTTAATTTTTAATCATGCTCAATAAAATACATTATAAATTATGTAAAATATAATTGTGAGTTCATTACGTTTATTACGAAGTTAATCACATATTTATAATTACTAAATTAAAGAGAGTGATCTAGTAGTACGATCTTATATTTTATTAAAACTAATTAGATAATAATCAACTACTTGAGAAAGATAAGAAGACCATCAATGAATTAAAAAATCATAAAATAATCGTCAAAAGGTTATGTATATAATAGTTAACCATTTTATTAATTTTGACATTAAAAAAAAGAAATATGATATTTTGTATGTTTAGTTCTACATTTTAGATGATAATATTTAATCTGTATTTGTTTAAATATGCAACATCAGATACTCAATTATTTCATAATAAAAAAATTAAAATCAATTACCTATACCCATTAAAATTTATTTTTTAACTTAGTTGTACAGAGCTTTTTTCATGACAAATTAAAAATTGATACAAATTTGGCTCTGTAAATTAATGTTAATAGCTGTATACAAATTATGTTTGTTTAAAATTAGTATTTTTTCATGGTTTTGGAATAAAATAAATAATTAGTTGATTGTATTTAAACCTTCTATCAATTTATTATTTAAAAATATGAATAATTAAATAATATTAAAATTTAAGACTAAATCAGACACTACTAGCAGATAATTCTAATGGTATTAAAATAAGGTTATAAATAATAATTCAAAAATAAAATAAAATAAACTATTAAGTTATTTCCTAAAAATACAGTGAGTTTAGTTTATCTGAAAAGTTTATCCTAAAATTAAATATAAATACTCAAGTAAAAAAACTTTATTTTTTCAATATCAGTGAATAATAGTACCTGTGCATAATGAATTGGTTAAATTTTGTTTACAATTTCTCTTATTAATATAACAATAATAAACAAATTCAATATTTCAAATGTCTATAAATAACTTAAACATTGTCTAAATATTTAAACAATTGGACGAATATTCCAACGGTTAGTTATTTTTGAAATTACAAATTAACAAAAATCGTTTTAAGGACAAATAATTATTATACTTTTGAATATTCAATATCGTCAAAAACTGAACTTCAAACGCTCAAAAAAATATTTATTTACTTAATTATTTTTAATTCCAATAATATTTTCCTTCGCAATATATTTGATGCACATGTCTACATTTTCGCTCCATTATAAATTATAAATTATAAATGTTATATATTGTACTATCTTGTTTTTCATAACCAATAATTATGACTTGATTACTAGATATAAATTTCCAACGTTAATTTCTTTTTAATCGTTTAATTTCAAAACTAACTACTTATTTGATTTTTTGTTTTTTAATAAACTATTTAGATTATTTACTTTTAATATATTACATTACAATAGTCATTTACTTTATCCAAGAAATACATGCTCCAAATTTAAAAACGAATTCAAAAAGAAAAACAATTCTGATGAATGGTGCGTAGGTAAAGAGTGCTTGCCTTGAATAAACCTACCAATTCTAATGCAACTATAACCAATATCATTGGCACGAGCTCTTTATATGGAAATATTAAGATCAGTTTTAATAATGTTAGCCAGTTACAGAAAGTCGGTAAATAAGACCACGCAAACTTCTCTGAATCTAGTTATCTTAAAAATTACACAATAAAAAAATACCTATTAATTTTTACATCTAATCTATCAGAATCACTTACATTCAACCAACATATATAATAGATATATTTATATCAATCTAAATTCTTTAAAAATCTAAAATCACTAACAAAATCAAACTAACTTCAATGATTTTCGTTTAGCAGATAGATAATACAATATTAGATAGTCAAATATTAGACTTTTCTGACCTGTGATCGGCCTTAATAATGCTAATATTATGCTATTCCAATTGAACACACAATTGATTTATGGCAAATACAGAAATCCAATATGGGTCGTCTAAAAATTTAGATCAGACTAAAATTACAAAAAATATGATATAAATTAACAGATCGCTGGTTTATTTTTTAAACCATCAGAAGGCCAAATATCACATTGGTCAATTAAGAGAAGACAAACCTACTCAAGCAGTAATCTTTAATATTCACGATTCTATGTAAACAAAACTAATTAAATCAGAATTTGAAATGCGTTCTTTCAAGGTTAGACAGGTCAAAAATGTATTACATAAGCTTCAATATGTTCTTTATCTGTTCTACATGGAACTCACTGACCATTCAAATGAGACTTTCCAACTCTAATATTTGCTTCAGGTCAAAGAGCCTTAAAAACTAATAAGTCATTTATTAATCAATGCCCGATTTGCCAAGATCAGGGTCGCAAGCAAGTCCAATTATGAATATCTAGCCTGTTGTAAACGTCACAGTACTTTCTACCCATTTTTGGAATGTACCAAATCTCGAGGTAGAGTAGATTTTTTTATTGAATGTATTTAAGAATTATAATTACTTATATATTTATAACATCTAAATAAAAGATTGACGTAGAAACAAAACTGTAAAAATAAAAAACAATCAAAGAAGTAAATTTAATCATTATTATTTTATTTAAATTGCTTTATAATTAAATTCAGACCATAATAATTTTAAAGGCATTATATATTTTAATTGATTACCTACTTTTTATATTTTGTTTACTTAATAAGTTAAAAAGCAAAAACTTATTAGATTGACAATATTAAAAAAATAAAATGAATAATCTACTTGATTTTAAAAGGATAATTATTATTTTTAGTTATACTTAATAAGATTACAAAGCTTAAATAACAGACTTGTGCAATAAAAAATAGTGGAAACTATACTAATCAGTGAAGATGGCTCGCTTTTTTATACTCCATCGTCCATGTACATTATTTCTAAATAAATTATTATTATGTGTAAACACTGTTGCATTAACATAATTAAACAAAATATACGTTCTCAAATATTTTGTCCGTTTGTGATTCATATAATTATACTTCTTGAAATAAAAAATTATTTTTGTGTTATTTTTTTCTAAAACTTTTTTTTGTAAACCACGCTAGTATTTTAGTATTATGATATCATTGCAGTAAATGTAAGACGTACATAATTTTAATGTTGTAGCTTTATAATACCCGTATGCACCTCACTAGTTAACGCGTGTACGTTTTTCGAAGGGTAATTAAAATTATACAATTTTTAGTGTATATAATATACCTATTAATATAATAAACGATAAAACCATATAAATAAGTAATAATGGGTAAGCGCCAAGTGGTAAGAAATAAAGAAAATTATACTACAAAAAAACGTGTCACGTTCTTTACTTATGGCCCATATTACCCCTTATTTAGCCAGTGGATATTACCGGAAACGTATCCATTTTGAATGCTAATTTGAATTGTTGATGAGCAGACCTACTGGCTACTATAGTCAAGTGATCGAAGTATTCACAGCATTAAAATGGATTTCAAGTGAATACCAAATAAACGTTCGCACTATTCCTGTACTGGTTGTAAGTAGAGACAAACTCAATCAGACTGGCACATGGCCTTTGTAGATGGTAAATTATGAAATTGTACGGCATAATTTAAACATATTGATAGACTTCAGTAAAACAGTACCTATTATTGTAAAAATAGGGAAATAGAGAAATTTATGGATAGAATAAAAGCAAATAATTATACTCAATTATAATGTTGGTTAGAAGAATGATTATTTTTTATTTTAGAAGACGAAAAAATGAAATAATTATCACATTTTAAATATATTAATCTCCAAGGTAGAGAAGTTATGGTTACATTATAGTTATTTATAATTATTTAGTGTGCCTTAAATATAAATAAATAACAACAAAATATATTAACAAACATATACATTTAAAAACAATTAGATATTTACGTAAATACATTATTTTGATGGTTCGTAATTTTGTATTTAATGACTAATATTGTAATGTATATTATTTACGTTTTAATAAAAAAATGTATGCTGAATTCAAATATAGGATGAGCAATGGAAATTGGAATGGAGTATTTTGGATGATAATATTATTATATAGGTAGACTTATTGTTATTTTAAAACTTCATGTATTATGGTATAAAATTAGGGATAAAAATTTAAACCAAAATCAATATTTGATTATTTTGGTGGTTTTATTTATGTTGTTTATATGTACTTAATATAAGGTATGGTTTTTGTGTTTATTTTCGAATTAAACATAAAACGTTCAAAGTGTAAAACATTATTTTAACAAAACTTTATTTTTAGAATTTTAAATTTTTTATATTTTGATCTCCTATTAAAATAATTATAGTATATAACATAGGTAGGTAATTCTGGATTATTATATGAATTTAATTTTAGATTATTTTATAAAAAGTATTGAACAAATATTTTGGTGTAGAATTATTATTTTCATTTATTTATAAACAAAGTTCATCTGTCAAAAATTGCACGAGTAAATAGTAAAATTGAGTTTTTTAGATTCAGTTTATACGTAGGTTGGTAAATTAAATAATTGTAATTTGAATAGTCAATCTTATTCTCAGAATAATCAACTATTTATAGGATTAAGTTGGCGAGTTATTAATTTTTGTATTACAAAAATAACATGGTTTGGCCTACTTTATATATATATATATATATATAAAACCGGAATTTCTTTTAATCCCAAGAAAATTTCACTGGTGAAATATATTTTAAGTACTAACCATAGTTAGTACCTACTCCTCTCTCCGCATTATTATGGTACATTTATAAAATTTTGATTATTGGTTTTTAGAATTTTTAAGTATATGTTATGACCGTATTTTTGAAATTTTTTATATTTTTTGTACTACCTAAGGAATGTTTTGTGACGATACAAACTTTTATTTTGCAAATTACGACGTTATTTTTTGTTGAAAAATATTTAGTGAATGATTTTCTTAGAAATTCTGGCGTAACTAAATAAAAATTCAAATGAGCAGTTTCTGAGTTATTCAAATGTTTATATTAATAGTCCTTAAAAATGGTTTTATAAAAATATAAACTATAATGTGTAATACTATCTATTATACTTGGATCATTTTTATAAATTATTTAAATTAAAAAATTAATAGTTATTATCTAACATTTTTGAATCGTCTAAGCTCTCATGTCTACTTAACCCTTTACCACTGACATACTTAGTACAAAAAGTTTTATTACTCAAAAACTGCTCTTTATAATGTACATACGTAAGAAAAAAAATTATCTAGTTAATAATTAAAAATTTAAAAAGGGGGTGAACTAGGGTTTAAAAACAGAAGTTTGTATTGTTATAAGATTATCTTTAAGTAATAAAAAAATTCCATGGGTTCAAAAATATAGCGTTTGAGTGTGTTTAAAAATATTTCCAAAATCACAGTTTGAATATAATAATTAATAATAGAACATACATAATTTAAGCATAAAAATAGGGCTAGCATGCTTAAAATATCATGCTAAATATGTTCCTGGGTATAATAAATTAAATATAAGATTCATATGATTGATGCTAATTTTGGTTTAAAGTACAAAGATAATTTTAATAAAGCCGAACATGAAAATAATTTAACGATTCTCTAAATCTCTTCAACGAAGAAACGCCACTTTACCAACGAAATTTGCGCAAAATATCTATTAATCTAAGATTAAATATAGGTAGCTATTGAGTTTGACCACTTGAAATAGAGGTTTGTACATTCTAATTTAAATTTGATGCTTCCTCCTGCATAATGGTTGAAATGGGTTTTGTACAATCCACCAGCTTATTACAAACTTATCTTAAATTGTGCAAAAAGCCTCTAGTTATTTTATAGGATTCAATTTCGTTGGATAAATTACTTCATCTTATTGTAACTTTACTCCTCAATAGGAAATCCAAATTATTGAATTTAATTACGTTTTTCGTGCATTGAAATAGCATTGTAGATTATAATTTATAATTGTATTTCATATACAAAAACAATTTTTTTTTAAATTGAATACTGCTTTTATCTTTTAATAATCTCGACATAGTGTTACATTTTCCATATTACTGTTCCGTACATAATAAACTTAAATGATTAATTGTTTTTTATACCTGGAATTTTAATCAAGATAGCGTTAAAATTATTGTAATTGTTTGAGTACCCTCAGTTTATTGAACATAAAAAAATCAGTAGAACATATTATATGACTCTATAATCAATATAAGTAGAGAAAGATTTGGGTAGCTCATGATGACACCCTACCCTTTCGGGATTATTAATTTAATAGTTAGTCATTACTTATTTACATTTGTCTAAATATAAGTTACGTACCTACCTATAAATAAATTAAAATAATAAAGCTCTACGGTTAGATACATTTAATCCGATAATCGTATACAAATTATGTTATTTGTTATATTATCATTTATTGGTTAAATATTTTATGATTTTTAAATATATTAATGCATAATATCATTGAAGATAAATATGTAATAATGGTTTAGAAATATTAAAAATATGTTGATATCATTGATATCTAAAACAATAAAATTGGTTTCAATTAGATTTATCATTATTGAAAAAATGACAAAATGAGTATGATTTTTTTTATTTGCATATCATAATAAGTTTTAAGTTATACATTATATATAATACATAAAAAATAAAAGTCGTCTCTTTCCTCTATCAGTATTAATATGACCTTAGTGCATCTAAGAACTAAAAATTCAAAAATAATATATTAGATATTCATAATATAAAGAAGAAATTGAACTTTGTATAAAATTAAAATAACTGTCTATCACCATTCAACATACATTAAGTAATAAACACTATGATACAAGTCCATAGCCAGAAAAGTTTTATTGCGGTGGGGTTTAGAGTATAAATATGTTTTTTAAAAAATTTCCGGGGGATTTGAACCTTAAACTTTCCTGGTTATGACCTAATTATAAAATAAACATGGCGTTAAATATCAATATTATCCCGGCAATAATGAAAAAAATTAATTTATAAATGTTAAATGCATCATAGATTTGAAATGTTATTAGTTATTACTATTTTTCAGCCAACATCATAAATTCATATTATCATATCAATTTTTATACTATATCTTCCTTACTTATCTAACCTTTTAGAATATAGAACATACAATTTACAATCAGTGGCGCACGCAAGATTTTTGAATGGGGAGGGGGGGGCTTGAAAATTGATTACTATTTTATTTTTATTTAGTCCATTCTAATAATAAAATTGTAGACGTTTAGGTTAGGTATTTGAAAATGTTTGTACAACTTCAACTTCTCAACTTTTCTAGTAGAAAAAATGCTCTCATCATTAACCTCCATAGGAGTTTTTGGAAGCAAATTGGATTTAGTTTGAAATTTGAGAGGTCAAAATTGAAAATTTTCAGTATTTTTTAAAACAATCGGGAAAACAAATATAAATGAAAAATTGTTTAGTAACCTTGGTTTTTTTTCTAAAAATGTCAATAAAAAATTATTCGTTCGGTCAAAAAGCTTTAAATGTAATACAAGGTTTTATTATACCTAGTTATCTAAAAATATTAACGACACATATAGGCACGATTATTTTTTATAAGCATTTATAGTTCAATTTTTGACAAAACTAGAAAAATTAATTTGTAGATTAAAATTTATAAAATATTAAATTTGTTTAGCTAAGGCTTGAAAATACAATACAGATCATTCATATAAGTAGTTCATACCTTTTACCAAAAAATTACTAATTTTTTTAGGAAAATTGGTATGCAAATCAATGTTTTTTTAAAAATGAATTTATTCTGATAAGACGTTTATTAATTTTCGTCTTGCTTACTATAGCTGACGACAGTTGAAGTTTGAAACATTTTTTTTTTAAGTAATACTTATGAGGGCAATGGGGGGGCTTCAGCCCGTTAGCCCCCTCTCTGCGGACGCCACTGTTTACAATAGTTACGAACTCGATAATTGAGCTTATAATATATTTTCAAAATATAATCTAAATAGTGAATAATTTTATGATACACTGAAACCTCCCTTAACGGACACCTCCAAATACCGGACTTTTTTTGGGAACGGGGACATTTTACTATTTTTATACAGAAAAACTTCTAAATAACGGACACTTTTATGGTAATTTCATTTTAATTTTGACAATTTTAAAATATAGAATAACCGTGTAATGCCTTTCTAAATATCTATGTATTATAGTTTTAAGATAATCTTATCTATCTATTATCGCGTCGATTAAAACATTTTTCTATTTTATGTTCTGTGAAGCATCCTACATTACTATTTCCTACTCAAATTTAGTTATGTTTGTGATTCCATTGCATACGAAAACATATTCGTAAACGTATTGTCTCTAACGCAATTGAATTAGAAAATGCCATGATACACTAAACTACTATTTTGTGTTTACTATGCATCAAGGTCTAAACAAGTTAAAGTAACTGAATTTTTAATATAATTTTAAATAATTATATGCACAATTAATATTTGCATTTAAATAATAGAAATATCATTGATTTTAAATATTATATCAATAATAAAATGTGTAATTATTAATTTCTCCAAGTTATTTTCGAGAATTTACCTCCCCTCTCTGATAAGCGGACACCGTTAAAAAAAAGGACACAATTATGGCAACCGAGAGTGTACGGTATTTAGAGGTTTCACTGTAGTATTAAAATGGATATTCGGTAAGTACCTAATGTATTTTTAGAGTTTATTTAATGATGCGCAATTAATAAAAATAAACTAAATCATTTTAAATTAAATTAGAATCCCGAATGTTACCTACTATGGGTTAGGCCAAGTATCACTTCGTAATATTTTGTTTTATTATAAAATTACATAATTATTACAAAACAAATATAAAAATATATCGTTTGTTGATGATTACAAGATACTATTTTGTATGATTATATGTTAATGAATTAAAATGGTTGATTATTATAAGTTATTACTCATTCTATCTTCCTATTTTTGTATTCTGGGAAGTAGATACAATGATTATTATGATATACCTTAATTCCATAGCTAGGTAAGTGAAATTATGATTGGAAGTTGAGTAGGAATGCATTTATTCTATAGGTGACATAAGATAACATAGTTTTTAATATTGATAACATCCCAACACATATTAGTTCAACTGATTAATAATTATTATAATTCATAATATTATATTTATATATTAAAAAACTACTAGTTAATTATTATTAAAATTATTATTTAATTTGTGATAGTACTAAATCTATTGATAATATATAATCACAATAATGGCATATTATATAATATAAATTTGATAATACAGAACATAATATATGCTGATATCTTCTTCATTTCTTTAAATAATTAGTATGTTCAATACATAATAAATATACTATATTGTGACAACATGATGGTTATTTTGTAAATTAAATGAGTTTATTGAAGTTTTATTTGTAATGGTTTGATCTCATAAGCAGAAATATTTTATTTTTGTAAAGTATTAATTTTGAATGTCGAGGTTAGAAACAATGATCAACACAATCACTTAACTATAACATGAACATAACAATTTTATTATTTTTATTTTAAATGAAGCACTTCAGAAAATTAAATTTTACCACTCGTGTAATCTTGCTTGAAATTATATAAATTATTATTAATGGCTTATACAATTTTAAAGTTTTAGAAAAAGATAATTGAGCAAATGAATAATAATTAACAACGAACATACTAACATAATAGTTTAAAAAAATATAGTCCACATATACATCATACATTTTATACACAATATACATTTTATACTTATATATTATTTATATTGCTCTTTAATTTAATCGAATTTATAAGTGTTATTTCTCAATTTGCTCAAAACTTATGATTTTACGTATCAATATCATATTGTGAATAGGTAGTCAAATTAATATCATAATATGTGATTTGTGAATTACACCAAAATATTTAGATGATAATTGTAAGCTGTTAATTGACTTTATTAGTTTTCAATTTTTGAATATTTCTTTGCAGTTTAAAAACATCGAAAATACTTTTTATAGTTATTTCAAGTTCAAATTTGGACGAAATTACATATTTAAACTAAGAACAACAATTTTAGTTATTTTGTTGTAATTTAGAAATATTATTTGTATGTACTTGAAACTTTTAGAAAGTAGATATGATATCCTTTAAATACACAATTACATTTTCAATTTCAAATTTTTCAAAAAATGTATTTAACTTATTGTTGTACTTATGCCTATAAAATGGTAAAATAAATTACTTTAATTTTAATAATACATTTTAGTTTTCACATTATACAATTTTATAATTTATAATATACCTATTATATTTATTTATTTATTTTATTTATTGAACATATTTAACATCAGCAGCAAAGGTCATAATTCACATTTATTAATATTATACACAATTTTATTTTTAGATTTCACTATACAGATTTTTATACTATGTTTATATTTATGTATATATTATACATTTTATTAATCTCCGGTATTATTCATCTACCGAGAATCGAATGTGTTATTTTATATTGTGATTTTACTTAAACCAACTTTACAAAAACAGAAAATGTATATTCAAATTATCAGATGCGTATTCGTGTTTGAATAATCAAATTTCAATATTGATTCTGGTTAAGCCCACCCAATAGGTTCAGATTCTTTCAAGTTCATATAATTTACAATTTATATTCAGAACTCTGCGACGAGTTTGGTTAATATTTAATAAAAATTTAGGTTAATAAAGTTATGGCAAGCGTGGTGATTTCATGCATAAATTGTCAATTATTATTTCCGATTTACGATAAGAAAAGATCGGCAAAAAGTAATTCTGGCGCCTATAGGACGAATTTTATGGAAAGAATATAAATTATAACGAGTTAATTCGTGGTATATATTAATTCCCGGCCCGAGAATTGATTCAAAAGGGTATAAAGGATCATACCGAAATGAGCTCGAACAACGGTGATCCGGGGTTAAAGTGAATGCGATTTTTTCAACAAAATGTCAAAACGCTGCTGCAGGACTGACATATACATATATTATTATGTGTGTATTTTCGGTTATACACGCGTATGACATACAATGGAACTGCCGTCGTATAGCTTTTAGCGATGCCTGCACACCCGACCGCAATGATTTATATATTATTATTATTATTAAGTACTATCCTCATCGCTACTATCATTATTATTACTATTATTATTATTACGAAATAGGTGTCGTGATGGCGACCGGCGGGACGGGCAGAAAAACGATTACCATCCGAGTGAAAGAGATATTATATATTATTATAACGGCGGAAAACAAATTGCCAAGCCGAAGTATATTTTAATAATGGCTCGACGGCGACGGTGTCGGCCGAACGATGTACCCCATGTTCAGTAGGTACACTGATATATAAATATAATATAAAATATTAGTGTTATCATCACTGCATAATATACGCCCGACGAGCTGATTATTATCGGACTACCGTGCTCGCAGGTACCTACCTTTACGACTATTATACTGACGCCAAGTGCAGTCTAATATAATATGCACATCCGTAAGTCGTCTAACCGCAGACTAGCTGCAGGCCCGGAAAAATAACGTTATTTTTATTGTTTCGGAAAATATCATACATTATAATCGAAGAAAAAAATAACAGATGGTTAGTCATTAAAATATTATTACTGAATAGAATAAGACGATTTTTTATTTTTTTTTTTTGCAAAATATGTAAATGTACCTATATATGAAAATGTATACATTTTATATCGAACGCCTATGATACCGTTGTAGTTTTTAAGCTTCAGTAAGGGAAACCATTTGAGAGAAAGTTATGTGTGTTTAGTGAACTTTCCGTTTCACGCAGTTTCCCCCGTGCATAAATCGTAAAAACCATAAAACAATTCGTTTTGAACAAAAATATAGTGCACTATAATTTATTAAGAACTACAAAATTATAAACTAACGTCATATTAGTGTTATTATATTTGATTTTTTCACCCATAAACAACAATTACTAAGTTTATCAAGAAAATTGATACCTCGTGTTCAGAAATCACCACTCATAATAAACTACATAAATGTACAGTGAAAGATACAAGAAAAAAGATTTTCTCCGTACTCTTGCTTATATATAGGTACCTAACTACTTTTCTAAAATTCGGCAGTTTGGTGTGTATATGTGGCTTAATTGCCATTATTATAATATTATTACCTACACTTTATAGTTTATATAGTATTATCTGACCACGATATTCCAATTATTGCGTATACTTTGTTATATGATTCATGATCAGTGATCACGTTTTTTTTTTTTTATAGTTATATTTGATAATAATGTTGTATACCATGCACTTGATTGTTTCACCGTTTTTATTGAAATGACAAAATATAATTCTGTAAATTCGTTTTGTTTGGAAAATGTCCATGTAAGTCGATAGTTGTTCAGAAAAAATAAGAAAGTTCATCGAAAATTCACTTAGAAACTTTCCATAGTTTTGTTTAGCTCAATATTGTTAAGAATTAAATTGATATAGATACGAATTGTTTTCTTGATACGTCGACCACAAATAGTGATGTAAATTTTAATTTAGAAATTTTCAAGAAAAGAATATTATTTGTTGTTATCCACATACATTTTGTTAGTAATACTGCAAATGATATACTTCGACGCAAATATTATATAATATTTTTATCATTACCTCTTGTAACTATTAATTAAATTCAAAAATAAAATTAATTTTTGGATTTCAGAAATATCTCCTTAAAAATTTCTTGAACATTAAATTTTAGAAATCTTACATCATTAACCACAAATCATCGATGACTCTACTTAAATCTTTCACATTTCTTAAAACTAGAAATACAAAGGCGAACACTAATTTATTTTTTATATTATTTTTTAGTTAACTCTTTAATGTATTAAAATTTTAGATTCTGAGCGGAGCGAGGAATATATTGATTTTATCATGATATGTGTTTTTTTTTGTGTCTGTCATCACGTTTTGGGGCAGTAAAAGTGCTTCGATTTTCGACTTCAGTATCTCGTTCGATCAGAAAGTGAATCTAGTTGGTCTAGTCAAATACTTGAAATTTTCTCTGACTGTTTATATAAGCATTTTCTATAATTGATAAAATTTCAAAACATTTTGATTTGTTTCGAGCTGTTTACTGATAATTAAATTGTTCAACTTTTTTAGTTTTTTTTTCTATAAATATCGATAAAAATGTATTTGTTAGGTAGAGAAGCTTAAAAATTTAATTCAAAACACCTAAAATATTGTTACAATAGCAGTTGAAAATACTAAAAATACATAGGCACGATTTTTTTTTTTTACAAGGATTAAAAGTTTTAATTTTGACTTAATATAATTAAATTTTTTTACAATATATTAGTAGGTATATATACTAATATTAATACCTACTATTAGTAGATAATAAATTTATAAGTAGGTAATTAAAAGATTTTTATAGGATATGTTAAGTATTTCATATTTTATTGAAACAATTAAAGTAAAATAAAGTTTTATAGCTAAATAACTAGTTAAATTATTGTTATAGTATAATATAGGTACCTATATTAAATAATATACATCCCACAGTAGTTTCAATTAAACTTGAAAAATGTACATAATTATTTAAATACATTATACATGCTCTAAAAAATTATTTAGATATAACAAATATATTAAATTTTATCTATAGTAAAACAAATTGATTTTATTGTAGCAACAATATAATATTATTTTTTCCTTGCAATAAAAAAAAATAAAGATTCCAAAGAGATCAACTGGTTAGTTTCATTTAAATGTTTTTATGAATTGGGGATTTTGGTGTTTCAATAATACATATTTAAATTCATTATTAGTTTTAAAATGAGTGTATCTTTAATAATTAAAAGCAAAGATATTTATATTATTAAAATATTAGTAGAATTTATATACGAGTAAAATGGGTTTACGTTACGTTGATGGTTAGAAGAGTGGTAAATTGTTTAAAGAGAGAAGCGTTTCGGGAACTAATAAAGTTTACCAGCACACATACTTTAACTGCTCTTTGAAAATATAGTATTAGCCACGGGGCTCTCGCCAAAACGCCCTTTTCTGTTTACGATCAGCCAAGAAAAATAATCACGTACCTTCCTGGCCTCTTGTTCACCCTACTAAAGGGTGTTTCCTATGGTGCAAGTATAACGATACTTGAAGTCCAATAGACCATAAAACTTTAGAACCAACAATTCAAAATTTTTTTTAGGGATATATACTATTAAATTAGTTTAAAGTAAATTAATGCACACGAGTATATAGTATCACAAACAATCAGTACGATGATATAATCTAAAATACATTTACATTGAGGTAAACTAATATCAAACATTATAATATATTATTTATGCATATTTATTACATACCAATCAAACTAATATGTAATGAATATAAGTTATAACAATCAAATTAAATAATCACAATATCGAATAAATTTGTATTAAACAGCATAGTATTTGTTAACATTTATAGGTACACTTTTAAATTACACACCTACCTACTAACAATAATATAATATTAGGAAACAAACTCAAGAAAATCGTTACTTGTTATGGTTAGATACTACCTAAAATACTATATAATATTATACTCTCAAAATAATAATACCATTGTTCGTTTCGAAGAAGAAATAAGCTACAATGTTATTGAAAGTCATTGAATAAGTTCTAAAAAATTAAAATATAACATGATAAACACAAAACGTGAACAGTGCATGGTGACATTTATTTGGCATCAAAGATTGTGATCATAGTTTAAATGGATCAAAAAGTTTTTCATATTTAAATGACTCAGCTTATCCTTTCTTCTACACTAAATATTTCAAAAAATCTTGTCATATGAATGCGCTGACATAACATATTAGACAATGTAGTGGTATACTTGTTATTATTCGTTACGTCTACAATTTTAGAAATATGTATGTGATCAATTGTATATTTCATTATTCCGTTTATAACATATACAGATGATAAATTAAATCTACAGATATTTATCTAAAATATATTTTTTCTACATTTTCTTATTGATAAGAGTATTTCTGAAGTGTGGATTTACTTGTGTTCTTATTCTTTAGCCTCAGTATAAAAAGTCTGCTATTCCATATTTTATACTTGTACGATTTTAAATATAGGCAGCATATAATCATCAGAAGACAGGTATCTACTACATAAATAATATACATGTTTTAAATGTATTGCTTTAATTAGCATCATAATATTATGATATTAATAAGCGTGATTGTTTTACATTTTGTGTCTTATAGTTCTAACTTTTAAACAAATAATTAGTTAACTGTAAAACATTAAATTATTTATTTTATATTTTTCGATATCTATAGCCAATTTACTGTCTTGCTTTATTACTTGTCTAATATATTGATGTTATTGGTTTATTTTAAAATAGTTACCGATAACCAATATAACTGTAGTTGACCATAAACTAGTATGAGGTATTTTTATTAATACGTTGAATTATCAATTGAAATAAGTTAAGGATAGAATAAAGAAAAATGTATTTATATTGGTATTCGATTCCATCGTATTTAATTGGATTATTTGGATTATAAAATAGGTAGATATAACCACGTTTAATTTAAACACGTCTGTTATTTTGTTATTGAATTTTTCGGAAAATACACGGATTTGCGACCTCGCATTATTCAATTATTTCTCCCTCCCAGTTCAAAGGGTTCGAAAAACTCACTTACATGACACTACCAAAATTAAACGAGTCATTCACGCGGATTGGCGGCCTATATCAATCAGGATTTCTCATAAAGACAAGCAAAGACCGTGATTAAATAACCACATCCATTGTTGTTGTTTTTTTTGTTATACTTCCACAAAATCAAATTTAAAAGGGAGACAATTTATGTATACTACGCTCCAAGGGGGGGTGGGGGGTAATGTAAATGTTTGTATCTGATTCGTTAGCGAAAGTAACCGAGTACTTTTCTTTCACGTCGAAGGGTGGTGAAATTAAACAAAACAAAAACTGGGAATATTAAATTTATTCTAGATTCAAACCAATGGTAATAATTTCGAATTAAACGTAGAATTACAATTTGCGTTCAAGAACAAACGCAGTAATCATTTTTCCCAACTTTTCCGTCACGGTACCGTGTACTGCACCCGTAAGTATAAACTGCTGGCATTATTCCAGTAACCCAACTTTAACCATGATAAATTAGGGATTCTCGGCCACCGGATATTAGAGTCAGAAAAAGATTGAATTGTTTTCAAGGTGGCATCAAAAAAATAAAAATAAAATGCGTTGAGTAAATAAAATTATTTGTCAAACAATCGGGTGCGTTTGATTTGAATTGATTTGAATGGACATACTGCAATTTAATTAAAATTTAACTTTTTACTGAGGATAAAAGCATACTTGTATACATCTTTACCCGAGAGTGACCAAAACGTAGGTTTTTTTTATTTATTTTAAGACGCATGTTTAATAGCTTTGTTGTTGAAAAAATAAACCTTCTGGAAATAATTCGTATAAATGTTCATCCGAAATTGATGGGCAAGCGTGCGGTCAATGCCAAAAAAAATAAATATATATATTAATGTAAAATAAATTTGTTTTGTCTCAAACAACTACAAACAATTAATTGTTTTTGCTAGTGTCTTCTCTAGCGTTTAAATGTCTGAACACCGTGACGTTGTAATGTCACGCTCAGTCGCTGAAAAAAACAGCAATGAAGTTCAAAATAATAAAATATTTTTTTGCTCGAATGTGATATTGTTTAAAAACAGTATATTTCATCCATAAAATATTATATTTATTTAAAATAAAAAATCAAGGTGTCAATTAGTTATAAACCTATTAAGCAACATCTATTAATTAGTTACGTTATGACATGTATAGTATAACCGTTTCCACTTTTCCGTCAAAATTCAAGGTGAATCTTTAAAAATAACTGAACGCTATTGGTTTCACCGTAAGTGGTCGATATCTTTTTTCCACAGATTGTCCCAGTCTTCGAACTTCATTAATTTCTTCGACTTATTGAACCATTTGTCTCAACTTTATTTTGGCTTTCAAACAACTTTAAACACAGTCTGTCCGTTACGTGTCCTAATGCAACAGTATAAAGCAGTAAGCTGATAATTTGACAATTTGTTTACGAAAAATAGAGAATGCAATTAATCAACTGCACGGGACTGAATGGTTAGCAAATTAAATTAAGTTTAGACATTTATTTATTCCGTATAGCCTATATATTTCATGGACTTAATATTTGTATTATTGTTATTAACATGTTTTCATGTCTCGCAGAAATATTGGATTTCACACAAAATTATAATGTAGTAGGTACTGTTGTAAAACTGTATTCCATAACAAAACAGCTACAGTGTATAAACAGGAAGTTAAATGACGTAAATTAAAGGATATAAACTCTTTTTTTTTATTCGTAATATACCATTATATACCTGTCCCAAAATGGATTTATACGAGAAAGGATGTGTTTATCTATACAGGGTTCATTTTTATTATATATTTTTATGATGATTTCCTGGTACGGTTACTAAATTTACACACAAAATCTAATACCACCTACCAGCTAAATCAACGTATATTATCATATAATAATAATTATTATATGATGTTTGCCAAACAAATTTGCTTTTGCCTCTCTGAAATGAAATATTATTTGTCAAAAACGTCATAACAATAAATCGAATAATAATAAAAATATTTCAATGAATATAATTTTTTTTTCTGTCAGATTATTATTTTTATTTGAACATTCAACTACCAACAGCTACACATAACAATTTATTATTATTATAACATATCGATTTCGTGTTTAATTGGAACAATATTTTTAAGCGGTCTACGCGTATATTTGACGTTTTATTATTCACAGAAAATATAAATATTATTATTTTTATCTCAAATAATTTACATGCAGGTACCTACTTCAGATTTGTTTTCATCTTCGAGGAGGATTTCTTGACACGACCTCAGTGTCGAATACAAAACGATATAAATATAAATATTATCTCGAATCAGTTTCTGTGACATTTTAAACTGTTTGATATTAATATTTTCGTTTGTTGTAGCACCGCTAGTGTTATAATAATAACATTGACAGGCCGTTCAGTATAATCGGATTGTAGTTCGAATCTCGTATAAATATCATTTAGTAGCTAGGTACACATAATCGGAAGATAAATGACGACTTATGCAGTTAGCGTAACGGTATTAGATAGTTCCATTATTGTACGTACGTACCTTCTGATGCGGTGGCGGCGTGATTCTAATGTCTTCGTGATTATTATTGCCAGTCCACGACCATATCATGCAATATTATTGTATACGTATAAGACGATCACACCGCTCGCGCCCACCAATATTCACGTTAATGTTCACAGCTCGAGCGGTGTGTATAGAGACCAATCTACGGTATTTTATTTTTTAAATTTCATTTTTATTTTTTGTTCGAACCAAGCGACGGCCCTTATGAACTCGAGTGTAGTTTCTATGCCAAATGCGATTTTGATGAATTCACGTTTTTTCGTTTCTGTTTGCAATTCTGACGCTTTTCAAATGGATGTATCTACGAGTGTAATACGATGTTATAGTCCTGTGTAGGCAGAAATAATAATATTACATATTATTATATGTGTTGTGCCGCACGCGACTGATACGCGCATTATGACGTGGGCACATTGCACAGTTGTTTTGTGCTCTCATCGTCCGTTTTTTCCCTCAAATTTTCTATACTCAACTGTAAATATTATCAAATCGCAATAACTGTGAAGCATTAGATACTAGCTCAATAAATATGTGTTAAACATGTTTTATGTGGTTAATATACGATTGAGATTAAGTATAAATAGATATATATTTAATAGTTTATTTTTTATAATTTATAATCTCATACATTTTAAATCAGTATTAATATTATAATAAACTGTAACCACTTTTTGATTACCTAATAGTTTATAAACTCTGAAATAATGTTTAATGATATTGTAACGTGTACCTTGTTACGATATTAATTATCCAAAAAAGGTTTTATATTCGTTATAGATAAGTTTTCCGTAGCTGTATTATGAGGTGTTTATCAATAATAAGACAAGTTTGGTTTATATATCCATAATAATTATATATTTAAAATAAATTATACTATTTTACTGATGGCTGTTAATAATTGTATTGCTGAGTTCGCTCGCGTTGAGGGTCATGACCAGCAATGTCGAACTGTCTGCAGTGTGTCATTTTTATAATATGGTAATAATGTGCATAGGTAGAAAAGTTTTGAGTGTGTATAATATTTATATATATATAATATATAGGATGTAACGAACGTTACACTATCAATAAATACCAAGTCTTTACATTTTAATACTTAATTCAATTAAAAAAGTTGAATTCAAACATCATTTTGATTAATAAGTTTTATAAAAGTTATAAATATCAAATCATAATTAAAAACGTTAATTTATTTTATATTATAATCATATAGCCATACAAAAGGTATACCTAGTGCGATATTCAAATAATTATTTTTTAGGTTTATAAACCTTATTCTTTAAAATAAATGTTAAAACCAAATACCCAAGTATAATAACATAAAATAAAAATATCTAAGTCATCCATAAGTTATATATTTTAAAACGTAATACCTAACCATAGTTTCTAAGGACATTTAAAATTAGCTTTGAAATGTACGTTTTGTAAAATATTTTAAGCAATTATCATATGCCCTTAAAAAAATAAGTATAGGATATTATAAATCTATATTATGCGCAGAGTTTTTAAATTACCAAGTACATATTTCTAGGGCAATGTTCTACAAAAATTATATTCAAAGCTTATTTTATGTAGTGAAGGAATTGAAAACTATACACAGTTTTTCAATATGACAGGAATAAAAAAATAACATATAATTAAGCAAGTACAACCAGTGTATTTATGTGGGTGCCTAAGGGGCTGCAAACCCTACCGAAATGAACAACAGCATTTTTAAAAATTAGGTTTGTTTTTTTTTTGCGATTGTATAACAATATTATATTTTTATATTTATATTTTATTGTTATCTATTAAAACTTTTCTTTTTAGAAAAAAATGCTTGACTGATACATAATATAGGTACCATAATAAATTATTCCTACCTTTTATTTGGTAGGGAATTAACAACTATTATACAAATTATTTCAATACAATATGACGCGACCACTGACTACCTTAATAGGGAAAACACAACTTAGTGTATTAAATTTATCTATCGGTACAAGTGATCAATATTTTATTAATAAAAAAAAATTATTTAATCATTAGTCTGGTTCTATTCGTTCCGTTATATAATACTTATATTCTTATGTTTTTAAAAAGAAGCTTTACAAAATTGTATAATTTGTAGTGTTTGGTGAGTATAACATTCAAAATTAAATTAAGTACATAGGTACTAAAGTACTTTAGTACCTAGGTATAAAAATAAATGATTGGTATGTATCAGTTTTTTTTAAATATCTTTTTAAATACTATTCAATTTCATATGTATTTTATAAATATATACAATGTGCAAAAAATTAAATTATGATTTTATTAATATATTGCATTAAATACTACACTAAAAAATATAACCGTCTAAGATCTATTGTCTTAACCTATTTTTTCAAATTAAAATCTCTGAGTATATAGAAACGAAAAGTAACACTCGAATAAGATATAGAAAAAACATATCTGATCTCTGTTGGTTTACGATAATACAGAAAATAATTCATCTTTCGTATTTTCTAAATTCATATTTTTAAAAAGGTACGTGGAGTACCGACAAGTTCAGAAAGAATCACCAATAAATACGCGCAGTTTTTTTTTCTACGCCACCGAGCACTATTGTGTGGTGCCAAAAACTACAAAAATAATGTCAAACATGATTTTCGGTAATAATTTTGTGCAATTTAACGTAGTATTATTAATTTGTCATTATTATCGTCTGGCATTAAGGGACCCGGTGCTAGTTTAGAAATTTTAAGCGATTTTATAAAATTTAAAAACTATATTGTATATTTTAGTTGCCACTTTAATTATAATAATTTACCATTATTACCTTATAGATTTCGTCAGTGCCAGATTTAGCTACTGTGTAAGAATTGAACAAATTATTGTATTTTTACAAATCAATTTTATACACTTGTATTTTGATAATTAAAAAAATCACATAAATGTTTAATATTTGGTCATATGTGTGATTAATGTTGTTTCAACATTAAGTTATAACTAACTAACTATATTATATTAGTAGAAATAATGTATTTATTAAATTTTAATTATTTAATTATAAAAATACTTTAAATCATTGATTTTCTTTGCGATTTTTGATTAGTGAATTCATTAGTGGTATCTTAAAAGTCTATTTTATTTTAAAGTTTTGATTCAATCGCCAACAAACGCAACGAATTTAGTTTATTTTAAATTAAGCTGGATTTAAAATAACCGTTAAGCAGAACAATTGGATATTTCCATATATAAAAGCAAAGAATATCTATACCAATGTTTGGAAAAACTGTTGATACATTTTTATCCTGATAATAATGATATGATAATTCAATAATTCTGAGATTATTTTCATTTAAAAATTACTTCTCCAAATTATCATTTTAAAAAGTTTGAAAATTATTAAACCTTTGTATTTAATTCAATGAAAATTTATGCAAATTAATTAGAAAATAATATTTTTCAAATAATATATTTATTTAATCGGTGCTTATTTTTTGTAATTTAACTTTCAATCTGATCTAATATTGCAAAATACGTTTCTATGTTGAACTCACCACTCATATAAGCCTAATTTTCTCGTTCCTCGATGGCTTGAAGTTTGTGTTTAAAAATTCTTACACTTCCTAACTTTTATTCATCACTTATAATATTTTTTACTAAATTTACATTTTCTATAAAAAACCCTTCATTTCGAATATATATTATGGAATGTTTTAAAGGCTAATAAAGCTCTACTACTTTTCCCAAGTCAATATTTAGTTTTTGAAGTTATTTAGATGTATTGTCAAAACACAAATACTGAATTCTTAAACATGATCATAAAAACTGTTCCAAAACGATCAAGTTGACGTTTCAACCCAGATGCGTACTATCGTTTTTTTCGGAATTATCTCCTTCATATATTTTTTTTAAATTTTCATATCACCGTTATTTTTGCTTGAGCTATCGCTTACTTTATTCCATTAACTAATATTATGATGTCATATTTTATTATTTATTTATTCATCTTTGTAATTTACTGTATATATATTGTAATTAATTTACGCTTAACAACTTGATGATGTTAAAAATTCTTTACTATATCAATAAGTTAGATGACCTTGTATGTCAGAAACACTTTAATTTAATTTAAAAAAAAAAAAACTTTATTCCAAACAGACCATAGAGTACTATTTTTTAGCTAGAACTAAATTTGAATTTGAAACATTCCAAGGTCGAGTTAATGCAGCAAAAATGAGTAGAGATGTCGAATAGCGTTAAATAACGAAGAACCTTCTTTCTTCTTCTTCCTATAACACGAAACACGACAGCGTGGGATAGTGGCGGTCACAATTATTATATTATTTCAATCATAATATTAGTCTTATATAGAAAATCACTTATTTCGTGTAATTATTACACTGTTTACAAATAATGTATAGGTAATACTTTTATCAGTAAAGAGTACGTCAACGATGATAACATCACTCGTGTATAAACTAATATTAATCTATTATTATTAATCTAATTTAATTATTAATAATTTTATCGTGTTGTATAATAATACAATTTTGAATATTTTAACCTATAAAAGTGTAACATTTTTTTTTTTTTAATTTCTAAAAATAGATAAATACTATTATTTGCGTTTTTGTTTAATAACACACAGTGTATGAAATATAACTTTGGTGTTGTACTGAACTATTACATACGATTTTGGATACTTACTTCAATCCTTTCCCCTTTCCAAATTCGTCTTGTTATCTGGTATTTAGTTGAAGTCAACAGCTAAAGGATTAAGAACTCTAATCTTCATATCATACTATTCAATACAGAACCGTGTAGGTATGATTATCAGCCAGGTGATTTACTGTTTGAAATTTTTAACTAACAAGACGTACCTACCTACTTGTATAATAAGTTAGCAGTGTTAACCGGTGAGAAATATATGCTCACAAGGAACATTGTGCAGTGGTTTCACGTGCTAAGTATAGGTGGTAACATTCTCACATCGAAATTTTCCAATTAATATAGAAGTGTTGTAATTAAAATTATTGTAAGACGTAACGTTTACTGGAGCGTAACATCGTCGAGCGTATATTATTATTATAATATATGAGCGACTTCCCTGCGCAGTGGTATGATATATTATTATCATAGACTATACACCTACCATTATTACCTACAAAGACAAGTAACTGCACCTAGAGGTACCCGCAACACCGAGTTTTCCAACGATTTGCATATTTTCACTTATACCCGAGCGTATAGTACATGCACCGTTCGCTGTTGTACGTATATATACGGCTTTGGAAAGAGTATATTATGATAATGATATTATATCTCGTTGTAATAACTCGTATTATATTGGTGCATATAAGACGAAATTAATACGACGTAGTCGTACAAGACGTGAAAATTGGAAGGAAAAGACCCGAACTACGTATATAATAATAGTAATAGTTATTTATTTAAAGGAAATAAATTATACAACCACAATAACATATATAATATAGTGACAATAAGTCAATAAATAGATAATATATAATATATACTATATAGTCATTTGTGTTGCAGGACGCACCGCACAAAATATACTGAAAATTATGTGAACTATGATTTTTTTCGGAGACGGTTTTCTACTCGGGAGATGGAACAAGGATCGAGTTGACATTAAGGGGGAGTGAAAAGGATTCTACGACATAAGCCCGCTGATCGGTAGGGATCGTGGTTGTTGATCAGACGGCCATAACGATTCTGTATATTATCACATAAAGCCGGAAATTTAAACGACTACAATGAATATTATTGCTATCGTGATTATGTATATACATTACTAACCCCGTCTCGAGACAATCATCGGGTCGGTGATCATCAGACGAGTTATTATTTTCGGCTTTTTGCATAATGTAATACGCGCATTGGAAAACAAACATAGCGGGGTGGCATGAGCAACTGCAGCGCGTTTTCCCCTCATCCCGTCGAAATCGCCCCCGGGATGCTCACTCGTTTGTCGTCGCGTGACTCACCCACCGCCTCCATCTCATCGCCCCCGTACGAGAAATAATATATTATTTTATTATTGGCACGTCGTAGTAGTCACACCGCCGTCGGCCGTATCGGCGTCGCGAGGACCCAAGTGCGCGTTATAAGCGCCGCAAGTACTTTACTATGTGCACACACCACACCCACCCACACCCATGGACACATATATATGTATATATATATCGAAAATGATCGCGCACTTCCGTATGGGCCCGAGGTCTTATATAACGTTGTATACAGTGTATAATAATATAATATATCGGACGGTTGCAGTACGAGTCGCTAAATGATCTAATATTGTACGTTCGGTGCAATTGTTATCGCGAGTGTGTTTTTCTCCGGCCCGGCGTGCACCTTTGTATAAATTGTATACCATGAAAACGGCTCCCCTTTCCGATTTTTTTTTTCGATAACGAACGCGCGCTCGTAGGGTGCACGGCCTGATTGACGTTCGCGACTCTCGTTATATTTATTATTATTATTATGATAATTTATAATATCTCCGTCGACCATTTGCGTCGTCATGAACGACTCTGTAATGTATGTACGGTCGTCACTCGTTCCGGTCGGTTCAATTGTAATCCTTTTTTTTTCCTCAAATACGGATGGTCGAACAAAAATAATTATCACTCGTGATAAAATCTTAACGTGCGGCCATCGGATGTATATACACGATAATTTACTGTGGGCATTAAAATCGTTTTATTGGGTTTAGCTAAACGCTCACGTCGATCAAAATATAATATAACACTCAAACCATGTTTAGAAATAGGGGGCTCGATTTCAAGACGATTATTTATAACATCTCATCGATTTGTATTATAGCAAATTTTATAATTACCTTTGAAGTGGTACCTAACTCATACATTTTGAAACTAACATCCAACATATTCTTAGATAAATTAGCAACTATTGTCTAACTAGATTTTTGTTTTCAAGAATGGAATATATTTTTAGTAAAAACTATAAAACTCTCGGTAGAATATATTTTTAATCTAGTATTTAGTAAATGGTCAAAAATATCAGATTGTGTTTATAAAATGAAAAAATAAATAATATCTATAAAATAATAAAACTAAATTGTAATTTGTTGTAAATTAAAATAACGATTACAGTTTTTATAATATTATAAATATACAAATAAAATTAATTTAAGATATAATCGAAAATTCTTTATCTTAGACCCGACATGTGTTTTTTCATAACGTTGGTACTTATGAATACAATAAACTGTATATACCAATTATTTAGCTATTATTTTGTTTTATGACCATGTATATATAATTCTATTGATTATTGAAAAAATTAAATTATTTTATACCCTGGTTATTTGTTTCCTGATTATTTTTTCTATAGAAATATCTGATGAAAATAAAGGGTGATGACAATGAGGGGTAAAAAGAATTTTTCACATAATGACTTTTCGATAACATCGTATAAAATAAGTATCACCCTATGAGCAGATAAGATTGAATTTCATATTTTATTACTTTTAGGGTATAAATAAAGTGTTTGCCCCCGTTAAAAAAATATAATTTGAAACAATCTCTTCAGTCACATGTTATTCATAAAAAAATAAAACGTACAAATAGTTTTAAAAAAAGGTCAAATCAAAATATACTTTCACATAATATTATACCTGTAAAATTTTTGTATTGTATTTTAATCTAGCTGGAAATAACTATCATGTTATTACTGTTCCAAAAGTATGTAGTTTCAAATATTGATTATATTTTTATGTCATAGATACATTCTATTAAATTATTATCATCTAGTCTTTATTCAAAATATTAAATATTTAATTATTTTTCTCTAACATATATATTTTAATAAGTTTAAAGTAACAGCTGAGTGCTAAATTTACGTTTACGCAGATTTTGCAACAAATTGATATTACAAGAATAATATTTTCGCCATAAGACTTCAATGACGGCTATACAACTTTTATGTAATTACCTAATTTTTTTTTTTTGATTTTCGTTTGACTTACCTTATCATCTTATTATATTTTAAGTAAATGCTATATTTTCTGATTTAGATGATTGCAACAAATTGGATCTCATCTAGTTTTTCTTCCAAAAAAATGTTTATGGATATTTTTGTTAAAAAACTCGTACCCAACTTAATACTAAAACCATCGCTATTTTATAACTATCTTCGTGTTATTATTTTTAGACTAAACTTAAGCTTTTTAATTTTCTTAAATTATATAATATAAGAAATTGGAACTCATTAACTAAAGAGATATCATTTATTGAGCATATGACAAGAGATATCATAAGTATATTTTTGTTGTCTTTTTTAATTTTTTATTCAATACTTCGCTTCAATTACAAAGGTTATTAGTGTATAGACATGATTAATTTTATTTTTGTAATCTCGATTTCTATTTCTTTAAATGTTTTACTACCTATAAATTATGGATGTTTTAAAAATGTTATTTTTTATACTTTTATACTTACACATAATACGAGTGTTATTTTGCTTTAAATAATTATGCGGTTGATGAGTGACCTCATTAGTGTGAATACCGTTTAAAATCAAATTATAATGGAAGAAAATTAAGTTGACTAAAAAATGTTAAATGCATTACACATTTTTTCGAGAAAATATCTAAACCTATTGTGTTATAATATTTTATTAAGGCTGTACCGTATTATAATTTATAACTATCATAACATATTCAAATATCAATTTACTTAATTGTAATTCATTATTTTTGACTTAATGTTTAAAAAATAGTATGCACTTAAATTAATTAAAAAATAAATACATTTTTGTTGATTAATTTAATGTTACTATTTATTTCATTAAATCACTTTTTTCATATTCCTTGTAATGGTTTACGTTTTTGACAATATACGTATCTATGTGACTTTCATGTGTGACCTTATTTGTTTATGGTTGATTTGTTTTACTCAGTTGATACCTATAACGTCTTGAGATGAACTAAAACATCATATACGTGTTTATTTATTTTGTTTGTTAATTAATTAAATGATAATGATTGCTGACGCTAGTCACAAAATGTAAGGCTTTAATAATATGGTGAGTGTTTCTCCTTACGCAGTAAATTTAAGATACGACAGAGTTGTTAAAAGCGTAATTTTTCACTTGTTAATTACTTAACAAAATGTAGCTAGCTTGATATATTAATTTCATACAAGAATGTGAGTAACATCTTATGTAGTAACGTTTACAAATTATTACGAATTTATATTATGACCATATAATACAGAGTTCTCAAAAAATATTTTGTGTTACGTGAAATATCAGTTGCAAACATAATGCTGCAGCAATTCTTCTCTAAGTATACAAAGTGATTATTTAATACTAAATTTAGTCATTTTTTTAAAAATATTTGTAAAGTTAATGAAAATATTTTTTACGTAATTTGAAGTCAGGGACGGATCCAGGGGGGACCTAGAGGCCTAGCCTCCCACCCAAACATATTATTTCTCATATTAAATATTAAGTAATAAATAAACAAAATCTAAACTTCTTTTCACATTATCCCTTTATATATATAATAATAAATAATTTATTAATTACATTGATTATCTATACGATTATGACAATATTTTTAAATTAAAAATAACGTATATTATATTATAATTGTATTTGTATTGTAAAAAAATTGTTGCCCCCTCCCCCCTAGATCTTTGCTTTGGATCCATGCCTGTTTGAAGTGTATGCATAATAGCCAATAGTTAACAATGTTTTTGAAAAATATATATTTCTTACTATTTTTGTTTTTTTTTTATTAAGTTTGAATGAGAAAAGTAGGTGAACCAAATTTTTCTCAGAACTTAAGTGTCACTCCACTCAACTAATACTTATATAATTTAATTTAATTAACTTTATTCTTTTAAAACTCAATTTGAAAATGTATTGGAATTTTAAATAAAATATTATTATTACGAATGTGAAACTAAAAGTTTAGTTTTAAATTGTTTTTTAATAAACTCAAATTACATATTATAATAACATTTTTCTTCAAAAATGTTAACACATTAAGGTAAAATTATGTTTTAATTTTAAAATAACAAAAATAATATATCCATATATTTGTATAAAAAATAAAAATCACAATAAATAATATCAATTACTGACTAAAACTTTCAACACGTAGGTACGGACATCATAAAGAAATAATATACTTATTTTAGGTGTATATTTCTAGTTATAATTTATAAGCAATGCCTATATATAAAATATTTTATAGAGTAAAGAATTACTTTCACATTTATATTTATATTTTATATTAATTTCCTTATGATTAAATAATTAAAATTTTTCTCAAATTACTTTATACCTATTTTATGTATACATTTTTATTTTAACTTGGTAACTTATTTAGTAATTTGAATCTGTGTGAAATTAAATGGCGCATATGCATATGCTTGGACTAACTTCCTACCCAAACTTGTGTTCTCCGTAATTAAGTAAATTTATGTCCTGTCTCGAACTATCCCTTCTCTCATCATTGTTCCTTACCACTTACCTAGTCCATAGACAAAACTTTAACAATGACACGCTCTGATTTGTAGCCGGATAACATTAAACCAATCGTGTATTATTGATTTGGTTAACTAAAAACTATCCATATTAATGGTGTGAGTAAGATTGGCGTACAGCCAATGGGGCTAAAGAAGTAATGCCCCGTTGGCCACGTTTTTATTAATTTAATATAAACATGAAATATAATATATTATGTACTATGTAGGTAAGTGTTTTAAATATTTGATCTTTACCTACTCTTCAAAGTACTGGACCCGATACCAATGTAAAAATACTAACATATCTGGCTATGCCACAATATCACTATGGATAGTGAAGTTGAACCATGCAGATACTCTGATAAAAGAAAAACAATACAAATTGTTTAACTAAATATAACTGAAAATACACATTTACTACCTACATTGCATCTTGAAAATTTAAATTCTACTGTACAACCATTTTTGAAATGTGTTTATAAATATTATCCTATCGGATTAAACAAATAATTATTATTTAATGAAAATATCAAAAGTTCAGGGTAATTATTTTTTCAATTACAAAAAAAAAGTAATAATATTGATTTTGTTGAACACGTTGTAATTTTGCCATTTTCTTTAAATTTGTCTGCAGTTTTTCTGCTGGCGAAACTTATAATAAAATAAAAAAATGACCTTTTCAAAGTGCCAACTAGTTACATTTTTCAATCCATAGATAAGGTCACAAGCAACTTTACGAGCTTTCCCTTTACTGTAAAAGATAATAACAGACAAAGCTAACTGCTGACTAACTTAATAAAAAATAACATTTCATTGAAAAATAAAAGTCAATACATTCCTCTCTACGCTCAGAGTCTAAAGTAAATGATAAAAATGAACATTAATTAATTAATACAATATTTGTCATTAATTTTATGTGGGGTATTAAAGTTTTTTAAGCATAGTATTTCACTCGTATAAAACATTCGCAAATGAGCACATTTTCCTAAAACCACATCGACCATTTCAAACAATGTAATATAATATGTATATAATAATATATTTGCTCACCTCAATACCACAATTGTGGCCTAATCTGAAATGCTTACATTTGTTTTGAAATTGGGATTATTTAAATTAAAATATTAATCGTGAAGTTTTAAAAATATTAATTGAGGGAAAACTAATATCTAGATTGTATAAATTAATTTCAATATGTACCTAATATAATTGAAAATGTATTAAAATAAATACTACAATTATTATAGAACAAAAATCAACTCATTATGTTTTAATTTGTGATTAAGAAATTAATAATTACCAATTTTGAGCAAATCACATAATTTTTTACGATGAATTTGGATTTATTTTGTTTAGAATAATTTGAATTTGTCTTGTTTGTCAGTTACAACTAATGTTAAAGGGGAAAAAAAACTGTTCATTAAAGCACAAATCATTTGTCTAAAACAGAAAAAAACTTACAAGTAATATGGGTCGAAGTGAGTGTCAGTTCCTAAATATTAGTTTTGAACGAAAGTCGATTAGCAGAAAAATTCGTGAAAACTCCATTAATAATTATAGTTAAACGATTGTAGTTTGAACGACAGGTTAAAAAACGAGAGAGGTTGTTTAACCTATAAAATAAAATTTAAATGTAACGTTACTTATTTTTGATGATCATTCTTCTTCTGATGATAAAAAGTTCGTGAAATGTAAAAAGTTAGCATAATATAGTGTTAACAGTTTTCGTTGGTATACTCGTACAGGGTAATGTACTAATTTATCTTTAGGTATATAAAAAATACAGATAGGAGTATTAAAAAATGTAAACATTTTTTTCTCCGTTAATGTTGTCCCCAGAGGTGTTGCATTTTACATGGGCTCGCTTAAAATTCAACACAGGGCAATTATTATTACAATATACCGATATGCATGGACACAATAGGTATATAGGCTATTTGGTGTATACATTATAATATATACCTACGTATATAACCACTGGACATTCGATAAGTATTTTAGGATCGATATAAAAAAAGAGCCATAATAATATAGAGAATGAGAGACGGTGAATGGTAGGCACGGATAGTGACAGAGAGAGAGAGAGAGAGAGAGAGAGAGAGAAGAGACTCACTCTGGGTGAGCCAGAGAGAGAAATGTTTTTTTTACGTATTGCAGATAAACCGTCTGCAGGATTATAAACGTTTTGCATTATTTATGCGCCGTTGCACACATTACACTAGCCATTGCCCATACAATATATACTCATTCACTTGGGGTACACTTGATAATACGATATTATATTATATTTTATACCTAACGATCCGGTAGGATATATTATATCAATATAAAAGCGACGAAAAATAATCACCATTCTATATTATATTATTATTCCATACATATTTTATAATATTGTGGTGACAATGTGATTTTATACAAAATGTAAAATTTCAATCTTTTGCTAGTTCAATTTCACTACAATCATACTATGTATGAAATATATATGTATAATAATACAACAGAAGTAAAGCAACTAATTATCGTACCCGAACCCATGTGTTAATATTGGTTATATTTATTATATATTATTAATTATAACGGTCCAATTTTATAAAATCTGTACCTGCTGTATCAACCTGCAGGGGGATTTATTGATTCCACCGAAATTACCTGCTTAGGAAAAAGGTATATATTGATTCCGCCGGCTATTATATATTAAAAATATTTAGTTGTAAGTAATAAACATAATAATACATAATAATAAATAATATAAATATGAAATAATAATATTTTGATAGATTTATCTAAGAAATATTTGATAAATTAGTTTTAAATAAATTATAACGAGTTTTTTTTTTCAGAAATTCAGGACAATTTAGTAATGAGAAGGGGTGAGAGACAATGATGATTTATAAAAATATATTCAAACATTACACTTATATGATTGATCATTCGAATATCTCTCGGGGGAAATATAGCATAATTTTACTCGATGATGGAACTACTCTCTTATAAGCTCGAGCTCATAGTTAGTACATCATACGGTGGTTTCCTTTAATCCTTAATAGGTATACCACAATATGGTATAATATTATGCACAACTTTGAAATTTGAACGATATTACTGATTATAAAACAAGGGAGACATTACTTGATCGACTTTAAGGAAAATTATAAGTAAAGCAAGAAAATAAAAATTATTGGGTGAAAATTATTTTTTTCAACAATATAAAAAAATGTTTGTAGAAAAATTAATGTTTATACATTTTCTTTTTATTTTCTATGTTGGATATTATACTTGAAAGTAAATATATTATTAGAACTATCTATATCACAAATATTCCTCAATATAGATGATACCTTGTTTTTTTTTTTCATTTTATGCATCTTTATATGTGATTTTTTCAATAGTCAAGTGTACAAATACCTATACAGTTGCACTCAAGTGTAATCCAATTTTGAATACCCGAATACCTGATTTATGCATTTTTAACTGAATTACTTATTACATTAAATAAATTTTTCATTTATGTATTCAGTATAAATAACTTAAACTAAATTTATGTGATGAAAAATATACTTTCATACTTATTTACGAGTAAGTAGTACTTGTGAATATAGCGGTAATTATAATATTGTATTTACACATTGTACATTATAATATTATATTTAAATACGAGTTACTACATAAAATAACTTTAGTAATTGTTTATGCTAATTAATGTTTAATTTATAATATAATATGATTCAGGTAGTTCATTTATAGACACCATAAGTGATCATCCTAAACAATGGTTAATGGTTATAACTTATGTCTTATAAGTTATAAGGGAGTGAAACTGTTGTTATAGTTTATAAACTATATCCTAAGAGGCAACATATTATAATGTATTCCTTATTAAATCCGCACTTCCATCAAACCAATAAGAACAATGTATAGAACGTTATTAATTTTATAGAACTTATAAGTAGTCTAAAAACAAAATATTGAGAAAAAAATGAGTATATTTTCATTTAAAAATAATAAGTGGTTCACTGATAAAAAAAAAAAAGAATTAATCTGTAATAAATTTGATGAAAACGGGTAAATTAAAACGAATCGTTTGAGAAAAATTACTATCATTAAATGTAAAAACAATAATAATATATTTGCTAAAAACAATTTCTTATTATTTAAAAATTGAAAAATAAACGGAATTTATACAATATATGTGCCATTCTAAGAACATAAAATGTACTTGCCTGGTGACAACATCAAATGTGTTGCACCCATAATAATGTAATAGAACACATTTTTGAATTCAGAATTAGTTCAAATCAGAATATTATTACTACACATGACTTTTGTTTCTATAATATCCTCATTTATTATTTTATTTATGTCATTATAATCCTACAATATAGACCTATCATGTTTTATTATTATTATAATTTATTTTACCATTTATTTTTCGCAATATTATTATACCACATTATTCTTATTTTTTTTTTTTTTTTTTTTTTTTTTTTATTTAAATAAGGCTTCAACTCCTGAGGTTATTAGCCTGCAGTAAATACAAAATAGTAGTTATAGAGTATGATCTTAAAGCTATGGGGACACATTATGTTTGACAATAGAGGGATTTTGTAGAGTATATGTACATTCAATTATTTTTCTAAATTAATTTTTCTAATCCTATGTTTTTGAAAAAAACGTATATGTTTTTGGAGTTATCTTCGCCAAGTGCTTGTTGCATAGTTGATGGGTTCCCGAGGATTTGTCTGGAGTTGGTGAACTTTGGGCATTCTAGCGTGATGTGTTTAATTGTCAGCGCTTTGTCACAGAGTTCGCAGGTCGGGCTGTCTTCTTTTGTTATGAGGTGTAGGTGTGTTAGGCGAGAGTGTCCAATCCGGGTTCTTGTGGTAACTACTTCTTCGTGCCTGGATGAGGATGGGGGAGTTTTCCATGGGTCGACTGACGGTTTAATTTCTTTTAATTTATTTGTGTTTGGAGTCTTCTCCCACGAGCCTTGCCAGTGACTTTTAGTTAGATTATTTATGTTTGAGAGTGCGTCTTGAAATGTTATTTTATTTATTAGTACCGAGCTGGGTGATGTTATTGCTTCGTTGGCTGCCTTATCAGCTAGTTCGTTGCCACTTATGCCAGTGTGGGAGGGGACCCATAGAAATTCGATTTTTTTTTTTGTGTTTGATAACTTTTCTTGGATGGATTGAATTATTTCGTTTTTGGGGTAAGGATTTTCGAGGGCTAGGAGTGCACTAAGAGAGTCACTAATTATAAGTATTTCTTCAGACGCTAATGTCGTCGCGTGTGAGATTGCATTTTGGATGGCTTGACTTTCAGCGGAAAAAATGCTGGTTTCGTGAGGAGATTTGAACATTGAAGTTTTGTTATTTTCTATGAATGCGAAACCGGTTCCATTTGGGGATTTTGAGGCGTCCGTAAAGATTTTTATGTGGTGAGGGTATTTTCCTTCTATTATTTCTGAAAAGTTATTTATTATAGTTGAGTTTGAGGAGATTTTTTTGTCAAATTCGAGTAGTTGGGTATTGGGCTTAATATTCCACATCCACGGAGGGGAAGACGGGAAGGTAATTCTGTTAAACATAATTGGTTTGAACTTCATTATATCTGCTATGTTCTTATACGTGTCATCGATAGTGAGAGGTATGTTTGGATTGTTATGTATATTCAGAGGTCTTCTGGTTGGAACTTGAGTTTCGTTG
This sequence comes from Diuraphis noxia, assembly GCF_037042655.1. Lineage (NCBI taxonomy): Eukaryota > Metazoa > Arthropoda > Insecta > Hemiptera > Aphididae > Diuraphis > Diuraphis noxia. Next base: position 15,929,958 of record NW_028301712.1, on the reverse strand, counting down.
TTTGAGAATTTAGTTACAAATTTTAGTGTTTCTTTAATCCTTCTAAATTCAAGTGGGAGTTCTCCAGCGTTGCACATAATACTTGCAGTTGGGCTTGTGCGGAAGGCACCTGTGGCTAGTCTAATGCCTTGATTGTGTACAGGATTTAGTGTATTGAGAATTTTGCTTCTGGCCGTATTATAAATGACTGCACCGTATTCCATTTTTGCTAGTATAATTGTTTTATATATAGTAATGAGGCTATTTTTTTCAGAGCCCCAGGAGTGGTGAGATAAGGTTTTCATAATTTTCATGTTGTTGTTTGCATTTATTTTGAGGTTTTTTAGGTGTGGGTTCCAATTTAATTTGTGGTCGAAAGTCATACCTAGTATTTTTATTTTATCTGTATATGATATAATGGTGTTATTTAAATTGATGTGGAATAAGTTTTCATTACGTTTTTTGTGGAAGATGATACATTGTGTTTTGGATGGTGAGAAATTGAAGCCTGTTGCGGTTGACCACTTGAAGAGTTCATCGAGAGCTTGCTGGATGAGTTCGACTGTTGTTTTTATGTTTACGCCACTACAGAGAATGTTACAATCATCCGCAAAGATGGTATACTTTATAGGGGGAAGGATATTGTCAAATATATTATTTATTGCGATTAAGAACAGGGTGACACTGATGACTGAGCCCTGGGGGACACCATTTTCAGTGGTATGAGTTGTTGATAGTGTTTCACCAATTTTTGTTTGGAATGATCTGTCCTGTAAGAAGTTAGTGATAAATGTAATCATGTTTCCTGAGATGTTCCATTCACGTAGGATAAAGATAACTCTTTGTCTCCAAACCATATCATATGCTTTTGTTAAGTCAAGCGCTACTAGGATTGTGTGTTGGTTTACTTTGGCTGCGTTACATATATGGGAGTGAATATTGGATAAAGTGTTGAGTGTGGAGTGATTTTTCCGGAATCCACATTGCTCTTTATTGAATTTTTCGGAGACTTCTAAGTGCCATATGAGTCTTGAGTTAATTATTTTTTCGAGTACTTTACATAGTGTGCTAATTAGAGAGATGGGACGGTAGTTTTCTGCGTGAAATTTGTTTTTATCTGGTTTGGGTATTGGGATAATAATTGCTTTGCGCCATTGGTTGGGGAAAAAACCGTATTCCCATATTGAATTGTAGACTAGAAGAAGTTTTTGTAGGGCGAAGGAGGACAGATGATGTAGGAATATGTAAGGGATGTCGTCAGGGCCTGGGCTTTTGCTTTTACACTTCAGGAGTGCCTGGTTGAGTTCATCCATACTGATAGTGGAGTTGTATGAGTCTTCACTGTTCTGTGGTATGCTGTCTGTGACAAATGAGTTCTCAACTTCATTTTTGTGCTTTAGGAAAGATTTCGTATGGTTTTGGTTACTGTTGTTTGTCTGAAATAGATCGGCGAAGGCTTGGGCGATGTCCGGGCTAGTTTTGATAAATTCGTCTTTGTATTTAATGATATTGGGTGTCGAGTTGAACTTGTTTCCTTTAAAAGTTTTAATTTTGTTCCACATAGTGGTAGCAGACGTTTGTTGGTTGATTGTGGAAACGAATGCTTTCCAGGCTACGCGTTTGCTATTTTTGGTAATAAACCTTGATTCTGCTCTGGCTTTTTTAAGTGCTATGTGGTCTGACAAAGATTTAGTTTTTTTAAAACGGTTTAATTTTTTTTTGTAATTTTCAATAGCTTCTTTGCATTCGGGGTTCCACCATGGTGCTGTTTTGGTGGCTTTGGAACGGGAAGATTTTCCTATGGATATATTTGCCGCGTTTACAATAATTTCGGTGAGAGAAGCCACTATGGAGTCAATTTTGATTTGGTCTATTTCTAATTCATCAGCATTCTTTTTGGCCCAGTCTTGATTCTCTAAGTGGTGATCGACCAGCTCAGTGAAGAGATTCCAGTTGGCTTTGGTAAGTTTCCATCGCTTAATTGGTTCATCGGGTGTAGATTGGTTGAAAATGTTAAGGTGGATTGGCCAATGGTCGCTTCCGTTGTATTCAGTTAGTACTTTCCAGTCTAATTCAGGGGCGAAATTTGTGCTGGATATTGTTAGATCTATGGCTGATAAAGAACTGTTTGTGGAATTGTGTCTTGTTGGGTCACCATTATTTAGAAGTATTAGTGAAGGATTTTCTAATAGTTTTTCTATCGTTTTCCCACGGTTGTCAGTGTGTGGTGATCCCCATAAGATGTTTCTGCTGTTGAAGTCGCCCAGGATTAAGAAAGGTTTGGGAAGTTGTGTTATTATTGAATTTAGATCAAGGAGAGAAAGAGGGGTGCTGTCAGGGATATAAATATTGCATATAGTTATTGTTGTCTTGAGAATGACCTGAACTGCTATTACTTCCAAATTTGAGTTGACATATATTTCCTTGCTGTTAATATTGTTTTTGATGTATGTTGCAACTCCGCCACTGGCTCTGAGTGCGTCGGGGCGATTTTTTTTATATCCGGAGTATCCGTTAATGTTTCCTATGTGTAGGTTTTTGAAATTAGTTTCTTGTAGGCAGATAATGTCAGGATTTTGTTCGTATTTAATACGGTTTATATCAGTGTTGTGTTTGTAAAATCCGTTGCAATTCCATTGAATTAGTGAACTCATGTTTAGATAATGGGGGTAGATTTTTGAGTAGTTTTATTGATTAGATTGATTCAAGTTGGAAGTCTGCGGAGCTGACTGTGCGGAGGGAGGTATAGATTGGAATAGCATTGTAGATAGTTTAGATATTTTGTTTTTAATTTTTTTTTCCACCATTAATGGTAATATTTTTTCGGCCATGTCAAGGACTTCAGAGGCATTGGATCCAACATTAATACATAGGTCATGTATGTTTAAATTTTTGTTTGTGAAGTTTTCCAGGATATATTTGAAAGAGATTAGATTGAGAGGGGAGTCTTTGTTCTGCAGGATAGCCGTTGCTGGCTCAAGAAGGTTATCTAATATTTCGGTGGTTCTTGTTGAGGAGTTTGATCTTGATCTGGTTTTAATTTTTTTTGTGGTTTGGTTTTTAGACTTTGTGTTTTGGACAGCAGGTGTACCCTTACCTAACTCAATTATGTCGTTGGTCAACGTGGGGGAGGGAGGCGCTGACGGGCATGTGGATTCAGGGGCTGGCCTTTTGAAAGTAGCTTGGAGTGGTTGTGAGTCCGATATGTCATCGTAGTTATCGTCTTTGGTGATTTGTGTATTGTTTGTGTTGGATATTTCGCTAGTGGTTTCTAGAGGTAGATCAGGAGTCACGTCCATACTATTGGTTTTTTCGACGATATGATGGGATGAGGTATTTGTGGAAGTTTGTACATTTGAGGTGTCCATATTTTCTGTCAGAGTGGGAGTTGTGTATATCATCTTACAAGAGGATGATACATGGCCGGGTTTTTTGCATAAAAAGCAGGTTACGATGTCATCGGTAATGAATATACGGTATGAGGTGTTGTCGAGGACAATAACGATCGATCCAGGTAGTTTTGGGAAATCTTCAGGACTGATGTACAGTTGTCTGCGGAAGCTTGTGATATGAGCGAATTTATCGAGCGGGAAACCAGCTTTAAGCGCCGTGATTGGAGATGTTATTTTAATACCGAATGTCTCTATCGCCTCGATGATAGATTTATTTGGAATAGCGGGATATACGTTCGATAAAATAATGCGTTTGGCCGGGTTAATTAACTTGCGTATCGGTATCTCAATATTATCAACGAATATGACCGAGTGCTTGTTAATGATGTCATTAGTAATCTGTTGGTTTTTGAAGAAAACGCAGAACCTATTATTAGATATGCGCGAAGCGGAGATAATGTTGGTTGCGTCAGTAATTTTACTGAGCGCAATTATGTATTGTATTTGTTTAATTCCGTCGATTGAGTTCATAACGATAGCTTGATTCATTTTTGGTATGAGAGAGTTGGCTGTTGTTTCAGCGAAACTTTTAACTTGGGAGCTGTCTATTGGATGATTTGAAGTGGGTTGAATGTTGTTGGTATCATTGATGATGAGGTTGTCTTGAGTTGTGGTGGTTTTGGGTGAGGGGATAGGTGTTGAGTGTTTGGACGCTAATAATTTATCATTAAGAGATAGTTTATTTGGGTTTGAATTTAAGTTGCCCGATGTTGTAGGCATGTTTGTGGTGATTGCGAATGAACGCAATTTAATATCGTAATTGATTTTAATTAGGAAGATAGCTAATCGCGCTTAATAAAATCATATTACCAGTTTATCGTAGATCAAAGTAGGAACACTTCTAACGGTAGATAAAAATGCGGTTGCGATAAGGCTACACACGTGTTGCTCGGTCGGGAGTCAAACACGAACTATATTCTTATTTTTATGTTTAATAATCAATAATTATATTAAACAATCTTCACTGACAGCCATTTAACTTTTATTTTATGTAAGTATTGATGAACTGCGTGATAATTTAGTTAAATTCTTTGTAGTGTATTAAAAATATGGTAATTGGAAAATAAACGAATTAAATATTTAAATAATATCATGTCTGTATTTTGTATATTCATTAAAAATAAATAAATCATATTTATTTTAGTTCTAAATCCCATTTTTAATTTTCATCCGTTGTGTTATGAAATGTGAATATCAGCAAGAACCTTTTAAAATGCATACGAATGATTCAAATACTACTATAACCTTTTAACCATATATTTTCATGAAAATATGACAACTGTCCATTACCATTTACAAAACCACCGGGTTTTAATAAATGTTATGTAACCGCCTTTTTAACAAAATTGTTTTCATTAATTTTATTGATTCACAATGCCTACATACTCGTAAACATATCCTACAAAATTTATCTTAAAAAATTAAATAAGCCCACACTCACTAAAATCATTAATTTTAAAACGTAAATAATATATTGTCTGAATATATTTTAAATTGAATACCTCTATGATACAAAATTTCAAGAACACTACCTAATAGATCATAATAACCTAAAGACAAGAGTATCTAACAATTACAATTATTAAGAAGTTATACATTCTTAATTCAAAAATAAAAGTGATTATCCAATTGCAAATATTTTCGAACTTTTTTATAACTTTCCAATGTTCCAATTGCTAAGTCAGATCAATTATTAAAAGTATATACCTAATGTATCCGTTTGTTGTTTATGTATTAGTTCGAGGTAAACATACGAGTATTTGCCCCATGTAGCGTGCATTTAGGCGAATAAATAAAAATGTAATATCTTTAAAATGTATACCACGGATTTTTTCAATAGACAAGAATTTATTGATAAATAAACAGATATTAATGTTTTTTTTTTTTATTATTATTATTATTAATTTTTTAACAACATCATTAAATGCTCGACTGATTGTACTTACAATATAACAAACAATGATAATATATTATGTTATATACGTAAAATTTTTGGCTTAATTAATATCCTCAATCTTATCGTTATTATTTTACACGCCTTTAGAATATTAATTTAAAAATGGTGCAATTCAACACCTATACTAGAACGCGATCAGAACATGAAAATTCGAAAAAAAATTCGTTTTCTTGAATTTGGGACGTAATTGATGGTCTCCAAAATAAAATATCGTTAAAAGATTTGTAATTTTATACTTTTTTATTTTGCATGTATTTTGAATATAATAATACTATAAATTAATTTTTAGACTTTACAACATTTTTTTAGAAAGATTTGTACTTATACAGTTCTTATGACCTTTATTTATTTTGATTTTGGACCCAATCCCTTTGGTATGTCAGAATTTGTTTTACCAATTATATTATACCAGTAAGTTATATTACTTGCTTTTTCTTTAGTCATACGTAAATTGCTTTCGCTTATACATTTTTCTCGAATAATACTGCATGATTAGACACAATATACATGCATAAACAATACTAAATTAGATGTATATTTAAGATTGATGAAACTTATCGTTTATTGTTTGTAACGATATTACAATAAAATAGCCCTTGTGCAGAGCATGCAACGGTAATTGGTCAATAAATATATATTTTATCTTATTACACAAAAATAATAAATGTCACCCTTATCATTACCGTCGTAAAAAATATTGTGAGTGATATAATTATAGACGTTATAATAACAAATTAATATAATTTAATAGATATATAACCAGATGAATGAATTTATAACATATTATTTATTATTGCATTTTATACATAATACGAGAACCCCCCCCCCCAAAAAAAAAAAAAAAAAAACATTTTGTGCAATACTATATTATGGTAACTATTATTTATATTATTTATAGTTTTCGTTAAATTTGGCGATGAAAGCTTACTCCTTTTACGTGCCGCAAAATGTTTAAATTTCCATAATTATATGAAAGGACTTTATTATATTATATTATTTTATTAATAAAATATGTATATTCTACTTGTATACTTATATAAATAATGTACTTTTTCCCACAAACAGAAAAAAAATAGCATTAAGAATTATAGAACATTTTTTTTTTTACAAATAAATGATATCAAATATTTGTGAAAGATCGATAATAATTGTACCATAGTAATGACAATAATTATAGCTGACGAATAGATGTAGGGATAATAATATGAATGCAACTAAACAGCGAAGATGTTTGTTGATGTTATTTCTATAAATGAACTTGATACTAACAAATAAATAAATAATTTATTTCCAATAGTACAAAATATACGCATCAAGTTTAAATTAAATAAAGTTCAATGATAAAACTCAATTAAAAAAGTTATCAATTAGTAAATAAATTAAGGGACGAGCGTAAATAGATTATGTCCATAATTGTTTAACATCGATTGAATATTATCAAGACACTGGATATTCGTTATTCTAAAATGTTGTGATTGGATTATATTTTTCAAAATAAAAACGTGTACGGCACTCACGCACATATCGCAAGCCAGTAGTTAGACCACGAAAGGCGAACAATTATTATACACGAGTGTTGACAAAATATGCACGCAATGAGGTTTTGTACTGGGAGACGTATAAATATGTTATTTGAACGAATCGACCATGACCGATATGTTGAGCGGTGGTGGTAACAAAAGAAATTTGTTTGAAAAACGGCTAAAGACGATTATTTATACATTAGCGTTTTTTTTATTTTTTATAACGACGATATGCTAATCATTTCCTGTAGCGGAACACATGCTCACATGTAGTATAATAATAACAATTGAATCGGCAGCGGTCAAAAACAGTTTTTCTTTTTAATTTTCCTTTTCCCTTCCGTTTCGTATTCTTTCCATGCCGTCGTAAATATTATATATCGTAACGGCTTTTACATTTCCTGGATTAACACTGTAAACTGGAAATATGGTGATAATAATATTCTTTACTCTATGTAATATACTGAGTATAGATATGAACGTAATGTACATATATAATATAATATATTATATAGAATACACATATGCGAGGAAGCAAGTGAGATACTACGTGTGAGTGTGTGTGTGAAAGATAGAGCGAGAGAGACGGACAAAATATGCACCGAATATTGGTCAGTCTTTCGGTTTAAATATGTGTATGTGTGTGTGTGTGTGTGTACACGCGCGCTTATATATAATTATGATATTTCTGTATATTTATATGCGTATATTATAAGGAATATGTAAATTTACCTAGTCGGTTTTCCGCTCTTCGTGTTTGCTGTAACCCAGGAAATTGCTTTCGCAGCAAAGTTACATACTTACTATAAGATCAACGTTTTATATTTTTCTTATTTCATCTTAAACGAAACGGATATAGGCTTGTGAGTTTTGGATAGCGCAGATAAAGATTTTAGTATTTTACACCCTCGACGTTAGACTCATATACATTTTGTCCACAAAATACAAATCAAATAATATTCGAATAAAATCAAATGTAATGCTTTTTTTCTTACCTATTGATCTATGAACATGATTAATTCCATTTGAAAAAAATTTTTAGTTATTTGGTGTGATGGTTACCCGATTCACATGAATTGAGTACTTATGATTCAGACATGTTTTATCTTCTTCGGTTTAAATCACTAGAAAAGTAAACTAGATCTTAGTGGAAGAATTTAAATTAGTACAAAATCTTAGATAGTAGGATATTATATTATGAGTTATTTTAAATTAATTCAGTATAAATTAAATTATATTTCAAAATAATAGGTACTGTATACGTTTTACACTTAGGTAGTAAAAACTAATCATTATCATTCGTAATTTATGTGCTATCAAACCTTAATCATAATTTCATACATTTCTTATTAATCATTAATTTCAGGAGATTATCAAAAGCATAATGAAAATAAACACATAATTTATTGTTTGTTTAATGCATTATCTCATATTATGATCTATAGATACTAAAATATCGCGTGCCGAGTAAAAAAATTCTTGTATAATTTCAGATTCCGAGAAAAACATAATATTATTATCAATAGCCGAAGTTTTAATATTGAGCCCAACTCAGAACCATTTTTTGAATGCAATAATAGGAAAATTGTGGCTTTTAAATTTAATAATAATTTACAGCATATCTTATATGCTACGATGTGCAAGTGAACCGAAGCGGGTCGACGGATATGCATTGGCTGATCCCTATATTTCGTCCAACTGTATATAAAGAAAATCTCAAGTATAGATAGGTATCTACTTAAATATTCATCCAATAAAAGCAATAATACTGCGTTATTCGCGGGTTATCATAAGAAAAAGTGTTATTTTGAAAAAAACGCAACGAGCAGACATATTACATTTAGAGGTACATACGAATTACATACAACAGCAACATATATGCATAAATATAATACATCGTCGAATAATATACGATTTACATATTATTTTAAAATTAATTAGTTTTATATTGAAATTATTTTAATAGATTCTTAAATTAAACTTTCGACCTTTATCAAATCTATTCCTGGCGCTCTATTCTTAATTAAATTTTAATTAAACCATTATTTTTATAATCAAAACTTCATAAGTTCGTATTCGTATTTTTTTTAAAGTTTTTCTATTTTATTTTATCGGTTATGATTGTATTGGTAGAATACAGAACGGTGTATTTTTGCAATGAGATGAAAGTCATTAAACATTTAGTTTTTTTTTCGAGGTAAAGTTTTCTTATTTATAACTTAATTTTTAGCTTTTAATTTTTATGATCAAAATATAAAATATTGTTTAAAGCATACCTACAGCTTTTATGGTCTGAATTTAATTGGAAATCAAATTATTGTACTCAACATTTTTATAGATATTTCAACTAATTATACAAGTTATGTTATCAGCAAAATTATAATGGACATTTTTAATTTTATAAAATTTAGTAATATAGTACCTATATAATTAATATGCTAGGGTAATTTAAAACTAAATATTATCAGATAGTTTTGTGTTTAATCGACTTTGAACTTTTGTTAATGCTTTAAATTTACATTAATTTGTGGTTAAGTAAATCAACCTTAATTCATGTTATACTTCACGTTACTGTTGATGATTACACTAACCCATTATCACTTTAAAGATATAGTAATTGTTCACATTGTTCAGTAACGTTAATTTAATCATAGATGTGTAAAGTTTACTTAGCAGTGTTCGTGTAAATAATTTACTGATGTATAGAAGTTTTAAATTAAACAAACTCTTAAATATATATGTACCTTCCCAAACTTAATCATTTTTATGTTTTAAATTTTTAAATTAAACGCCGCAAATATCTGTATACGCAAGAACTATAGAATGTTTTACTATAATTTTACATACTATATATATAATTTAACTGTGTATAAGTGTATAATATAAATTTTATACAAATTCAAAGTTTCCAAATGTTAAGTAAACAAAAAATGGCGTACAAATATAAAATATATAAATTTGATGTTAATTGTTCGTTGAAAATTAACAATAGACCAATAATTACATTAAACATTTTTATTGAAATAGTAAAAATTAAATTTGTACTTAATTTTACCACCAGTATACCTGTTTAAGTTTGTGTATAAAAATAGTTTCGATCAGTTATTTTAATACTAATTCAAGATAAGACTATTTTATATTTACCTACCTATGTTGAGTCCGAATGTTGAATGTTGAATAGCATGATCATTGTATTGATTTATAACTTAAATTGAATAACAATTTTACAGAATGTTGTCTTAATTTTATGGATTTAAATTTATTTTTAAAAATCGATATTTTTATGGAATTAATAAATTAACTAATTGTTTTTAAATTTAAAATCGTTAAGTATGTATGATTATTTTTAAGGTTAGGTTACGCATAAACAAAATATTGTGAATATTATACCATTTGATTATTATATTTAAACATATTATTTTGATTAATTTATGTAAATAAAAATATATCATTTTCCTTTGATCGAATGAGTAAACATTATAAATATTTGAAATACGGCGCGGTAAAGTTTACATTTCTCTAATTATTTCCATACACCAAACCTATTCCTTGGAAATAATGTAATGGAATTGAGTGGCAATGGTATAATATAAGACATGAATACTTAATGCGTATCTTACACTACAAAATTAATTCTATCCATGGGGCCAGACACGATTATACAGACTGGTGCTATGTTTCCTTGCATCCTATATTGGTGACTTTATTGGGCGTGCAGCAGGTGTGGTGAACAAGTAGTCATCCTTTTGACGAAAAAAAACAAAAATTCAAAACCGCCTACTAAACAATAATATAATTTGTATAGTAAATTCGGCTATTTTATTCGATGAATAGGCCATTAGACCGTCTTTTATTATGGTCAAAGACCCCTCGAGGACTATACCAAACTACCTGTTTATTTTTAACGTCCCTACCTACTCTTTTACTTCTTTGTATAATCTCGAGTGATTTTCTACGAAAATGTTTCTTCTTTATATCATAATAATATCATACGTGTACACATTTTAACATTCCTGTGAACACATTTGTTGACTAAAACAGATATAGCAATTTTTCAACCATCTTGATCATCGCATATTATGTTCATATGATATAAGATAACAATATAATAACACTAAAATTGAGATTTATATAACTGCAATTAATTTAAATTAAAGCGTACATGTTTTTATATTTTTATTAAAGACATATTACTCAATAAACATTAGACATATTGTTATAAGTAAAACAGTACAAAATTTGAAAATATTATTGTAAAAAATATATAAAATAAATAAACCTAAATACACATTTGACTTTTTTATTGAAAAGGCTGAATTAAATTTATAAATAAGCACCTAGACATAAAATATAGTAAATATTTTAAACTTTATTTATTTTTTCAAACATAACCAATATACAAAATGCTGTGAATTTTCAATTTTGACAAATACACATTTATTATAAAATTTCTTTTTAGTTTTTTTCATTTATTCGTCTTAAGTAAGTAGATATGAAACGTTAGTATAATTTGAAATATATTACTTTTCTCAAATATTTAACTATCTATATTTAATTATATTCTAAGTTAACTTTAATGTTGATAAAAAAATGCTCGAAATAATTAAACATCGCCCAAATGGTCAAACTTGCCACATTAACAAATTAATTATATATGTAACCTATGAAATAAACTTAAAAATTTGATAAAATTATATTAATAGACAAATCGACAAAGTTTTGAGAGTTCTCAGATTTATCATAAGTGACAAGGAGAGAGATACATGCTGACAAGAGACCCATTTCCGCTTTTTGGGAACTCTAGGGACTACTCCAAATGATCGAAATTTACAACAACATTTATTTCAAATGTTTATCTCTTTTGTTTCCTCCCTATTTCTACGATTCGTTTTCAGTGTCCTCAAAACATATTTAGTTCAATTTCTTTTTATCCATTATAAGACTTATATGTACTTACACTTCATATGAAAATATACTTTGAGATTACATGCTCGTAAACGCAAAAATACAATTCCCTGTTCGTACTCTTTATTACATTATTTTCTCGTTTGTTGCAGCCATTCAATGGTTTTGAAGAGATTCCATGTGATGGGTCTTAAAGTGATCAAATATGTCTTGTCTTTTTATTGCGTATCAGCAACGTAAAATTATAGTATTACCTAATGTAATAATAATTTCAACCGTTACAGATAAACATTATACTTTATAACCAGTAGTTGCTATAATAATACATCTAATACCGATTTTCCCAGTAAAAATTCCGGAATCCAGTCCCTGAAAAAAAAACCTCAAAAATAAAACTCCGCAAACAAATAACCCTATTATATAAATGATGTGTATCGGGAACCTATACTTAACACTTATTCACGAGTTTTCAATATCAAACTATTTATGATCTAATATAGTCATTATAACTTTGTACTATAATCTCAATAATATGTATATCAATATAAAACAGATAGTCAATTTTTCCAATTGCAGTAAATTTGTTTTAAAATTTCAATAATATTATGTAATCGTCTCAGCTCTGAATGTTTTCATCTTATATGGTAATTTATTAATTAATCCAAATCTAACATTATTTTTGGGGATAGACCAATTTCACATATGTTATAAATTATACTATACGCAATGAAAATATTTAGATTTATTTTAATCTTACCTATTATATACATGAACCTATTCCCACTGTTATACGGTAATGACAAAAAAGTTAATAGCAATAGTCAAAAATATAATTTGATAGAAATACACACTATTATAATAATTAAATATTAACTATTATTATTATTATTTATTAGAAGATTAACGCCAAACGGCTTTTATAAAATGATATATAGTATGTACAATGTACATATTTAAATATAGATTGATAACAGCACAAAACTAAACTAGGAAAATGAACATAAAAATTTGATAAAATATAATGAAAAAACTATGTGAACGTAAATCACTGTTGATTGGCCAACCTAAGCATCCTGTGCATGGAATGATTATGGCTGAAGGAAGTAGACAGAGTAGGAATGTAAAAAGGAGCGTGATTTCTAACATTGTGAGAGGGGACTTTAAATTGGATTTTTGATAGTAGGTAGTTCAGGAGAGTCGATAGAGTTGTCAAGAAGAGCATGAATAAATTGTAAATCAATAAGATTGTGGCGTGAAAATAAAGAAGGTATATTTAGAAAGTGGCTAATATCAGAATAGTTATGATTAGGATTTGGTAATTTAAATATACAAGTAGCGTAGGAAAGGAATTTATGCTGGAGTCGCTTAAGACGCAGCTGATTCTTGGCAAGGTATGGGTTCCAAACGACAAACCCATATTCTAAAATGGATCTAACAAGAGCAAAATATAAAGAACGAAGACTGGAAGGAGACGAAAAAAGCTTAGTATATTACGTTTAATAAAACCTAAAACCTTATTAGCTCTACCTGTAATAATAATTAATATCAATGTGATGGTTAAAGGAGAGAGTGGAAGAGTAGTAAATAGTAAATACCAATATCTTTTATAATAGATACGCGTTGCAGCAGAATGTTGTTAAGCATATAAGGGTGATGAATAGGATTTCGATATCTAGAGAAGAAGATGGCATTACACTTGCTAATATTAAGAGAGAGGCCTAGGGCGAATACCCAATGATTAAATTGAATAAGTTCATTTAATAATAGTAAACAGTCGGAATTTGAAGGAAAATGTTTATATCATCTGTATAGAGAAGGAAATGAGCCTTTTTGAGGAAACTGGAAATCGAGTTGACATAAAGGCAAAACAAATTAATTAATTAATTTACATTAATCGTTAATCTCAATTTCCCATGCGAACCTTTTTGTAATTTTTCGAAAATCTCATATGGAGCTATTTTTCACGAAATCAGTTATGCTATATATAATACTAATACAAAGTAATTATTTTCTATGGATATTCCATAAACAATGTTTAACTGTAATATTAATTATGAGTAATTTTTTCTTATAATTATTCGTATTTGCTGATGATGCAATTAGTAACATTTTCTATTTAATATAACAATTTGAAATAAATGTGTACATCAATAGACTGTTGGTCTATAAAGTACTCACATTATGTGTGTTTGTATTAAAAAACAAAAAATTGAAAAATCCATGTGCATGACACCCCACTTTAAATGCCGTTAACCGATAGACCGTTGCTTCCTATTTTTTATACGCTCATTAGTTTATACAAGCTTGTCAGTAAATAAATTGTTCCAATTAATAAAATAAATACATACATCGATTTTACACAGGATGTTTAACATTGTCAAGCAAAATTGTACCAGAATCGAATATAATATTATGTTTGTGTATTGCCGTAACTCTTTAAAATGTTGTTTTATATATAATTATACTGCTATGCACAATAAAAAGCACAGTTTATGTATACGATAATGTATAATATTAAAATGGGGTTCTTTGAACGCAAAGTTTTTCAGTGAATAAATTAAGTGGCTACGCTTCGCAAATATTTAAAGTCTTGTATGTACGATGTACCTACCACATTGGCTTGCTATATTCATCATCGCGAATTCCCACGAGACACCCTGTATATTATATATATATATATATATATATATATATATAGTATAATATATCTACTATGTTTGTAAAGAATCAGTGGAACAAATTTCGAATGTGTCTTGGCGTCTCGCACGGATAAACTCGACTCGCTCACAAGTAAACAAATTTAATTGGTTATCAAAACTCTGGACGTAAATAACTAAATAGCTGACCGTGAAAAATAAACCACTTCGACAACGTGTGACACATAATAACACACACTGTCGACTGGTCGCAGACACCACGTAAAAGAGCGTATCATTGGCCGTGTATGATAAACTAACATGGTATTTTATACGACTCCCTGAACCCGAACAATCGCCCTTTTATTTATTTTTATTTTTTTTTGTATAGCTGCGGAAGTGACTAAGGCTAAGGAGAATTACTTATGCTTGTTCTGGTTCGGATCACTTCCCATGGACAAAGAACGATGCAACAATTATTACGATAATTATACACCTCTTCATTAATACAATAATAATAATAATAATAATAATAATATAACCACAACAATAATAACGGATTTGAGCAAAACACTAAGACCGGGTGACTATGTCTGTGCTGCTATTCTCCCATGAACTGTACATAGGTGCCTACATATACATATGTGTTTTAAAGCACACACGAAGAAAGGATGTCGAAGTTGGAAAAACCAAAACGCAACCGTGGCATTTTCTGTTGTTTACAACGTTTTGCCGACGGAAATACTAATGCCTTATGGACGTTATGGTGATGTCACATACGAAATTTGATCCATAGGCTCATATAGTCATATGTAGTAATAGAATAACATAATATAGAGTTTATAAGCAAGGTAGTATAATATTAAAGTATACCAGCTGACCCTTGAGCAAACGTTGTATTATTCGTAGAGTAATATTATTTCAAGATTCCTTGTTTCTTTTTTTTTGAATCACCTACCCGAAAAAATTCAAGAGAACTTGGAACATTAACCGAACCTAAAATTATGTGAATAAAACTCAGATAAAATATTTTCAGTGTCCGAGATAATCGAGTGCTAATGATGATCACATCATAATTTATATATAATATATACACCTACCTACAATGTGTAATAATTTGATTACCTATCTTAAATAAATTTGTATACAATATATATATATATATATATATATATATATATATAGGGTGTTTCATAAAGAACGCAGTTTTTGAAACTCTGACTAATTTGTTATTGTTAAGAATGTGGCATTGTTCTTGTAATTTCTGTTATTTTTGGTTGTTTAAGATTTTGGTGAATACTCAATTTATTCTGTATTTTATTTATTTGTGGTCATGGAACGGTATACAATCGAGCAACGAGCAACATGTTTTGTTTATTAAAACCCGTTATATACATGGCGAATGTGTTGCTGTAACTGTTATAGAAAACTTTGTACAATCCTCAAAAATTATGAAGCGATGACCGCATCAACAATAATGAGGCTGGTCAGTAAATTCAAAGAGACAGGATCAATTTCGAATATTAAAACTCCCGGGCGCCCAAAAACGAGCCCAAATTTCTATTTTTCGATGTTTCGCTGTTATCAACGACTCTAGAGAGGGCCATATGCACGATATCACATTTCACACTTAAAAGTCTCAACTAATATTGAAACAATATGTATCATTAATAATGTATTTCTTATAAAATAAAATTGATTTGTAGCAACATTAAAACTTCGTTTTTTATGAAACTCTCCATATATATATAAATAGATATAAATCAGTCGATGTTGTTTTTTTTTAAACTTTGTGGTTAAGATTAGTTTCAATAATTAAAAGGTTAATATAATATAGAGGTTACTTACAAGAAAAATAAAAAACGACAACAATAAATAATTAAACTAAAAAGCCTGTATGGTTAAAGTAAGATAAGGTACAATGTTCTTTGTCGTTTTTAAAATACCTATATTTATAGTATCCAAAAGGATGTTGGTAGTGTTCAAGGAGGACAAAAGATGGTCACTATATATTGATAGGCTGAGATAGATGAAAAATAAGTGGTTAAAAGTCAGTGGTTAAATTGATAGATTAATATGATACACCACGAAATAATTAAAGTGCATAATTTTATCGTGGTCACTATAAGATACTATGACAAAGATGGTGACCACATTATGTGCCTAATACCTATAATAAATTGTTTGGTATCTCATAAAATTGATTAAATTGTTTCTTATTTTCAATCTGCAGTGATTTTTATTGAAATATATTTATTTTTTAAATTCAAATTACGTTTATAGATATTTCTTTATATTTATTTATAAAATAAATAGGTTGAGCTATTTTTATAAACATATGTAGGTAACTTTATAAAAATATTATTTGATTGTGATACCGTTAAAATGTTTAGCAGGTAAGTATATGATTGTATGAATCAATATTATGACGTATACCTTAAATAAGTCGTAAAATACAAAATTTGGTTTTTCTTTTTTATTATACAATTGTTTATACTTTTACCATTAAAATTACTCTGTCTTAGTAATAATACTACAAACAATTAATGAATACACGATTTAAACAGACAGTTGAAAATATATTGTCATTTCTTTTGACTTGACAGTATGTAAGAAATAATAATTAAGGTATTATTATTGATTATGTATAATAATATTATGTTAACAGTAAATGTGTGTAGTAGGTACATTGCAGCTGGCCATCGTTATATTATGTGCTCGATTATTCGTAGCTATAAATAATGAGACTATTATAAATATAAATATTTTTTATTTTAACAGTGTTAGATAATTCAAATATTGGATTAGAAAATAACATTATTATACTACGAGGCGAAGTCAATATCATATACAAATATTATTATTGTATTGGATCATTTAGCATTTCGTATAGCATCTAAAAAAATAGGCACCTGTTGTAATATAGTATACGTGTCATACTACGTTTTTTTTTTTTTTATGATATGCAGTTCAATATTATGCACCGAAATGGTACATTACGTCTGTATTATCGCTGTGTTCAATCTGAACTGCAGCTCTGAATCTCTAGATACGGTAACCCTTATTTAGGTTGTGCTTACTGCTTCGTACGCCATCGTCGTGAATGCAAGTGTAGAAATCGCATTAAGTACCTTCTATACAAATAATTATCGTAAGTACATATGCCTATGATCGAACTCGTAGAGCCGTAGCTGCAACACAAATGTCAATGATATATTATATTGTAGTCACCTACGCCGACTATATACGATGTTGCGGCTAATCTACTCTCACCATGTAAAAGCTTCGCACGCACCGCGGCGGTCCGGTGTATAATTAGATACTACTTACGAGAGACGTCATTGCAGGGAAGGGGCCGGACCCTCGTGATTTATACGAAATTGGTTTTTGTTTATTTTATATCATGTAATGCGCTGCATTGACGGATGCGGAGACTGGAGTTAATCAAAACATGGGCACGACGATGGACTCGGCCCCCGAACGAAACCGTTTTCTACTGGGCAAGTATATTATAAGTACTCGTACGACATAAATACGTAATATGTCGCCGCGGAGGACGTGCTGCAGCAGTTTTACGGGTCTCAGGAGACAATCGCCGATAACAAAAGCCCGTTTGCCTAGCTCATCGCCGGGGCCAAGCAGCTGCAGATCGAACCGCCGATATAGAGCTACGCTGCAGTACATATTATTATTATAATAATATAATACGACGTCTATGTGTAATTGGTTGCCGGTCGGATGCGCACTCAGAGTTTGGAACGATAAGAATGCGAGTGTCGAGGGCGCATTTCGTGGAAAAAGAGAAAAAAAGGCCATCGAAAAATACCCCGGCAGCAAATCCCCCCGCGATGGGTTTTCCATTTTAATGTGCCGTTAACGACGCAGCCTTTTAGTCGCTGTGAGCCCGAAAACATCGATAATAAAAAAGGGAAAATAGTTATAATAAAAAAAAAAAATAATAATAATAATAGTAAAGATTTTATTGAACGTCACTAAAACTCAGTCGCTGCACTGGTCGTTAAAACTTTGCATGTCATTCAATCGTGGCGATGAAAACATGCCAAATAATATTAAATTATCTAAGCATTTACGACTAAACGTCATTTTCTTTAACGAGAACAAAAGAGAAAGATGCGTAAAATGCCAAACTATTAAAATGTAATAATACAAGTCAGGATTATATAAGGAGGTAGGGCAGTGAGCACGTCTTCGAGGCCCACTAATGTAAAGGGTTCGTGTTATCGTCAGCTTGAAAATGTTATTAAGTAGTCATTTGCGCCTATATACTTTTTATAGTGAAAATATTACATTTATTGATAAACAAAGGAAAAATAATATAATTATTTATTATATTCGTGTGTGAAAATGCAGGTACGTAAAGATTACCAGTATAGTCAGTATAGAGTACCTATATAACATAACATATAAGTATTGTATATTATACATTTATACGATATACTATGCATTTAGCATATCGTTTTCACGACTATAGTTTTTTTTATTTATATTATTCATACTATTTTTCTTCTTTGAAAATGATAAACGCTGGCGATAACAATATTACCTATGTTATTATATCGATTATTTTTATAATTGACATAATTTAGGCCATTTGATACACATAAATGAGTATAGGTAAACAAGTTTTTAAATATATTGAAAAATTAAAAAATTAATATGAACTATAATAAACTATAAATTAATATACATTTTTAAACAATCAAAATTAACATATATATAAGAGAATGAAAAAAGAAGAAAATATGAACATTTTTGTTTTAAATCTTCCAAAAATTACAGGATTTTTCAAAATGTTTCATATATACATATTTCATAAACACCAAATGGGGAAAAATATAACACCAAATTAGGTCATAAGATATTTCTTAATTAATTTATAATATAGTTGTTAATATTTAATCAATAAATACAAATTAAATACAAATGTATACCTAGAATCTAGATAGTTATTTAATATTGTTATCATACTTTATATTTATGAAAATTTTAACTTTCAAATGTTATTATTTTATCAAACATTTGTTTAGAAAATTGACATCCACTCTGATATCCTTCCAACAGTTATTTTTTTATACTAATTAATGTAAAGTTTTGTGTACGCTAATGCACCCAATAGTATGGTATTCAAAGAGGAATAAGAACATGTCTGTATGTTTTGCTCTATTCATAGGGACCAACAACCAACCATCTGCTCATCTGCATTTAGGCTACCAGATATATTAATGATTCATAACACATATATGCTGAAATAGGGGGTAATTATAAATATAAGTGCCAAACAATTTAAACAATAACTATTACACCATGTATAATAAATTTTATTTTACTATTTAGAGTCTTGGTTTATAATTATTAATTACTAACAATAACGATAATTATATAATTTATTTTATTTAATTCAAACAAAATTCAAAATATATTAAATTAGGGTAGGTATAATTTTTTAGTTATTTCTACCAAATTCAGTACATACCTTGATACATATAAAAAATAATCAATATACGTCATATAATAAATTATATTTAACATCATAAACTATTTATAACCAATACAATGAGGAACTAGCACGATCATAATAATCATTTGTTTTATAGAGAAGCACGTTTATGTCGACCAAAAGGTGTTCCGCTCTATGATTTTAATTTTTAGTGCGTATATACTTATAGGTAATTAACCCATCGGTTTCATTATTGTCAATATATTATACTCAAATCATACAATTTCCGTTGTTAAAATATTTATATAAAATTAAATGAACAAAAACTGTCACTTGTTTAAATTATGGTCCAAATACTTAACAAAAAAAAATTCATATATATATATATATAATAAAAGAAAATCATATAATATAATTTTTATTTACAATAAAATATAGGTACTTAATGAATATCAACAAATTGTTTTGACGTTTACCGAACGCTTTTTGGGATGGCACTCATCCTCAGTTATTCTTTTTCTTTTTTCAGTCTTGGTTGAATTTTTTCGAATAGTACCCTTTTGTTCAGTGTGTAAATTGTCCACTGTATTCAGATCTGGGTAAGCAATGTTGAGCAACGACGTTTCGATGGCTATCCGAGCTGTGAGTTTCTTATCCATCGGAAGTGCGGATAACATTGGTAAAAGACTCAATAAAAAATGTTTGTCGTCAGAAATATTTTCGTCTTGATTCGAATAATCTGATTTCACTTCAACTAAATTTTGATTGTCATACTCAATGTTAAGACAGTTCAAGGGATTTGTGTCATCCAACAATTCTTCTTTCAATTCTACTTCTGGATATATGTTTTGATATTGTAAGTCCGTCAGGTATACTGAATTTGTGGCGGTGTGCGAGATCTGATCTTTGATAAACATCATTGAATGGAAATATGGCCATCTAGACATTTCTTGGTCACTTTCCATGTTAGTCATACATCTTTTGTACTCTTTACGAAAATGGTCTTTTAAGTTTTTCCATTTTCCTCGGGCAGCTTTGCCTGAAATAATAATTACAATATTTAAATGAGTTACAGTTTATTTATTTATAGAAAAATAAATTTATATTTACATAGAAGATTATAATATACAATGAATAATAACAATTAAGTTCAAATAAATAAAACAATCAATTTTAATTCAAATAAATCATTTAATAGGAATTTTTTTTTTTTTTTGGGAGGGGGCTGGAAAAGTCTATAAAAAGTCACTGCGTAATGGAATAATTGTTGTTGCCTCATTAGTTAGGTATAGCCGTATAGGATTAAACATTAAACCGTATTAAACCATTAAAGTAGATGCTGTAAAAAAAAATTAGTAAGCATCATTAGAGAAATGTAACAATAGACAGAATGATTGTATAGATATACTTAATGTCCAGTCTTATTAGATTTGAACGATTTAAATGATTTATTTTTTTAAATTTATCCTAATATTGTTTTTTCAAACAAATCTGGTATAGGTACTTATAGTACTTATACAATTAGCAAATTAGATAGTGTAACTAAAAAATACAATAATTTTGTATTAAGTATAATCAATAATAAAATATACTAATTCATATATTTTAGATTCTGAGCGGAGCGATGAATGTATTGATTTTACCATGATGTGTTTTTTTTTTTTTTGTGTCTGTCATCACGTTTTGGGGCTGTAAAAATGCTTCGATTTTTGACTTCAGTACTTCGTTCGATCAAAAAGTGAATCTAGTTGGTACTTTGGGGGGTCAAAAGTAAAAAATTCTTAATACTTTTCTAAATAATCGAGAAAAACAAACTAAAAATTAAGGGAAAAACGGGAAATTTTACGCACACTAATTTTTCGACAAAATCGATTTTGGTTTTTGATGTAACTTTAAAACAAATGACCATAGATACATGAAATTTTCACCGAATGTTTAAATAAGTATATTCTATCCACTATATAATTTTCAAAAAATTTCGACTTAAGTTGAACTATTCATAGGCATTTCAAATTTTCGATCATTATTAGTTTTTTTTTTATTAATATCGATAAAAATTTATTTGTTAGGCAGAAAAGCTTGAAAATTTAATACAAGGCCCTTAACATATTGTTACAATAGCAATTGAAAAATAAAAGAAATTCATAGTCACAATTTTTTTTTATAAGCATTCAAAGTTTGAATTTTGACAAAATACGTAAAAATCACGACAATTCACAAATTATTTTAAGGTAGAAATTCATAAAAATATTTCTTTTTAAATCTAAGATTTTTACAACATTAGATTTTCACTTTTAGTGATTTCCTTATTTTGGTGTAACTCTAAAAAAAATTACCGCAGATACTTGAAATTTTGACTGAATGTTTATATAGGCATTTTATATATTTGATAAAACTTTCAAAATATTTATATTTGTTTTGAGCTGTTTACTGACATTTTAATTTTTCAACTTTTTTAGTTTTTTTTTTCTATAAATATTGATAAAAATTTATTTGTTCGGCAGAAAAGCTTGAAAATTTAATACAAGGCTTTTAATTCTAGGATTTGAAAATTTAATACAAGTCTCCTAACATATTTTTACAATAGCAGTTGCAAAATAAAATAAATGCGTAGTCACAATTTTTTTTTTACAAGCATTCAAAGTTTGAATTTTGACAACATATGTAAAAATCACAAAAATTCGCAAATTATTTCAAACTAGAAATTCATAAAAAATGTTCTTTTTAAATCTAAGAGTTGAAAATTTTTAATAATCTATAATATATCCTGACAGATAAATCGTCTTCGCTCAGAATCGTTTTTCGTATACTATGATATAATATCATTGGTTTCAAATTTAATTCCATCCATTACAGTAACCTACTGTACAGCAGAGCGACATCCACGACTTACCAGCTTTTTTTTTTAGTTACAAAAACCTAACGCTTTACATTTTGGAGTATAATTACTGATACTTGTTAGCAATCACCAATTAATATTCATTGATGGTTTGTAGCTAGTTTGAAAAAGATAATTTTTAATTATCCTGATCAAAACATTATTTGTTATAAAGTTAAATAATTTGAATTAAATATGCATAATTATTTATGAAGACTTATCAAATTTAATTATCCATCATTATTTAGAGCTGTGAAATAATATACAGAGCCAGCCACTTAAACAAAATAAAATGCTGGGCGAAAAAATGGAAAACTGGGGAAACTGTGTCAAAACTCACATACATAAATAGGATTTAAGTCTTCTAATCCAAGATTTAACGTATAATTTCCAATGCACCATGGTTCATC
Source organism: Diuraphis noxia (assembly GCF_037042655.1). Classification (NCBI taxonomy): domain Eukaryota; kingdom Metazoa; phylum Arthropoda; class Insecta; order Hemiptera; family Aphididae; genus Diuraphis; species Diuraphis noxia. The sequence continues at coordinate 15,906,760 of NW_028301712.1, read as the reverse complement.
TGAAACGAAGCACTTCTTACCGACTTCAAACTCCCAACAATTAAAACCTACTTACATAATCTCACGATGAATTTTTTTGGTCAACTAGACAATTTATTTATTTCATCGTATTCAATGTTATATATCAATGAATTCAAATTCACACAAATAGGTTAATTACTGACTACAGTGACTTACTTAAATTAGTTAGTATTGACATCTACTGTACAGCCTGTTAGTGGTTAGCTACTTAATGGATTTTTAATTTATTTCCAATGCATTTTATAGTTTTATTGTATACGATATACAATTATTCTAGTTTTAAAGCATTAGTGACCTAATTAAATAAAATATATTTAAAATACCGTGAAACATTTTTCGTTCATTTCACAGCTAAGGGTTAACATAAATTAAATGGTAATAATAAATAAAAATAGCATTATGATGTTTTGAAAAATTAAGTGTTATGACAATTGGAAACCTAATAATTATAGTTGTTTAGTAGTTGATGATGACATCTACTACCTGCATATTTCACAATGATAGATATTTAGGTTCAACAGGAATATTTTGATAGATTTTATACAAATCATTCAAACAATGTAATATGCTGAGATTGTGAACCATACTTTGCTAAAAATCAATTGTAATAAGTTTTTATTTTTATTAAAAAAGAACGAAAAAACCTGGTAAAACATGACCTTAAACTTTTATTTAAATCACATTTGCTTAAAACAAATGTATAATATAATAATATAATACTATACTATTGTTTAATTATGTACAATATAATGGTTAAAAAGTGTATAATCATGTTTACCGAGAAGCTTATCAGACGTAGTATAAATTTAATTGTGCAAGTGAATTAAATAAAAAGTTTTTGTGCTGAAAGGTATATAATTATTTTTACTAAACCAATTTTTATTTCCGTACGTATATATAGTTAGTAGTTACATGTTAAAACTTTTTTTCTTATCAGAAAATAATGCTGAATAACAAGTCCTTATTCTTATACGATTGTACACCACTTATAATTATTACAGTATTTATAAAAATTATTAATGCTCATAATAATATACTACCATACTATATCAGCATAGATACCTATAGCTATAGGTGCCATGACATTTTTCTTGTCTGTACCTACTCGTAGAGTCGTACTAGATTTTTTTTTAAATTAATGAGTGAAACCAAACTAAATAAAAAGGTCTTTTGAAAGTTTATACCTTTGATAAATTTATAACAAAAAGCTCCAGTCTTCGTTTGAAAACTATTTAATAATATTTCAAATTCAGCGAGTAGGTACTGTTACATATATAGGCACAGCCGCACAGTTGAAATTTTAATTCAATAATTTTAAAAATGTATGTACAACAATTTTGAAATGAATAGGAATCTTTTGGATACAAAAAACAGCGATGACTTAAAAAAAAAACAATCAAAATATGTCATTTCGTTGCACAAAATTGGTGAACTGGTTTTCGAAATACACAAAGATAAGCATTGCTAAGGTCCACCGACCGCCTCGAGAATAGAATAATAATATTATTGTTGGTCAGATCCAGTCGATGAAACAGCACAATATGCGTCGTCGTGATGAGATACCTGCATATAATAATACATAAAGGGGCAGTATATGGTGACGAACGGGCCGAGGAAAAAAATAAAGGCTGTCACAAAGAGGTGTAAGTGCTATACCAAACAACAACAACAACAACAACAGCAATAATAATAAAATGCCATAACGCTAGTGAAGCCGCCGACGGGTGGTGCGCACCGGGCTGGCGGGATTGTGCAGTCCGAGGAGGGGGAACGGCGGCGCCGCATACCCACGTGCTCTCGGGTCCCGCCGTAACGGCCACTCATCGCCACCACTGCGTGCCCGCGTGTAAACGCTGCCTCTTGCAAAACGCGTCGACGCTGCCGCCACCGCCGATGGCGTCTGGTTCAACCGTCGTGGGATTAAGGACGAGGAGGGGGAATGGCTGGCGGACTGGTGGAGGTGGGTCGGAGACTCGGAGACGACAACAACACCGTCGCAATACGCGGGCCCGAGAGCCGTGCGTGCGCGTGTGCGAGCGTGCGTGTCTAGAGCGATTGGAACGCGCAATATGAATATGTTATCATCAACACAGCACAGCGAAAATGTCGGATTATTATATAATTATCATAATTATTAAAATCGCAACATGGAATACGAAACGACTTCTGTATTAGTGTAAGTGTATGTATTACACGAATGATAATGTCGTCGCGAATAATTACGGTACGAATGACAATAATATAATTTCACAGAATGCATAATACACACACGCACGAATCATTGTAATATTGTCAATACAATACTTACACCTATCGAGTATATTGTTATTGTCATACAACGGACACGATGTTAAAATTAATTATATTAAGATGCATTTTACCCATGATGCCGAGCATGGCGGCCACGGACTCCCAGTGGTGGTCCAACACGGACCTGTTGTGGTGTTGCGGGTGTTGCCGGTCCCACAGTTCGGGCCTCCGGTGCACTTCGGCTATCAGACGGCTGACTTCCAGCGAACTCTTGCCGGACATTGTCGCGGCGGGTGGCGGACACCTGCGCGCGGGGGTAGTGCCGATCCTGCCGCAACACTCGTGGGTTATTGAATAGGTTTGCGCGACCGTTTCGTATATTATGGTCTATAAGACGGACACGCCGACGGCACAGGTGTTCGGAGCGATGCGGTTCGTGCGTGCTGTTTACGCGCGTTTCACCGGACGTTTATCCGCTCCGCCGCTACACGCGGGCGGCGGCGACGGCCTCGCCGAAAGCCGAATCGACAAACCGGCGGCCGGCAGCCACGATTGCGGCGGCTGTTGCAGTCGTGCCAACGTGAACGGACACCGCCGCCTCCGCCCGACGGAATCGCTGCTCCGCTGTGTCGTACATACAACAACTTACTGCTGTGTACGCTCGATCGCCCATTATTCGAATATCGCATCACAACGACGCGCGACGTTACGGCCGGGCGGCAAAACGTGACATGCGTCCGTCCGCCGTTACGCAGTCGTTGCAACCTTTCTGCAGTATGCAGTTTTTGACTTCGACTTGACCTAAGTCAAGTGAGGCACCTGTCTATAATAAAATATAACCTGGGTACCTATACATATTTAGTATTCCTAAATTCCCGTTGCGGACGATCATGTGAAGGTCAAGGCGTACACATGACGAACGACGGGTTGGCGGAGACGTTTCGCGGGTCATTTGTGGGACACTTTATTTGCTTTGGATAGGGCCAGTCATCCCCCGAAATTCTATCACATATTGCCGTCTGGCTATATGCCTATGCCATAGTTATTTGGCATTAAAATCGTCGTCATCTTGCTACCTGACCGTCAACTTGTACCTAGTTAACGGTAAATAATAACAACTGGACGTCTTACCCGGATCGAGGTCGCCTCGTGGTCCACGAGCGTTCCGATCCGAATCCTGAGGTCGACCGCGTGTAGAAGACCGATCGGCTGAATGTAATGATATGCACAGGTGTCGCAATATTATTGTGTAAGTCGTGCCATCGAAGGTGGCGAATTTACATTTATACCGCACACATGGTCAGTAGTCGGGATTTCTTAAAGGAGGATGGCCAATCAAATAGACCTATGTAGTACAATTTTAAAGAATTGCACAATGTACCTGTTGTTATATTACTCCATGTGCATAATATAAGTCGCGACACGATAAATATTATAATAAAATACAGTGGCTCTGTTCAACATGGCATGTTGTAAACTATCATTAAAATATTATTATAATAGGTACAACAGAAGAATTATGTGTGGTTCCCTTTTCCGCAACCCCGTCTTCTGAATACGACACATAATTCTGCTAATGTCCTAGTTATAAGTATCGTTAAACAAGCGCTTTCGATCATCGTACACCGTTTTCTCGATCCGATCACATTTGTTTGAAATGAATGTTGGATCTAATCCGACATTGCCGATGCATCGTTAAGATCGACAAATGGATTACGGATAGACACGTCAGATTCAAGACCATCAAGTGATGGTTATATTTTTGAGCTGGTGCCCCACCGTCTCGGATTATGAACCCACCAGAGCATAGATCCTAGATAAACGTAAATTATGCACGTCAATAGGTATTTACGTAACCATGACATTATATTATATATTTATATGTGTGGACTTGTCGTAAAATTAACTTTTGAATTTACATTTTATAATTAGAAATTTTTATTTTTCCATCATTAATCGTATTACACGCCTTTCTTTCTTATAAATTATAACTTTAGTACTATAATTAATAATAATAATAGTAATAATAAAAATAAATAGGTACGCAATCACATTTTTGAAAAGCCACTCACCTCAGATATACGTCGATGGGTTAATAAAATTACTCAAACATCAATTTACGTTTTGTCCGCTTGTTGATAAAAAGTTCTTACATACATAGTGTTTGAAATCATTTATAAAGTACAATCTTAGTAAATAATTGATATTGTTTTTATTTCAATTTTCATCAGAACTACTTTTAATATTTTACCTTATTACTTTACAATTTATTGTTTTAATTTCTCTTTTTTATTTTTAATAATGTTAAAATATACACTAATATAATGTATAATGCATAAATAACCAACCAACATAGAAAAATTAATTAATTATTTAAAATTAACTAAACTATAGGTACCAACTAATATAATCTAGATATATCTCAATCTCATTTTGTATACTATTATTATTGTTATGTATATATTATTATTAAAGCTACATACTTGTGTTAAACAATATAAATGTTTATAGCCAATAACCTTTGTTGTTGGGGCTTAATAAAAATAAAATAAAATAAAAATAATGTATGCATACTATAAACATAAGTAGGTATTGTCTCCAATAAATTGACCAAACAGTCTTAAGCCTAAGACATAAAATTAGAAAGTTTAAAATTAAATTTAATCCGTATCAACAAAGTTAAACAACATCAAGTTTTTTATGTAGAAAACATAGGCAATTTCTTCTTATTAATTTAAAATGAAGAATTTAACAAATTATGATTACAAAAATGAGTATTTTATTCATATTGTACGTTATGGTGTGTGTTAGTTTGTGACAGTTTCGAACAAATCTCTTAACTCTAAATTTTATATGCTCATATTTATGTAACTAAAATCATGAAATAATTATATACTATTCCGGAAAGAAAATCTTTCCCATCATTGTCATTTGTCACACAAGTTCACAACTTAAGGGGTGTAGATATCAAAAGGTAGAACTCTATCTTTCATCACATAATGATATAGGTACGACAGGTATAGTAGATATCTTAGTTACTATTGTATAATTTGTATATTTTATATGGAAAGTAGTATAATATACTATATACATCAATGATGAAAGGATGAACAGTATAGGCAGTATAAGTAGTTAATAAGTTTGTTCTGCAAGAGAACATAATTTACAAACTGCCAGACTGTATTAGGTACATATTATAATACAAGAACTTAGAACATTAGATTCGGATAAAGGAAATTGATTGTAAATTGTCATGCAAATCAACGAATTCTCTATGCGTTTTTAAAATTATTACACTTAAAAAAAAAAAAAAAAACTATATTAATTGTTTACTTATTTACAATGTACATATTTTATCCGTTAATACCATTAATTATAGAATAGACTATATATTCTATAATATGCGTCTTAATTATACTGTATAAACTATAGTCTATATAACTCTAGGCTTCATAATGTAGTCATACAACAATAGAAGTGTTGCTAATTATCTGATACAATAAAGCAAAAAGTGTTTAAAATGAATAACCAACATATCATTATTATTATTTAAATATTACTTAAATAAAGTACTTTACGATACCTAACTATAAATACAAAAATTAAAATCATATAATAATATAATTGAATAGATTTAAATTAAAATGTATTCAAATATTAGGTAGGTAGGTACAATGTTGTGTATTTTATTTTAATTTACATTGTATATATATTATATACGATATGCTTATAAATTCAGTACTTTACTTATAATAGTAGGTAGGTAGGTGGGTACTTACGATAATGTCCATCAATAACAAGGTATTAGTAGTCCATAGACAAATATCGTCATCGATATTATATGTATTCATGTGTAATATTTATAAATCCAACGCCAACCTTAGTGGCCTACTTTATATTAAAGATAGGTATATAATTTTGAAGAATTTTTATCTATAATATACCGTCTTTGTATTTTATTCATGATAAAAAGATAAAATCGCAAAGTTATGAAAAAATGTGTTTACAATAAACACAAATATGTCGTTACACGCGGCAGACCATATTATATTATGTGTGTATCGTACAGTTTGGTTTTAATAAATAAAATGTTCGTTTCAGCACAAACAATAAACAAACGAATATTAATTGAACAATGTTCACATGTGCGTGTTCGTTACAAAGTTGTCGGTCACAATTTTATAACTCGTTGTTTCTAATTATCTGAAACAACGTTTCGAACTCGTTTTATTGAAATTGACCACGAACGAAATACTTTGCTCCGCGGTAATGTTTTGAACGTTTTGTGAAATATTGTTTTGATGATAATACACATTTTGTTCAAAATATTAAATAAGTGGGTATCAATTACGAATACACGATGTTAGAATACGTTTCTTTTGTGTTAAAACTGGCCTTGTCAGCTTTGTTACTTATTAGTTATTCGTAACATCCAACTGACCGCGAATTGGACACTAATCAAACGGCGATACCATTTTAGCATAATATTGTATAGTTTATAATATATTATAAATACATCACAATAATATTAATTGTCATAAAAAAAAAAGGGAATGTATAGTTTTATATTGTTATTGTATATCACATAATATTATAATATTATTGTCTAAAAACTGTGGAATTGCGAATTTATGCGAATGTTTGCTTCGATAATAGTAAAATCAAACCAACTAGAATAATAAATGTTATTTATCGAACACACAGCACTTCTTTATTATACATCGATACCAATTAAATTTCACATTTGTGTTGTACTTTATAATATTATTATCTACTACCAATCTTCATCAAACTATACATTTTGCCCGTGTTCTACTCATATACCAACTTATAGTTCTTAACATTATTTTTACCCTTAGAATAATTATTTGGACATTTGGCACTATATTAATAAAAAAAGATTTATTTGTTCAAATGAAGTGCCTAAATTAACTGAAAAACAAATAAATAGATACACTCTACTTTTCACAACACATGCAGAACGTAATTGAAAAACAACGAACGGATAAAATCAAATTATTGGTCATTGTAAGTTTCGTGTTGATTTCCGAACTTATGTCACTATGCCACGAGCAATATTAAACATGATAGGTATTCATTTATATTTATATAGTTCCATGGTATACAAAAATGATGAATATTATAAGAAAAATATATACAAAAAAAAATATTATTTTATATATAACATCATCTTTTATTAGGTACCTATACGGGTATACCTACTATTATCAATTACTCAGTTTGTACTCGGACATAAGAATACATTAACCCATAATCCTTAATTATTTTATATTATGTTCACATTTAATTGTGTTTAATCAAATTAAATAAATCAATTTATTAAAAAAATGACGTCTGATTAAGATAAAACAAAATAAGTCAAAACGTATTTAAAAAAAAAAATGTTAGTAAGCTTCTAGTTCTAAATACATTTATTAAAATGATGTCAGATGTGCATTTGTTTATGCGAATAAATTACGTGCTCTCAGAATTATTAAACTATTATTATAATAGTAACTACATTAAACAAATTAATTTAACCAGTATTACTTTTTATAAATCTAGATTTATTCAATGAGATAAGTATTAAATTACATTTTGAATATATATTAATATAGGTAAATAAGAAGTAATAATTCTATTTATCATATTATAATATTTAAATTTCCGTTAATATAAATAACTATTTTTATTTTGTATGTATAAATTAATAATTCTATTACAAAATGAATGTGCTGATCAAATATTTATTATTCACATGATAATAGATAGTGTTTGTTTTTCCTTAATGGATTATAAATTCATCAATCACAGCTTTAAATTTAAAATAAAAGAAATGTATTGAAAAATGACATGTTTAATTTTTTGTAGCTATAATATGTCGTTTATTAGGTACATGAAATATTTCAGGATGACATATTATTATTTAAAGGTTTATTATCTGTCATATAAGTCAATAATACTATATTGATAATATATAGAAACTATAGACGTATCTGGTAAAAAATATGTTCATATATCTAATTACCATATACAAAGCATATTTAATGTGAATACTTGATCATTAAATTATTTAATATTTATGTTAATTTTAATTTATCTTTATTGGCCAAGTTTAGTTTGTAATATATGCTGATTCCTAAGGTAAATAGTTAATAGTTAATACAGTTGCAAAATAAATAGTTATGTCTTATGTACCTATATTTAAATATCTTTACAGGTGATGCAGTGTGATTAATATGCGCATCTCCTCCACATCCTCATCGATCCGTGTCGTAGTTCTCCGTTTTATTTTTTTCATTTTTTATTTTTATTTTTTATTTGCTTTTTATTATACAATAATTATAGCAAAGCGATTACAAAATTTAGATGTATCAAAACAAAAAACAGGCATAAATATTTACAGGCAATATAAATTAAATATGAGCATCAAATGAGGAAGCCAGCGGTATGAATGAATTGGATAAGAGAACGGATGATATAGGGATGAAACGGAAGTTGAAAAAGTTTTAATTTGAATATTTTTTACCATACAATAGTAATAATAAAATGATAAAATCCGTCAATAAATAGTGTAGTAACACCTCGATGTAGATGAATTGAAGAATATTTAAGAATATTTAAACAGGTTGTGCGTATCAAAAAATTGTGATAATATACCAGATACTAAACTATTATTTTTCATGGTAAGTTAATACTTTAAATATTCTTGTTTTAAATTTTTTGTGAATAAATTTAGTTTTTAATGCTAAAAAATTATTAGTTATAATATTTTTCAATTTATTCAAATTAATAGAATTTTACTTTATTTTACAACAAAATAATTATATTAGGTAATTTTGGAAATAATAAAGATTTTTTGCTTCTTGATATAAACTTTCATTTTATCCAAAATAATTATTAATTAAGAGTGTTTCAAATTAAACTTCCATTGTACATTAATAAATTTCCTTTGTGTAATTTATCGGGTTTTGATGAATTTCTATTTCTTCTCAGTGTATAATGTTATTACCTACCACCTACGGCCTACGCGCGTTTAAATTTAAATATAAATATAATAGTTTGTTTCTCAAAGACTGTTAGTTTTTGAATAATTACATTATTTAAACTGTAAGTGCAAAAAACTCGGTGGATTTTCATTATGTTTATCATTTTCAAATTCGAAAACACGATTTTAAACTTATATATAGGCCCCAATGAATCATATCTTAGGAGGGACATACGACAGCGACGCTTCACAATATAAGACTTTAAATGATTTAATCATCTTAATTATCCTTGCAATTTTATCAATTATTATTTATCATAAGATCACCACTTTGTTTAAGAATAAATTTAAAAAAATTGATAGGTTATTAACCATGTATTAACCACGTAGAATCTATGTACGATTAAGTTGTAAATTTATATTTTTTATAAATTATTACATTAGATTCACAAATCATTTATGATTCCCACCGCCACGGCACTGACAACTTGCATATTGTCTTATTTTTTAGTTTGTAATCTTTATAACATTTTCATTCCCACAAGACGATCAATTTTGTTGTATTCGAAAACAATAGAGTTGATAAAAGTTTTTTTTACCAAACCGCTGAGGCACTAAATAATGTTGGCGCAGCAAAATATTAGTATACATTTTAATAATCTTGATTGTCTCAAAATTACAAACAGTTTATTTTATTTATTATGAATGACTTCACAGTCCACTGTAACATATTATATAGTCATAAGTTGCTATTAATTATTCATAAATAAGACTTAACATAACTAACAATATAAAAAAATTTAATATTATAAAAATTACAGACTAGTTAGATTTAAATGTCTTACATATTTTTTACGCAACTTTTGTCAGATTTTATTCTACTTAATTGTTAGTTTTAAAGGTTCATGCACATTTGGAAACAATTATGTGATTTAATAAACAAAAGCGATAAATAATTTTTTAATTTTCGGTATTGTTATAATTTATATTGATGACTATTCTAAATGCTAAATTTTAATTAGGTAATTATTTCGGCTACTTTATTTCCAAACGGTATGCTTACTAAAATAATTGGATTAAAAAACCTAATTTTTTTTTTTAATCAATTGATCTACAAATTACTTCTATAGTACCTACCTAGTGCAATAGTAGCAGTAATATCTTGTTTAAGTATATGCCGTTATCATGTGATCCTGACTTAAAAATAATAATCTAATAAATGACGGTGAGACCAGTGATTAAATCGATTTTCTTTATCTTATGTACCTACGTATAATATAGTGTACTAAAATTAACTATATGAAATTCGTATATTGACATATTGTTGTTTGTGTTTATATTTTATGAAAATCTATTAAAATTAAATAACAAATCAGTTTTTTGAACATAAACAACATTAATATAATTTTAAGTGTAGTATTTTCAGGGTAGTAGTATACACTCTCTATGATATACTGTTCAATATTTAATAAATTATGTTTACAAATTAGGTATATCCTTTCAAAAAATCTATAAAATACTTTTAAGAAATAATACACTATAGGTTTAAATAATATCAAAACTGAAATAAATAATTCTAACATAAGATTATTCCGTCATATAATAATGCTTGTATGATTTTAACCAAATAATTTCATTTATTTTATTTTTTTATTTTTAGAAGAAATTTAAAAATTTAAACAAAATCTAGTCTGCAACATATATTATGTATAAAATCAAATTTTCTGACAATATAATATATATATATTTTTACAACTGTAAAGTAAAGAAGAAGGCCATAGCCTTCTTATATTTATATATTCTTATATCGACAAAACCAGTTTAATAGTCGCATCCACATAATGAAATCGCTAATTTCATGAACTGTATATCCAGATAGTAAAATTTGTCCAGATCGTGAATTTTGATGAAAATACATTATATAGACATTCATTTAATGAAATGGACAATACCTACCTATATTATGTACTTTTTATAATTATTATAAAACAAAATTGTTATGTTATTTTACAATAAATAATTATAATATAATATAATATCATATCATAATTTATTACTAAAATATAACTATACTTTTCTATATCGTTCTATAAACAAAAATATTAACAAACAATTAATTGGTTGATGTAAATAATAATTAATGAATTATAAGTAGATACCTATACAATTTTCTTTCTTATTAATCGACTGTTACAAATCATATTATTTTATTTTTAAAACAAGCACACCTAATTGATTGGTAAAGAGTTTTTGTCTTACACGAAAAAAACAAAAAATATTTGTCTTCCTGAAATATTTTTAATCATTTTCTCACACAATCATACCGAAAATTCAACATTTTTATTAACTTGGTCAGTAGTGAGAAATTGAGTTGTTTATTTTTTCAATCATTCTTTATTATAGTGAACCATCTTTTAAGTAAACCATATTCTATTCCAAGTTTATGCAATTCTTTTTTTAAAATTATTACTATTATTTAAGTCAATCAATTAATTAATTTGTTAAATATTATAAAAAATTGTTACAAATTATAAAAACAATTGTTCATAGAACAATATAGAAAAGTATAGTTATAGTTTAGTTATAAATTATAATATTATGATATGATATAATTATTTATTACAAAATAGCATAACATTCTTGTTCCACAATAGTTACACTAAGTACACAATATGAGGTAAGTATTGTCCGTTTCATGAAATGGATGTCCATATAATGTATTTTCGTCAAAATTCAAAATCTGGATGTTCAGTTCATGAACTTAGTGATTTTCCCATGTGGATGTGACATATGCATAACAAACAAGAGTCAACAAATCAGAAAAATGTTTTATCAAATAGAAAAATCATAAATTTTTTTTGACATTGTTGATTGACTATTTCTGCTGAGTTTGATTAATCAAAATTCTACACATGAAATAAATCAAAAAGTGTAAATAAATAACAGAATAGAGAAAATTTTTTAAATAAATACATTTTGTAATTCAAAGCATAATCTTCAAAGATGTATACCTATTCCACAAACACAATAAAATAATAAAATAAAGTAAAATAATAAATAGAGCTTAGAAATATAAACGTTTCATTGAAAAGTTTTGAAGATCAATATTGTACCTCTCAAAACTATTATTATACCTATAGTATTGTATGGTGATTAAATATTCGTGAGTTTAAACACGATTTAGTTTTTTAGGAAATTCTTGAACTAATATATTCTGATAGTTTTAATGATTTTTAAACGTTTTAAAAATTCCGTGTAGTGCGTACTTATATGTAATATACTTTTAATAATTAAACGACCAGTCTATGTTGATTTCGTCGTTCGTGAATATTTTTGTGAAAACCAAATAGTACAGCACGTCAGCATTATAATTTAATCAAATTTTTCAAGTATTAAAAGTCTAATGTGATCTCATTACCTATATATATATATTATACTTCATAACGCTGTTGTGCTTTATAATATGTTGTCATACATTTTAAATTGTGAGCATTATTTAAATTTTAAATTTTTGAACTGCAGGTGCACGTGTGGATACTTATTTATATTTATTTATAGACACTTGAAATTGCTGTAATTAAAAAAAAAATTACTCGACTATCGCAGTTAGTAATATTCATTCAATATGCACATATTAATAATAATAATAAAATATATTTTAATAGTTTATATTTTATATTTTAAAAGCTAATAAACTAATTAAAAGAAAATATTGTCATTATATTCAGAAACGGTAGTAGGTATACATACATATATGTATATATATATATATATGTATATGTATATATATACTACGGGTATGACTATCCGATTGAATCAACTAAATAAGTGCAAACCAATGAATGTATGGCCTATTAAATAATGCATTGTTGAAACACGACGAAAAACTATATAGTATGATGCAACAACAATCATATGCTAAAGTATGTCTACAGTCTACGTCTACAGCACTATAATACGTGTGCATATATGTATATCTACCTTGAAGAAAATCGATTTGAAATGGTTAATATTCATTGTCTAAGTATGCTTAGACAGGTCCCTGAAACGCAGAGCATCACCGTTGCAGAGACAGCGCAAGTTTAATATTATATTATATTCGTTTCGTGAGTTTTTAAGTAATTTACATTCGTCGTTTTTGTCAAATACAAATACGAGGCGTCAGCCCGTTTTCAAAGTGTGTTTCTTCTTTATATTGTGCACGTCGTATACCCACGCATACGTTATTATTGTATAGGAATGCGCTGTCTGGAAAAAAAACAACAACCCACCCTTCGATGTCACGGGCAATATAAATACGAGTGGCCGCCGCCGCCGTACCTATCCCTTTGGACAACCCTCGTGACGGTTATACCTGTGATTTACACAAGATGGGCAGGTCCATTATAATATTGTGTACTTATTATTATTACTATTATTATTATTATTATTACTATATTGTGTGCGTTTGTTGCCGTAGGTATATCACACTTCGACGGTTATTTTAATGGATGATGGGCTTTATGAGCCTGTGGCGCCTTTAACGACATAAAAACCACGCCAGGTAGATAGGTACACATCACCACACACACACACACTCACACACATTCAATACGATGATTCGAGTGTCGAAAACTCGGTGCCAGTTCTTCACAATAGGCACTTGTCCATATTTATACATACACATTTCGCTTTTGTGATTAGGTATGTCAAAACAGGCGCCATACAACTATTGTGCATGTATATTATTTTTATGCTCTTGTCGCCGTCCCGTACCATCGTACGCAATAAAATTAATGGCAATTCAAATTATTTTTTCTATGCACAATATAATACGCAGCTAGGTACCTAATGTGTATATAAACAAATTATTATTGATATACCTATATGGTTGTTTGAATAAAAAATCAATTGAGACCGCCATATTATTATGTAACTCAGGGTGGTCCAACCCGCGGCCCGCGAAGCTTTTTTTTGGCCCCACCAACAATTTAAAATTTAAATTTTAAATCACAATAATATTATAACAAAATCGTAATAAGAAGATATACAATTTATACCATCTTATTACGAATTTATATTTTAAATTTTACATTTTATTGTTACACGGTGGGAGTTCCCGGGTGCAGTCGATCATATCGCGATAAGACGCGATGAACGGCGTGAATGTTATTCACAACCGCACAATTGCGAGCATTAAATATTTCTCTAAACTAAATCTAAATCTAATCAGTAATCATTAACCAGTCGACTCCGTGTGTTAAAAACCATGCCAATCATCACATAAATAGTTTTTTTTTTTTATTGTTGTAAGGCATTCTTAGCCTAATTTATTTTTTTAGTAATTTTTTGATAATTTTAAACATGAAAACATTAAATAATAATAATAATTAATAATTTGTGCATTATATAAAATAAAATATAAATAGGTAATAATATAATTTTTTTCTTCTGGCGGCCCCCGGCGTTTTTATGAAAGTGTAAATTGGCCCGCCAACTACAAAAGGTTGGACCACCCTGACGTAACTCATGCCGTCACTTATCAAGAAGTACTCATTTTTACGGGAACTTTAAATAATTATAGGTACCGCAGTTCTCCTGAATCATTACAAAAAATGTATACAGCTACTTTATTAATATCTGAGGATCTGGTTTGAAATAATTCACAATAAAAAATAAATACTTCTATCTCTATATCTGCTTATAGTTATACGAGTTCAAGTAGTTCGTAAATACTAAATAGTAGTGCAATGTCACATAGAAAATATTAGGTGTTTGGTTTTAAAAAAAGGTCTCCAAAATGTATCCAAACAGGTAGTTTGAGCAAACAAGCGCTAAAAAAGCAACATTCATACTTAATTTTTTTTCCCTCTGTTATGTAAACTAATCAATTTTAAATATAATAATAGTACGTTTTGGTGATTTTTATTATCATTATAGCTCTGAATAATTGATTTAATTAAAATAATTTTAATACACTCAGAATTCCCACATTCCCACATTATCGAAGTATTATTTATAAATTTGGCAACACGTGTCCGCAATCATGCAATTTTCGGTGTACCATTGTTAAGCTATAACGTTCGCAATCGTGCTATTAAAAAATAAAAAGGTCACCCCGATAAGAACCGTACACAGTCGTGTATCATCGGTATTTTTTTTTCTTAATTGATCCAAATGGTTCTTTCCTGTTTCTGTATTGTGGAGGATAATATTATAATGTTATAAATTAGCGACTAATTTGTTCGTTGTGATAATGTGATATAATATTACACGTACCGTGTCGATTTTACGATCTTGGAGTGACGGCTGATCCGCTGTCGTAATTTTTTTGTGTACCTACTGTTTATTCTACTGTGTGGCTCATTAAACGATCTGTTTCTCAAGCAGATATGAATGTATGATATTAAGTGTTTAAATATTTTATGATAAGACAGTTGACCGTCACTAAAATTCTAGGCGGGTACACGATTTGTAGCTTGGGACTAACTTTATGTGTAC
Source organism: Diuraphis noxia (assembly GCF_037042655.1). Taxonomy (NCBI): domain Eukaryota; kingdom Metazoa; phylum Arthropoda; class Insecta; order Hemiptera; family Aphididae; genus Diuraphis; species Diuraphis noxia. The sequence goes on along the minus strand of NW_028301712.1, from coordinate 15,891,021 downwards.
CTAATAAAGGTAAATTATTACATCATTACAATATACAAACAATTAAAGCATACATGTTTTTTAATGAATTTAAATTTTTAGGTATATTTTGAATCTCTCCTCTAAGACTCTCCCGCATAACCCTCCGCGTCGACTAAGACGAAATTAACCTCGTGATTTACTTCGCTTAATAAAAAAAAAAATCAGTTTGAAGTAGTGTCAATGGACGCACACTTCACTCAAGCTTCTAAACCTTGTAAAAAAAATCTCAAATTTACTTATTGTTCTATTATATTACAGATTGTAAATACATTTATTTATAAAAAAAATAAAAATGTATATTGTGAACAATTTTGCTGTAGTTGAATCAATTGTGAACAAAATATATACACATCGGAAGCGCTGATTTGAATAATATAATAGGTTAAGTTATCACATTGATATTTGAATGTTTGAATGGAAACAAAACAGAATTGCAATGTTCAAGACAAGATTCCAGTTTTCCGCAAAGTATATGATGGTATAAAAATATAAAATATAAAAATAATTAACTTTTAAATCGCTGGAACAAGTCCGTGATTCCATGTCACGGTTATTATTTACAGTTTTGTTGGATATATTTTTTGTTATTGATTGTTACTTGGTTAATATTACTGTAAATCGATGTCCTCCTTTGATATCGGTTATTATATGTATCATGGGACATGTTTAACATGTACCTACTAGTATCGTAATTTGAGAAAATTTTTGCAAAATATTTGTTAAATAGTAAAGTTATATTTATTAAAGTAAAGTAAGTTCACGTGGATTATTTTACCAAAAAAATTGTTGAGACTTAGGACTCATCATGGCTCCACGACTCAAAAATCGTGTTTAAGCGAATAAACCCAACCATTGTAGGCTTCTGGCTAGCAAATAATGATATGCATGAACGAATTTTATTTTTTTTTTTTCGTTGTCTCGTGACTCTTGATACGTTCAATTTCGGCCGACCCCTTGTCAATACAATTGTCAACATAAGAAAAATATTTATTTTTTCACTACCGTTATTTATTTATTATTTACACAATCTACATTGATATAATGGTATTGTATTGTTACATAAATAAATAAATCGGCGGCTGGAAAATACTATTGATATGTCCGGAAATACTGTATTGATTATTAGATACTGTGTATTTGATCTGATTTTTGAATTCACATCGCAAATGCGAACAATGAGAAAACTATTTGGCTTTCAGGCTTACCAAGAATTTAGTGTACCAGGAAAGCAAACAGAGTTCATTATACTGTCCCATCACTACCTCACACAGTCCCACATCGAATGCAAATATATTACCATTTTTATTAGCATAACAATCGGAACTATGATTGTTAATAATAATTCTAACGAATATAATACTGTAAAATCTCATTATTTCATCAGTATATCCGCCAAATCGATTACTGAGCCACCGATCACCATACACGGTCATCCAAGAAATTATTTCCCGTTTTCCCCATTCACTATTCCGCCACAAAAATTTCCGACGTTTATCTCGCCATATTATCGAATACTACAGTTTATTATATTTATATACTTTACATAATAGCTGATTTATGAGTAATATCAATGCATGTTCAATAATGAGAAAATTATATATTATACTTGTGAAATTGTGTTTTCGTTTATTAATAATTAATATTTGAATGGTGTGCATTGATCAATCTGCGTCCTTTAATTAAAATATCTAATAGAAACTTCGTATAAAAAAGTTACAACAACATTTAAACAATGATGCGTAAATACCATACCCACTTGTAAACTGTTAGCAAAAACTCGAAATAATATTAAAACAAATAATATTATTAATATGGATATCTACCTATATACCTAGGTACCTATTATAGTACCTATCTTTATAGTATTAAATTCCGTAAATCATATTCCAAATTGGTGGAAATATAATATTATACCATTATACTGTAAACGTTAAAATGTATTGTAAATTAACAAGAAGTAGCTGGGTGTTATCAATGGATAACTTCCTAATCTTAATATTCACCGTCATTTTATATTCTCTTCTTTTTTTTATCAAATCTAATTTTTGTACAAAAATTTGTATAGATTGTAGATGTATTTTAAATAAAAAAAAAAAAATTAACAAGAAAATAATGCCCATGTAATTTGGAACGTGATGTCAATTGCTATAAATTGTGTATTGGTTTTTGATATTTATTATCCATTAATTAGTTATACCGTAGTACATCCTTACTGTTTAATATTGTTCAATTACAAAAATTCAAATCTAAGTAAATCGTTTAAATTGTATTAATTAAAAATACGGATACATAATGTTTAAGCCAACCTTGATTTAAATTAAAAAGTACAAAAGTTGGTGTGGACTTGAAATTTATGAAAACTATAACAAAATAACTGGTCCTTTCATAATGACCTAAAACATAAATACAATCTTATCTTTTTATCTATTTAAATTTTTAATACAATTTGTGAACAAATTTAATTAAATGTATGATATAAAATTATAAATAATTTTAACCAAAAAAGACGAAAATTCCAAAAATAATGTATAGATCCTAATACCTAATCAAAATAATATTGCTATTTCCTAAGCACAAATTGTTCTTGTAAAAAAGTAAAAAATCGAAATTATTGTGCTCACAAATTAAATGTACACTCATTAATCTTTTATTACCTACCTACAGTAACCTAGTACCATTGATTATGAATACTAGTATTTATAACCAATACTGGTGCCTACATTACTCATCAGTCATCATTAAATAATATTTAAATTAACCATGAACAATCTTCCATAATATTTATTTTATTTTTTATTAGCTTTTAGTACATTAATTATACAGCTTAACAATTAACTTCACAATATCTATATTATTAGTAGTTATTAAATGGTATATCTATATCGTAAAATTAAAGATAAGAGGTAGAACGATAATTTATCAATATTGTTAAAAAGTAGATAATAATTAAGTTTTAATAATTGTATAGTTAAAATATATGTATAAATGTATAATAAACCTTCGTAACCTATTTTAACTTGAATAGAAAAAAAGGCATGTATATTTTTAGATTCTGAGCGGCGCAGAGTGAAGAGTGTATTGATTTTACTATGACGTGTATGACGTCCCTGTGTGCATTAATGTGATTTTGATATCCCGGCGATTGTATTTATAAGTCTCAAATGTGACATCACATAACTACTACTATGTGATTTCCAATAGATGTTATGAAAAAAAGTGTTTAAAAGTATGTTCTCTAAGATTTCACAAAGTGATTTCTATGCGATTTAATTTTGTAATAACAAATAGAAATATGTATTCGATTACTATGTAAGGTTTTGTATGCGATTTCGTATAGATTTATCAATTAGCAATAATGCAATTGCCAAATGTGATAACACATAGACATCTCAATCTCGTCATTGTGTCGTGACTCCATTAAATTATATAGCATTATGTATCAAGATCCCATTTCATTTTGTTTAATTAAATCATTTTATATTGACAATAATAATGATAATTTTTCTAAATCAATTGGCTTAGACTGTTTAAAAAGTAAATGTTTGTATATACCAACAGGTAGCAAATCTATTGCTATTGCTTTACTTCATGAAGTATAATTAGTTTTTTTAATGCTAATAATTAATAATTTCTGTACCTTTAATAGTTAAGAATGTTAAGATAGTTGATAGTTAAGTTAAACTATTAATAAAGAATTTAATTTTGTCAAAAATTGAAATGAATACCAATTTGTTTTATTTATTGCTTGTGTTTAAATCTACCTACATAATTTAATTTTAATAACCAAATAAAGAAATAATAAAATATATAGATTTAAAAAAATGATCTGAAACCAAAATTGTCGGTTCAATGGGGAAAATCGAATATTAGCGCCGAATTTTTATCTCTTTCATATGGATTAAATGAATAATTCTATTATAATATTGAATAATCAGGTGCATCAAAAACTTGACGCAGTAAATATTTAGGAATAACTAATCAACAATATATTAAAAATTTTAAAAAACAAAACCAACGATCGTTTGTGATATAGTACAAATGCACAATAAATACACAGTATTATATAATGCTTAGGTACCTTCGATACTTTTTTTTTTCATTGCGCCATTGCCATATTTTATGTCAGTTAAATTGCTTCAATTTGCTCTAATTTACCATATTTTTTGGTAGGAAAGTTAATCTAGATGGTACTTTGACGAGTTAAGAAATAAAATATTTAATTATAACTATAGAACATAATATAGACCTTGTTTGTTTTATAGATATAATTTAGCGCTGTGAAATTTTCGTTTGTAAAAAAAAAAAATGTTTTAATCAACATTGCATCAAATGCCAATAGTACAATAAATTGATTAAATAGAAATAATATCATAATATAATAAAATATACTTAGTGATATAGGTTGAAAAATCGTTTTCGTTCAGCATCGTTATTGACGTTATTGTATATACCTACAATGATTTTTATATTATTGAATCAACATTTTTTAAACACAGTCATTATTTTGACCAACACAACACCTAAATTTCAACTGAGTATCACCCTCTCCCTCATCTATTTTAAAATTTTTAATTGAGAGACGCTCTTAAAATCTCAATTTTATTCGGCATTGAAAGTCTGTTTTTTTTGTTTCAAGCTGTCAAATATTTCTCACTGTCGTCACGTGTTTTTAACGTTTATTCCGTTTTATTGCATAGTTAAACTAAATCAGCTTTCAATTTTCACAAGACAATGACAGCCATCTAGATAACTTCTCTGTTATATTAGCCTAACCTGTTATATTTAATAACATAATAATGTTTATCATAATACATACATAATTCTAAGCAAGAAGAGAATGAATAAAAATAAATTGCTTACAAAGCTGCTTAGATTTTAGTCCAGCAAACACTGTTTTGTTTTGGTAAACTACGGGTACAGTTTTATATAGGTAATAAATGTATTAGACCATATTTTGATAATTAATCTTAAAAGTTTTACAATTATAATCAGTTGAAAAGTAAGTCAGCTCGATATCTTTGCACAGATTTTAAAATTACTTGATTTATCATAATATAGAGCTAGAAAAAAAATAAAAATAATTAGTTCAAACTTTAAATTTTAAACTACAGTGTCTTTCAAAATCTCAGGTTTAAAATATTTATCATTCTGGAAAGTTCTATTTCACTTTTCGAAATGTGCATAAAGAGTAGTTAGGTAAAATTGGTTTATAAAAAAATAATTTCCCTGTCAAAGTTACTTTACAGTTCACACCCACCATAATTTACAATACTTTCGTCACTCTCTCACATGGTTTGCTTTAAAATATTAAGCTTAATCTCGCGTTAAAAATTAGGTTTTAAGCATTATACTATACTATTACTTTTAAAATATTTAAATTATTGTACTGTTTTGCTTTTCACATTTAATATATAATATATATTATATACCTATACCGGAAACACTCTATATAGGTAACAAGACAAACCTTTTTAAAAGTTTTAGCTTTACTGAAATCGTACCATTAATCATTATTCAGTAGAAGTTGTATTAATATAAATATTCACTTAAGTAAAAAAATACCTACCTCCTATTAAACCAATGGAATTGGCTAATTGACATTTTCAGTCCTAAAACATGCATAATACATACTCGAAACTGATTAAGAATGTATAATATATTTTAATAATATATTACTAAAGTGCGATCGAGATGAACTGATGACTATAATATAATATTATGAGTAGTTTTAGAAACTACGGTGCCAAATATATGGAAAATAAATACATTATCCTTGTTCGGAATCGAATAGATTGATTATTGACTATCACACATATCATTTGAAATGCAGGAAAAACGTAAACTTCTAGTAATATTATAGGTACGATGATTTGTGATAGCATCACACGCCTAAAATAATAACTCAAAATCATTCAGTTGGGTACTGATGAGTGCTGACTGCTGAGTAGTTACTTCATCCTTAAATTTGTATTTAGTAGGTACTTAAAATATTAGAATATCGTATTTAAATCTGTATTAATTTAATCATCCGTATTATTTAAAAATAAAAATGTTGTTTTTCAAACAGTTCAGATATAATTGCACCTATATATTATACTTTTTGCCATTTTATTGTGGTTGACATCGTGTTAATACAACGTTTTCTTTAAGTATGGTCGGAAATTCATAATACATGCATCACTTATTTTTTTTTTCATTTAAAATTGAATATATTATTTCTTTTTGTGTAACATTAAAATAATTAAAGTATATGCTATCTGAAAATAGATTTTAATAAGCTTAAACTGTTTTGTTTCCAACAACGACGATGCTCAAATATCAACAATAAGAATTTGATATAATATTGAATATACATTAATACATTATACATTCAAATCTGCTTAGTCTATTAATGGTATTTATGCTGTATCTATGAAAATACATTTTACAAAAATTCTTACAAGATAATGTAATTTATAGATGCCTATTATAAAACAATAATTTTAGATGCATAATAATCCAATTCAGTTTTTAATAAACAAATACTTTTAATGTTTTATAGAATAATTCAAATATTTTTTTTATTGAATTTCCATAAAGTAATTTTAATCTTATATTCTGTATAAACTATAGAGTGATAAATATATTGGTATTACATGTGTTTCTTAGTGTGTGAGTGAATCTGCGTCACTTTTAGAAGCATCAATATTTCAACATTCTGGTAGCAAATTGGATATTTGATCTAACTGTTAAGGGAAAGAAGTCCCAAGTAAAATATATTAATTCCCAGAATCTGCATTTTAAAATAATTGGGAAAAGCTTATTACTTAGTAAAAATATCTATCTATATATATATATATATACTAGCTGGTCTCGTGCACTTCGTCGCCAGTTAAATGTGCTAAATCTATATGACTCAAACTTTGTTCGATTCGTTATTTAATAATCGGTGTATGGTGTTCAAAACTTATCTTAACTTTTCCGTTACTTGGAATAAAAATTCTGATTCGTTTTATCAGGTAGGCAATCTACCTGCGATAGATCGCGAACCTCGTGCAATTTGTACGTAAGTGTATGATTTAACTCTTAAGTATTAAAGTTATACCAAGTTTGCCATTTTTACTTAATTCCACTAACGGTGGATTAATATAATCAGTTAGTACAAAATCCTTGGTTATATGCTATAGCAGTATATTTTTATACATATAAATAGATAGCTGAATTACCCGGCATTGTCCGGGGAACAAATAGTGATTTATATACTGTAAATGATAGCCGCTTTCTTTCGTCGAATTTTTCATTTTGATAAACAGATGACAACTCTCTCTGTCTAATGCATATAAAAATTTAGCTATGGCATGCGCATTAAAAGAAAAATACGACGAAAAAAAGCGGTGAATACAACATAATATCTAAATTGGAATAGACAGACAACTAATAAAACTCATATAGTCATACCTCGCGTTTTATACTAAACTTAAAAAAAACTACGTTTTTTGAAAAGTAATTTTTATTATTTTGGAAAAATTCTACATAACTATCGATTAACCAATATTTCTTTATAAACAAAATTATTAGTTTTTTCACCAGAGGTATATATTATATGTATAAGTTTTTTACTGAGTTTACACGGGAGCAGGTAACATAAAATATTGTCCACGAGTGAAGCAGGGATTGCTGATGTCAATTCCTGCAACTTTCATTGTCTGTTCTTGTGCTTTTTTAATTGGCATAGTAAAACAAAGTTTAATAGGAAATTGGACACGTTTAAATTCGAAGGGATACTCGTTTGTTATCATTGGTAATCTTGGGATATATACAATTTGACCACTCGCTGAACCGGAAGATAATATTTTAATCTCGTTCCATTGCACAACTTGGGAGCATTTAAATAATTTTGCATGAGAATAAAACGCGCACCAATTTTTAAATCAAGTTTGTGTGGAGGTAGACCTGATAGATTTAATGAGTTAAGAAATTTAGTCGAGATATCTTTAGCTTCATCTTGATTAATAAGTGTATCTATGGAAATATAGTTTTTTTTTATCAGCTTCAAACATGGAAAGAACTTTTTCGTTTATAATGTTGACGGTTTCGTTTTTAGGGGTCAAAATTGCACGTTTACGGAGCCATTCATTAGATTTATTGGAAAGATGAGAAAATTCAGAATAAACTTTGTTGATTAAGTTATTTTGATCAAGAACCGAAATCGCAAATGTAGAATTTATGTGTATCATGCTATCCTCATAATTCTGAAAAGTTCCCTCACCAATTTTCAAAAGATGTTGTGAGAAGAGCTCGGCATTATTACACCACCAAGGTGTACACGCATATTGATTATTAATTTCAAAGATGTTATGTAAGACCAAAGTTATGATAACTTTAGACAGGCGTTGATTTCATGTGCCTTTTGGCACAACTGGCAATATTTGTCTTAAGTCACCAGCAAAAAGAATAACAACTCCGACCATTGGGCCATCATTATTTTTGAAATCCTTCAGCGTTTTATACAGTGCCTCAGGACCACCTTTATTTGCAATTGTTGGTTCATCATTATATAATTTTTTTAGGATCGAATTTTAGTGATTATGGAAACCAATGATGCTTGCCATGTTGCCAAGTCTACGTAACAGGCCATTATTTATAATAATTGATAATTCCTTTGTTTATTAATTTTGAAAACCGATAAAATGCCATAAACCTTCTTCGCAATGAGCTCTTCAATTCAATTAAATTAAAAAAAAAAACCATTAAGATTGGTTCAGTAGTTTCCAAAAACATAGGTCTCAAAGGTTTTCATTTTCATATTTATATAATAGATATATATATTATATATATATTTCATAATATTAATGTAATATTTTGAATTCGGCTCTACCCGTTACGTACCTATATGGAATAAATAAATAAATATGAAAATATATTTTATACTTGATATTTGAGTTTTTTACAATGAATCAATTTATAATTTAAAAATCAAATAACCATAAAAAAAATAGAATTTTTTATCAAATCGTTATTAAATATGATATCATTTTAAAAATATGTCGGCTAATTTTAAAATTTGCATAGGCACAATATTACATTTATTTTAATTTGTTTTTCAAATATGTCGAGAAATTAAAATATATTGGAAATACAGTTATAATTCTATTTTTAGTATTCAGTGTTTGGAATTAAAATTTTGAAAAAATCATAAAAATGTCAAACTATTTTAAATTAAAATTCATAAAATGTTTAAAGTTCAACTAAAAAATGAAATAGTGATATAAAATATTTATTTAATTGATTTATACATATTATATATATCGCAGTTGCCAAATTAAAATAATTTTATGGGAATAATAATAATATATTTAAAAATTAATCTTAGCTTAATATTATTGAAATTTTCGTTAATAAAATACAACTAAATAGTGTATTTCCACTACATAAAGTATTTAATATTACATTTAATATTTTTCGGTACTTTTTTAGTTTGTTCATATTTATTCTGTTATGCACATTGATCTTATATAGACTTATATTAGTGTAATACACGTTTTACAATTAATTTCTACGATAACGTCCCTAATAAGTGGTATTTGTTGTTGCTTAACTTATTTTTCACTTAATGAATTTACAGTTAATCAATTAAGTACCTAGACATATACGACTTACAGAAATATAGTGTTGGCCTGTTCTGCGTTTTGGAGTGTGTATCGTCATTACAAAGGACATATTTAATTTTTCTAACTATCAAAATTGTATAAAATCGTAATAATATTTACGTCTTCACGGAAACAATTTTTCGTTGATAGATGTGCTACGATATGAATAGTCACAGTACGTCGTACATATTTTGTCGTCCCGAGTCCGTTAGAATATATATTATTGTTAATAATTTGGTTTAATAAATTATTATTTGTAGTTTTGCTATACCTTATATATTATTTCGATCGTTGATTCTTTTAAGATAAAATCGGTTTTTTCCATCTGCAGCACCAACTTTGCTGTTTACAATGGTAATTTTCTTATAGCATATACCTACAACCTATTATACACTATATACCTACGTAAAATATCATAATTTTATTCAATCCAGAAACTACCTATTCAATTTATGATGAAACGCATTAAGAATGTATTATATATTTATGTATATAGACATTAAGAGTTCATGACTTTGTGAACCTATATAAAAATTTTATGCCTCCCATTTTGAATGGTTTTCTTACTAATGGATAATGGCATTTTATGCAGTCATATACGATGATTTAATAAATTCAATAGACATTTTTTCAACTTTGGAACTTGATCGTTAAGTATAGAGTATAGACGTATAGTTAAATTTCAAATTTATCGTTTAGGACGTCATCATTTTATTTAACTGTCATATATATTTTTAAGTATATAGAGTATAAAACTTTATTAATACTACGTAGTTAGGTTACTCAGATAAGTATTCTAGGTATGAAATTCGTAATTTTCTTATCAATTCGATCATTACTATTTTACGACAATATAAATCCTTATGTAGTTATGTGGCTTGGTGAGGCGCGGTCGTACGCTCAATCTACGGAAACGCACTGAGCTTACGTACTGGCCGCAGTTGCTAGCTCCCGGATGGGTGACCACCCGGGATTTTTAGCAACATATCCTTGCCACACATACACAAACACGTGTTACAACCTTACCCACTTAAAAAAACCTACAAACAAATATACAAAAATAACCCTACCATACCACCCCACAGCAAATGGCCTATGTTGCCGCGGGTTCCCCTAAAAAAAAAAATAAATCCTTATGATTAATTTTAGTCGAAAATAGTTCCAAAATCCATAATTATTAAATGTGTCTTTATTGTTATTGGAATACTGGAAATCATAATATTTAATTAAATACACAAATTAAATGGAATATTTTATTTAAGGGACTGAGGATGTTTCATTATTCATTAGAACTTATTTATGAAAAATATAATGAATATCGAAAGTAAAAGTAGGTAGGTAGTTACAATAACATTTAGAAAGAACATTATATTTCTCGAAGAAATAAAAAATTTTTTTTGCAGCTTTCTTTTATTACGTTTATCAGCAGCTCTGTCGGTAATAATATTTTTATTTTCTGTATTTACTAATAATACGAAATAATAATTGTTTGTCCTTAAGGATATGACGACGCACGGGTCTTTATAAAGAAAAAACTACCCAAGAGCGCACTGGGGAGTTGTAAGAAAACTAGTTGGATAATGTAATAAAAAAAAAATGTTTTAATTAAGCGTTTAGAATATAATATTATGTATATAGGTATTGGTTTACGACCACCGCGACGGGTGTGGAATGTGCACGGATATATTCACACGGGTGTCTGACAAAAATGCCTGTAGTTAAGTATTAAATGACACGAATAAGGGCTGTGCAGTTTTTTTTTCAATGCACGTGTCGAACGAACAGTATAACATACTGTGTAACTATAAGGGTTTTTCAACGTGCGGCTCATGTCATATCCACCAAAAAAAAATCTACATGTGTTCAATTTCGTGCACATAATATTATAAAATAAAAAATAAAATATAAATATTCAAACAATTTTTAAAATTTATTAATATATTTAATGTTTATATAATGATATAAAAATTTAATTTTACGTTGTAAAGCACAATATCTTAATCTAACTATTTCAATTGTTAGTGTCATGTTTTTCACCGAAACCTTTTATCTAATCCATAATTTTATTATACTATTATATAAGCTACAAATTGTATTGTAGCCTACATAGAATGTTATGAAACTATTTTAAACAATTTAATCAATTACATTTTAGAGTTATTACCAATATAGACAATACTCTATTTTACAACTATCTACGAGTTATATATGATAAAAAATAATTAAAAGTATTAATTTATTAATCTGATACACCTTTAATACCCCCAGGTGTGCGCCCTACGTAAAATGTAATCCTGCATAATATGGACATTCTGCGAGTCATGACGCCTCAACATTTATATTAAATAATGAAAATATGACGTGTCTCTTGCAGACATTTTTATATAAATTGGTTCTTCGTATTTTGTTTTCTATATTTAAGATATCGTCGAACATTAAATTGTATTACAATTGATATAATTTAGTTAGCTATAATTATGGAGTTATAATTAATATAGACATTACGTGTCGTCGGAAGTGGTATCCTTCCGCTGTGAAATATTTCCTGCCTGAGATTATAATATTATTATATAGTAATATTATTCTACACATTTGTTATTCGTTCTCAACTCACAAGTCACAATCAGCAACATGAAATATTCATGATTACGAGTTACGTGGAACGGATGGGTCCACCTACGACGATGTAACTTATTGGGTACCTATCTAAACTATATTATATATATCATAGAATATATTATGTATAATAGTAGTGTTGTAAGTATATATTTGGAAATATTCCTTGGGCTAAGAAATGTAATAACTGTGTTTTAACTATCCGAAATCGTAATATTATATCCAACCATAATATTTTACTCGTATTCAGCAGATAGGCGACCGTCTAATCTGATGAACTATAGTAAATTATACCATATTATAAACGTATAACGTAATTTTGTTATTTTATATCGCGATTTTGCATTATGTTATCGATTCATCTAAAAGTGATCAATATGTATGTATATAAAATTATAGACGAACGTAAGTATATAATACTATATGGTTCAACCAAAGTCTAAATTGTAGTCCTGCACAGTAATCACTAACACATATTATGTAAACGCATTAACGTTTTATTATGTGGGTATTTACAACCACTACGTGTATGCTATACCTACCTGTTCCTTTATATATCAACATGTTATATATTTTTTATTACGCTAGTCGATTTATTTTTTGTCTTGAAACTCAATGTATGATATTATGCGCTATTAAATATTATCTGATTAGACGCCATTTGTCACCACCGCTTATATCTCCTTATTTATTTATATTATTCAAATTTATTATTTAAGTACCATCTTATCGAAAATCTACTCGTAAATGTAAAATAGTACATCGTTTACCCAAATGATTCGTATAATTTGGTAACTATCTAAAAATTTATCGAAAAATCATAAGAAATATAATTCCATAATTTATCAACTGTATTATCTTGTTAATTACGTCTGACGTATACCTACATATATTTTTTAAAGTTGAATAATTTTTTTTTATTCTACGAAAATTTAAACGGTAGCATTATACTTATACAAATCAATACACGTTTATTGAAGTTAACCCGTTACAGGTCGTTTTATATACGATTTCTTAATCGTAATACGCATATAAATTTTAAATCAACTAATATGTTTTATAGTAAATACAAAGATTTTAAACAGGTAAAAACTGGTCTATTAAATTATTTCAATTTGCCCAACGAGTGGGTGAAATACAAATGAATTTAATTATTAAATATACGAATGTTCCTAGAAGGTGTACTGTGTTTTTATTATTTTTATAAAAAAAATATACTCGATTAAATTACTCTACGAACCCAAAAAGTATAATTACATATTTTTAAAACGTGTGTTGCGTTAATTCGTATTTTGTATACGTGTCTGCTTATTGTATAATTGAAATTGCATACGGTATACTAGATGTATTTAATTACGTATTTTTTTATTTCCCAAACGAAACAATTTCATGTTATATTATGAGCATTAATCTGCAGAATCTGCAGCTGTATAAAGAAAACAAGGCACTAAATTAAAAAAATAATACTGTTTCTACAACGAATATATTCATTCACCTATACGTGCATAGTATAATTTAATTTAGTATCTTGAGTATTAACATATAAAAATATATTTCTCATCTCTTTATTGGAAAATCTTTTATAAGCTATAATGCTTATTGTGTGTATTTTCTGATTCTGAGTGGAGTATGTATTTATTTTTATTACGTTAGAAAAATATTGTGAAATGTCATATTATTTTAATTTTTAGTTATTAAAACGATTGAAATACCTGCTATAAATATATTTATTTAGTTACGCTAAATAATTAAATTGTTTACTTAATAATAATTTTTAATTTAATTTATAACCATAAATAATTTAATTTGTTGAACGATCTGTTACAAGTCCATTAAATAGGTACTCAATAAAGTTTATAGTAATTATTGCGTTAGATTAGAAGGTTTATCCGAGTGACTACATCCAGCTAGTAATAATTTTATATATTTTTTATTTTTCACCAAAAATTTTGAATAAATTATAAAGACATCCAATAAATACTATAGTTAATGGATTTATACATTTAATAAGTATATGTATACAATTTTTTTTAGTTTTTATCATCAGGAAAAACTCACTTTTAATTATTGTAAGATCGATAGTTTCCTAGTTCCGTTCTGAATATAATAAACACAAGTAGGTATAGGTATGAACAATATAATAATATTATACTGAGACTACTAGATTGTAGTGCACTCATCGCCCATAGCACTTCACTCACCCTCGTGCAGTAAGCTCAAATATATAAATTCTCTACGATAAGAAATCGGTGAATATTTTAAATCCCAAAGTAATGAATGCATCAAAAGTTTTCGCTGAACTCGGAAGTCAAACCCGGGTCTTCCACGTGTTAATGTTAATTTGGGTTTTCTGATGGTCTTGCAATTTTCTGTACAAACTATTGTGAGGCTAAAAATGACTTCTTTAAAGTACAATGGTTCTACTTGAAACTATTTATTGGAGCACGTCTTCTTTTACGTAAATTGTGTTTACAAAGTGAGGATAAAAAAAATTAAAATTAAACACAAATATAAATTTAAATAATAAAATGCCACTGTGTCGGAATGACGAGAAATTGCGTTGTATAATATGCACAATTAATTCAACCGTGTGCTCGTAGGACGAATTTAGAAATTATTCCACAGCCACGAACATTGGCTTAAAATAATAATCCCATTCTTCCCCAAAATCTTCTGTGTATATGCTTTCGGCGCTAATGAACAGCCTATTTTTGGTGAAAATGAGAAAATAGTGTGTTTAAGGGGTAATCCAAAGTACTTTTAATTAAAAAAAACCTTTATCTTCTATCTCCTCCAAGGTAGCTCATCATTTTTTTCTATCTCTTTTTCATTACAAACAAATGATAATCAAGTATTTAAAAACTCTCTCGTTTCCACTTAAAAATCTAATGAATAATCTCATCAGTCCATGAATACTTAGACCTTTAGCCTATTTTTTTTCCATTAACTAGCTATTTTCATGTTGGTTACCTCACGATGAGAATTCTCAAGGATAAGTCTTATTGAACCTAGTTGAAGTATCGCATAGAGGTAACTCTATATTGATATCTGCAAACATGTAACTCAATATCTGTATTAATATAGATAACCGACGATATTGCTTATACGTTTTTAATATTATCATATATTCCTTTTACTGACAATATTTACATTTAAATTCTGTATGTACTTGTTGAACACAAAAAACCAGAATTCTCTTATACATAATTTCAAAAAGTCATTTTAATAAATTTAACGAGTTTATTAAGTAGGAAACTATTTGTAGTTAATTCTCTAATGTGAATAATAAAATTATCTTGATTAAAAAATATGTCTAGTAATTTTTCGCAACCCTTTATGAGCTAGATTTAAAATAAAACTTAAATGGAGTAGCTACTATTTTACAAATAAACACATAACTCAAGCCTAACGTAGATCGAAACGATCTTAATAAAATTTGAATCATGGTGTTTTATATTTTTATAATATCATATTTTCAACTACATTAAAAAAAATTGATATTATTAAAACTATTGTTTATTATAAATTATTTAATAATAATTATTATATAAATATTATTATTGTTATATAAATAATAATGATTTAATAATCCATATTCAATATTATTTTCATATTATATTATGCACCTTAGTTATTTATTACTTAATATAACTATATAGTAATCTTTATTGATGAACTGTTCTGACCGGTCATTACTAATTTGAAATATCGTATAAGATACATAATATGCTGCATTTTAAAATAATAACTACTTACTTAAAATAATTTATTAGAATTTTATAATTCTGATGTTATTGATTTTTATTTATTTTTTTTTTAATGTAATATTATTTACAATCTGTAACACATCATAAGTATAATAAACTAATAGGATTTATTATTTTTTTAAATTAAATATTTAAATGGTGATATATTATGAGGAAGTGCGACTGTCCATTTACAGAACCCTCGATATTATATTGTTACCTATTTATTATTGAATTCAACAACTTAATTTTTAAGAATATAATGATTATATTCGTCGTTTTAATTAAGTCGAGAAACCTCCAGCAGGTTCTTGAATGAATTGTTGCAGAACCAGTTTGGTCCTGAAATTATCGGACCGCTTGAGAAGACGTCTTATCGTTTAAATTGCCCAATGTCTAAATATAATAAATTATATTAAATAAAGTTTAAAATAATAGTTAAGTAATAATGTCGTATTTACGCACGCTTTGCTAAAATATATTATCATCATATTACACACATATTTTAATACGCATAAGATATTTTTTTTTATCACGTTCGCTCTTGTACAAGTTTACAATATTATTGTATATGAGACGCAAAATACGACTGTTCAGTTTGTTTTATTGGTGCAGGTGTTGTGCTTGCCACAATATAACATAGAATAACAGAAGTGCATTGATAAAAAAAAATGTCTGTAAATTGTAAGTAAATTTGACAGTTGACGGGATGTGTCAATAATTAATATAATAACATAATTCTTGCATTGAGACGTTATAAATACTATACAAAATATAAAAACGTAAAGAATAAAATACGAGACTTTTAAAAAACGTTTTTACCTACATAAAACAATTTTAGGGAGGAAATAATGATTCATGAGTTGGTTAATTTTCATCAGTTTTTTTCGAAAGTAAGCAGAATTAATAAATTAAAAAACAATTAAAAAAATTAAACCAACACGGTCGATACTGTTTTTTTTTTTAAACATAGTGTTTAAAAAATCTCTAGGTGTTAACATATTCTATATAGGTTGGTAATTTCGTGGTTTATCGTTAGCGATGGCAATAAAAATACGTAGATCGTTATAAACATATAAAAATATATATATCGCTATAGCTATTATAACAAATATGGATACTTATATCACGTCTAGTGGTGTACGAACATGTCGACTATGATGTTGAAAAATCGAATACAATTTGTACACTGGAAGCCTGCACAGTGATCGTATAATGCATTACTATAAAACATAATGTGTTCCGCGACGACCGTTTCGGAAACAAAACCAATAGGTAGGTAATAATGCAGACATAACAATCACAGTAATAACAATGATAATATCGTAAACGATATTATAATGACGAATGATTCATAATAAAATATGATCGTAAGGCCGAGTATCATATACAGACAGACGGTCGGCCGCCGCTAACGAGGTGCTATACAGTAAGTTGCACGTGGCTCGGTGGTGGCGTTCTATCGTATCATTTGTAGGGTTATCCGCCGTCGTCTCGGTGGTAAACGATACCGTTTAAGGGATCTCCGCCGCAACAGTATCATACACACACACACATATGTGCGCACTTACGGTCTAAAAATATGAAATGTAATGATTTTTAACGACCTGTGCAAGAAACGTACATTATTCATCGTCGCCGCAACAGGAGCGGAGAAATCTGAGCACGCGGCGGTGTACCCATTTATATAATATATGTATATATATGCCTTATGATGGCGTACCTATATACGGTACATACTTACCTATGATAAATAATATGCTCGTATAACAATTATTATAATAATTTATAGAGATATATGTACACTCTCTCACCCGATGACGGATGTCCGAAACGAATCCTCATCGTTGGCTTGTAAAATATAACATAATATTATAATATACTTTGATTATAGGTACACCGTATACAAGCATGCCGTGCTCATATTATATGGGTATGTGGTCCATGCAGGATATTTTCGATTTCGTATTTTCATCGTCGTGAGTATTATATTAATAATGAAGATGATGATGATGATGATGGTAATAATACCTAATAATAATCGTTGAAATAGCGACACAACAAATGAGGGTTAAATGCCGATAATCGTTGTTGTAACGAGCCTCGTCAATAATATAGATAGATGATTATTATTCATGCACGTGTGTATGATTAAATTTATCGAAATTGTTTCTCAACACTCTCATTATATTCGACATGGGTACCTATATAATTACTTAAAACCATAGACCTAACCTTAGCATAAGGTGTAGCGGCAGAAATACTATTACAGATCACATAATATATTATATTGGTAGATACTCCCGCCGTTGGGTTAAGGCATAGTAAGTTTTCGATTTACTGCCCTGCAGAGCAGTATAATATAAACAGTATTATACATAATATACTATTGTATTGATGCATGATGTATGTAGCCATATTATGAGTATTTCATTATACGAGTGACAACTAACCGAATACTTTTCCAACTGTAGTTAATGGACGTACTTCCTATTGATCCCAGCCAAATATCACCAAACGGAATTTTAATCATATTTGACTATAGTTCAATATTAATAGGTATTTGTCATAATATGGTAACGTCGTTAATGTATACGTGGATCGTATCAACCGTGCGCTTGTGAAGCGACAGTCGATCCCGTTGTCATGGTTTTTTTGTGCGTAATGTACGAGCGACAGATGTGAAATGTTACGTCTTCTTAATTCTTATTAACTACTTGTTCCACAAACAGATAATAATTTCATGTATTTATATAATAATAATAATAATAATAATACAATATATAGGTATTTGGCTGTCGCGAAATTCGTGTCTGATGCTTGTCAATCATCAAATTTGGGACTAAGGTCTAAAATAATGTTCAGTACGGAATTTATATGATATACTTCGACAAATAAATGAAACGTACACTTATTTTAATGGATTGCAATTTAAACACCATGAATTATTTAGTTTTAGTTGCAGGCTTAGTGTCAAACATAATTTCATAAATTTGATGTACTCTTTTGAGTCATCATGTTATATGTTGTCGCCGTTGTCGGTTACATATTATAATATTGATACGTATATTTTATTAAGGTTCGTTTCCATGCAAACAAAAAATAAAAATAAACAATACTTGGAACACGATTTTACTTTCTTTGGGACATTATACTTAATATAGTATATGCAACATATAATTTAAATATTTCATGGAAGTTATTTGTCCAGAACATTTTTCAAATAAAAATTTTAATATTATGCTTCATTAGTCATTACAATAAATTAGTACAATAATCGATGGTGATGCAAAGCCACTTTTTTGTTATATAATTAATAATTATTGTTATATTATTATGAATTTATAATTTGGATAGGGTTTTTAATAATGTCATGTAATATGGGTTGGTAGTTACATGTTGTTAAATGGTATACATAAGCAAAATGTCGTGGATGTTAGACGTGAAATCATAAATCACTTATTTTTGTACAACATTTTATCTTAAGTTATTAAATTAATTAACTATATGTTCATTAGTTGAAATAATTCGTAATATTATATGAGTCGCGTATTCATATGTGACAGGGCATCAAGTCTAACAACTAGCGAAATGCAATTCATTTAGGTATTATAGCATACGATATTAATGACTGACGATTTATGAATAATTTTAAGACATTTTTTGATTGATAACAAGTTAAATGATATTGAGAATGAAAAGTTCAAACATCCTAATTTGCGTATGCATTTCGATATTAAAAAGGACTGTACAGTGCACTGATGTGTACATTTTTAGAGTCAACAATCGACAGGACAATATATTAAATCTTGTACGTTAATACATTTCAATTAATTTAATGTCGGTAACTGAATTTTAAAATGTATTAACAATTATGCTATGCAAATACACTATACAGCTGGTTGCCGTAATATTGTGTAAGGAATATTTCAATCTGGGAATACTTCGTTGATTATAAATTACCAGAAGACAATAACGAAGCTGGTAAATATCTATCAAAACTGAACTACATTTGATTACAAAAGTGATAGTTTACGAATTGATTACATTCCGATTTCACTATAGGTATGTATATAGGTACATACATTTAGGTTATTGATAAAATGTAAATAGTATACATTTTAATTATTTTATGTACCACTATAAATTTACATTTTAAGACTATGGCAATTTTTAAATTTTATTTTCGAATTATTATCCCTATGAATCATAATTATTGCGATTCATATGCAATAAATTTAAGTCAACATCACGAGAAAAATTACTTTGACTGAATTAAGTATATAATATTCATTATTCATCAAATCATCTATTGCTCTACAAATTATAAATGCTATGTTGTTTATTTGATATTTCTGCTTCGACATTTGAGGCCATAAGCATTACATTTAATATTATACTAGAAAAATAGAAAACATAAGAATAAATATTTATATTTATAATTTTAACCAATTTTTAATGTCTGTACCTTCAATCGTTGAGGAAGGTTTTGACACATAAGTATATGTATATTCTAGGTAACTATAATTGAGTACGACTTAATAACAAATACAATTAATAAATTGTAAATTTAAAAATGAACAAACATTTAATATGCAGGAATTTTTATTAAAATATAACTAAACTATTTTAACAGAAATTTGTTACTTGTGGGAATATTTTTATTCCTTAATTAGATAATAAAACTTTGAAATAGACGACTTCGTTGAGAAAAGAATAAAAATACATTACCTGAAATATTTGTAATTTTAAATGCGTTTTTTTTCATAAAATGTATTTTAATCAACAATTTTTTTTTAATACAAGGTAGCTCTATAATACTTGAACATTTTTAAATATAATTTTAATAAATTGAATCTTTGAGACTTGTCTGCACATTTATAATTTATGAAACTTTACTTTGAGCGAGCTCTTGATCAGTTCTTAGAAAAGCGTGCACTTGGCTGGATATTATCTACAAGCTGTACCTACACTTAATGGCTAGGTATAATAATTATAGAACTTCATACATTTTCCGAAGTCTCCACACTCGTATAGTCCACTAAAAAGTATAATGTGTTTATTCCGCAGCCACTATACGGTGATTAATCGACGACCATGGTAGAACTACGTAACATTATTTATATTGTAAAGTATTATAGCTCAATTGTTTTTCTTCTCTCGCTGTATGTACAATATTATTTTATCTATAGATATGATTGTGTCTACACTAAGATCGGTTTCAGACGGTACCGCGCACAATCGTATATTTATAACATGTCAATCTATTTTCACCGGATAAGGAGAAAGCGACCTCGCGGAGACAATCTCCACCTCCCCCACGTGTCTCGACGATTTGTTCCCGGAATGTGATGATACTTATACTCACCTACCTGCCTTGCTACTGCTGTACGCACTCGGACGAACCCTTTCAATCAAACCGGAACGACTTGAAACGTCGTCGTATCAATCATTTTGACATGATGCTTTTTCAATACCAACCGTTTTTATTTTTCTTCATCGAGCCGCGGCGAGAAAAAAAATGAATATTATTACGTAATGCTCTTTTTTCTTCGAATTTTCCAAAGTTGTGTTTGTAGACGTGTTTTCTTCCTTCGACCTTTTTATGCGAAGAAAAGAAACGTATATGAAATATTCTCTGCGATAAGTCACCGTAACCCAAAATGTCGGAATACCGACACTCCCACGTGTGTTGCCGAAATTCGTTTGGAATTACAATAATACATTATAAAGTACACACTCGTACTATGCTGCACCACGGGTTATTGCCTTGAAAGGAATAAGTGTTTGAGTAAATATTCATTGAATTCCCCAGAGTAAATATTACATAATATGGGGTGTTTTTTCCATGTTTGTTATTACTTAAAAAGAGCTAATCGAGTTTCTATGTACGCAGCTCGTCAGTTCAAATATAGATTTACTCAAGTTTCAGAACAATCAAAACATCACGGTACTTTTTATTTTCATGCATAATATTATTGTACGAACTAATAATTATTTTAACATCACATTGTTTTTTGTTTTTTGTTTTTTGTTTCTTGTTTAGTAAGTTTTTCATTATTTTTCATTTCAATGTTACATTTAACTAAAAATGTTTTTAATTAAATACATTTTATTATAATATAGAATTATTAAAGTACTTTATTATAACATTTTAAAATTATTATTCTTGGTTTTCTTAAAATTGCATCATGAATGATCCCATTCCTCACTGCAATTTTAATCTAGTATACTCGTAATGTATGGATTGCTGCAGTGTTATTAACAAACATTTATAAAAGGGGCAATGGTTTTTTCGTTTAAAATTACCATACTGTAAAACTGTGAGCATCTAACCAACCTTTGGATGTAGGTATAAAGCCTTGAGTAGGCATTAAACGATTAAACTATTATAACTACTGATAATATGAACCTGAATGAGACTGTTTGATAGTGAGATTAATTTTTCGTGTTCTAACTGATAGGACTATCAGAGATTTTACTTGATATAATTATATTTAATGTGTGAATGTTCAATGGTAATCAATAAGTTTTACTTAAATTATTATCGATCGAAAAGAGCGGCAGACAGGAATGAAGTACTCATTTTTGTAATCGAGTTCGTTAGTCGGGAGAAAACAACTATATACTATTGTCAGTAATTTATTTTCCTTCGTTTCCCCCACCCCTGCAAAAAAAAAAACTATTTAAACGACGTGACTGAAGGGTATAACGATATAACTTAATTTCCGGTCCAAAAAGAAAGGGAAAAATACACACTAAAGGAAAACTTATTCTAAAGAATTTCCCTGGTTTATTTTCCACGCCCGATATCGAATCTGTATATATATTATTTCAGTCGGTATAGTCTTGGTGATTTCGGTATGTATCGATATTGTGGAACGCTCGACAATTTATTATTATTGTATACTGCACACATTATTGCACCGAACGATGATATTATTATGGTAATATTATTGTCGAACGACGTCTCACGTCGTGCGTCCGTAAAATAATATAATACATCATAATATATAATCAAACAAGTCCATAATAATAACGTTTTAAGGACAAGAACACTCAATGGGAAATACCTTAACACATAATATATGATACAAAATATACTGTATATTATAGCAATGATCGGATTTCCAATAATGTATCATATTATTATTATTATTATTATTATTATGACTTTTACACGTGAAATGCTGCGTATATATTACACTGCGATTTCTACACGCACGACGCATTTGTTATTTACTGTTTATACTTTATAATAATAATACGTCAACATAATATGCAATATATACCAGATGATCCATTCAACATTCATAATTTCGAAAACGTTAATAATGTTTAAAAATATGTATTTTTCGTAATTTGAAGTTGTTAAAAACAACATTTTTCATGTTTATTTCAAACTATTTTTTACTGTAATTGACTTCATTTACCATGAAACCGTGATTTTTAAATTCCTTTTTTCACATCGGACACACCGGAAAATTTTGGACCACTACTATGCGCTCATCAAAATTTTAAATATTCAAAGTTATTAAACTATAAATG
This sequence comes from Diuraphis noxia, assembly GCF_037042655.1. Lineage (NCBI taxonomy): Eukaryota > Metazoa > Arthropoda > Insecta > Hemiptera > Aphididae > Diuraphis > Diuraphis noxia. The sequence continues at coordinate 15,867,461 of NW_028301712.1, read as the reverse complement.
TCCAAAATTCAATTTTAATAGATCGAAATACTTTGAATAATATTTTTCTCGAGAGTATGAAATTCAGAGTTTTGTGATCATAAAAAAGATTAAAAACTTAAAAATTCTTAACGATAAAAAATATGATTTTTTTTCTTCAAAAATTTTGTTTTAAAAATGTATGTATATTAATTAAATATATTCAAAAACGTTTTTTGACAATTATAATGAGTGTTTTGCGTCAAATTGATCACTCAATATATTATTATGTTTGTATAAATCTAATCCAATTCCCTTATTAAAATTTGGAACTCCAACCACGTATGCATATCTAAAAAAATGAAAATAATATAAAATGCTGTGGACGAGCACAATTTACGATATCTTGTAAGTTATAATATTATGTTCTATGAATAATGCAACGAAACAAGTGTGTAGGTGGTCCACTGTTCATTATTTTACGCCACAAAATTGTTTTTACGGTGTATTTCGGTCGCATATATACATATAAAATATACAAATCCTCTACCTCACCACTCCGCTCGACAAAACAATAAAATTTGAGTCATAAATTTTTAGATACGAACTAACATTAAACATACTCATATCCATTAGCGCAACTAGGTCTAAAATATTAGGGGGGGCTGAAGCCCTACAAATAAATTTAGTCAATGCTTCGCCCCTCATACCCCCCATTGCCGCAGCCACAGAACAATAATTATTAATTGAAATTAAAAACAATCATAAAATATTATTACCATACTATATTATTAAAAATCATGTATCTACTTCTATGAAGTATGTTTTACATAAAATATGACATAATCCATAATCTCATAGATTATAATTTGTAATTTACATCTTAAGATCTATCCGTCTATTTTTATTATTAGTTATAAAATGTTCTAAGACAGTATCACTGTCTATGTTATTAGTTAAATCTCTTTCAATGCTTAATAAAGCTAAATTTGAAAAACGGTATTGTAACATTGTTGAACATAGCCAATTTTTTTACCTGCCGCATAGCAGAGAACGCTCTTTCACATGTAGCACTACTAATATGAATTGTATAAGCTATGTTCAACAATTTATATAAGTTTGGAAAAGTGTTAGTTGATACAATTTCAGCTATTCCTGCAAGTGCCATTATTTTATCATCGGTAGATTGTTTTTTAAGATTTTTTGCAACCATCATTTCTGCCTTTAAACTTTCCACATCGATATTTAATAAATTCTATACAAAAATAAATTGGCATTAGTATTGTTTTTCATTAATGTTTAATTTAAAAACAATTAATTAACTTACTTTATAATGGTTTATAAATGTAAGGCTTTTTGAATAGTCAAACATTAAAAAGCCATCCACACTATTAGCCAACTTCATACTTTTTTTTGAAAATCTCATTTTAAGATTCATCATTACAGTGTCCAAAATAATAAAATACTTGACACGATAGCATGTCATAATATAATTTAAACTATGCTCTTCACTTTCACCAGTATTTACTTAGTTTATTTGGCTGTGTTCTTTTTCTCTTAGATCCTAATAAATTTATATTTATACAATTTACTTTTGAATAACTCTCTGCATCATGTACTCATATTATTTAGTATTTATCTTACTATCCCATGTTTAAATTATCATTAAAATTTAAATAATCGAAAAAATGGGGGGCTAAGCACCCTAAGCCCCCCTAGTTGCGCCAATGCCCATATCGCACGCATTTTTTATTTGAATGGTGTAATATTTTTATATTTCTTGGTCTATGGTGCTGCCAGTCTGTGGCTTCTCCATCAAATATTTCTGACAGTAAATTTCTAGAAACACTTGTGCCGGGTTGCATAAACGATCGATAAGAAGTTATCGGTTTGATAATACAGAAATCGGATCGATTAGAATATTGTCTGTTGCATAAACGATTTTTATCTCGTATCGATCCGATAAATATGTTGCTATCGGTTCGATAACTTGAAGACCCGATTTTGGTTCGATAAATATCAAAAAGAACTCTATAACTTTATTGAACTGATAACAGTGTGTTTTAATGATAACATCGATTGACTTATCACTTTTTTGTTAGTGATTTGGTAATCAATAACCACATAACCACGGTTAACGAACGAACCATTGAACTTAATGGAATTATTTGTGCAACCGAACACTACTTTGTGGATTCAATAAAGATGTTTATCAAACCGATATCACATCTTATTGAACTGTTTTTATCGACCGTTTATGCAACCCGGCATTGAGCTCACTATACAAAATGTGCAGTTGGATTAATAATTAAGTTTAAAAAAATAAAAATAAAATAAATTAAAAATACTTCTTTGCAAATTTATATAATTTTCGAAAATATTGCCAATGATCTATTGTCAACAACAACAACTACAATATTCATTTAGCTTCTCATACTACATAATCAATAGTAAAATGATAATATACATATATATTCCAGTCACCCTTTCATAAATAAATTTAGTCAATATTTGCTTAAAAAAATAATATTGATATGAGAACTTCAATGCCTGTGCAATGAATGTGTGTAGAAATTTGAATTAAAATGTATTCTGTGCATATTTTTCATTTTATACAAGACTTACGTTCAGTTACGATGAATAGGAGTTTATATAAGCTCAAGACAAACAATAGGTGTACGCAATATGTATAGAGCATTAATATTTACCTAAACGTGTAAGACTTCATGCTTGTTATATTATTATACATATTTTAATTTTGTTATAAAAAGTAGGATATACCTGTTTTTGCATCAAAGCAGTTTATCTTACAAACAAATTAAAAATATTTGCGAACATTTAATATGATTTTATGCTTGAAAAAATCATCATTTCAATTTATAATACATTTTAGTTGGTAGGTGGGTAAGTAGGAAGTAAAACTTTTTTATTTATAACGGTGCAGAGACAATTTATTGCTATTGTGATTTTTATTGTATTTATTAAAAATAGAATACTACTTTAGTGCCTATGCTTTTTTTTATCATTGCATAACTTTGTACATTTTATACGATAAGTAGTTGAATTTTAAACTTAAATGGTAAAAGAAAGATTTATATTTATTTATGATATGGCAATCCGCAGGTTATGACATATTATTTTGTGCTTTGATAATTTTCAGCCAAGAGATTTATTTAAAATCAGAAACTACATATTGCGTGCAAACTGTTCTTTGGGAACGTGGAAAAATTAAGACATTTTGTACCAGAGTAAGATTTATTTCTTAAAACTTATTTCTGTAGTTCTGGTATATAATAATAATGACGAATTTTCTAATAAGAATCGTACAAATAATAATATACGTGGAAAATTCAACAGATGTACACACTATTGCAATTACTCCAACAGTCACAGACGAATTTTGAAGAACGCGAACTCTGTGTGACAATTCAGAGCTGCAATATCTCAGCGTTTTAATTTTTTTTAAGCTTATTTCAAATATTCACGCCGTAAAAGACAAATTAAGAATGACTTTCCGGAACAAAGGAGAGCGAATAATAACGATAAAATTGTTTTTAAATTCTGTTCGCATATACAGTCTCTGCGCATTATTAGTGTCTAATAGGCTAATAGCCTAGAGTTATAGGTATAATCTGCTTGGTTGAAAATTAACATATTATTATTTAGAAGAGTGCAATGAAAATAATATTATGTAAAATAAATGACCAGACGGACGAAAGTATTTACATACCTTCATGAAATGCATTTTATATTATTATTATATCGTTATTCATTACATGCCTTTAAATAAAAATATAATACCTATCGACGATGATCGTTAATAATGTGTCATAATGATAGTATGATTCAATAATACATACTACGAAAATAATTGATTCACAACAATACTAATGATATTGTCACCAAGATTGATACGATTTGATTATTATTGAACGTGTCTGTTGCGTCATGAATATTGACGGTGACAGACTTGATTTCAAGCTGCGCAAGGCGCAATTCACCTGTAGGTAGTAAGAAGTCACGAAACGCATTGTTGGACGTACGCTGTGACAACCGCACTTTCCTTACCACTTTTATCAAATCGTCAAACGAATTTAAAAATGAAAAACCAACAATTAGTATAGTTTTGTAGTTATATAGTTATGTACTAATGTTATGAGAACATCAAATCAAATTTTGAATATTCAATCTAAAAATCAAAATACTGGAGTAATAATTTGATTTCACGTTTGTTGAAGTACGTTACTATAATGGTATGTTATACTGTTATTATAAGTACTTAATTAATTAGTAATCGATTATTAGTTTTATTTTTTTAATAATTAATGGGTGTAACTAGGTAACATGATTTTTAATATGCAACTTTCATAGTTATTATATATATATATATAAAATAATATGTGTACTTATAGGTATTTATATATTTTTTTATTTGTCCCGGAAACTATAACCATTAGCTATTTTAGGGGTTAGTTCAGTTGGTACGATAGCTAAAAATTTGTCCACTATAAGAACAGTGGGGAGTCACCCATCCAGGAACTAATGTAAGCATTCGATGCGTATTCTCAATCACGTTGCGTGACTGATTGCAGCAACCGTACCAACCAAGCCACTAATATTATATTATATATTCTCTAGCTATATATCAAAAATTAGGTTATCAATATTATGCGCGTGTTGTGTACATATTTAGATATCAGATATATTTTGGGTTTACTAACTACCTGTGGGAGGGAAGGGGGCGTTAGCCTTTTCAAACCTCACTATAGTTACGTCAATGGAATAATTTCAATTCATATAATATAATCGAAATTTGCTGGCTCAAATTACTAGTTATACACATCGAGTATAAAGCCATAATGGTGATAGTCACTAATAGGGCTGTAATTCTAACATTTTATTACATCCTAAAGACAGCATACAAATTTTTTTTCAAAAATATTTTCATTACTCCAAAGTTGAGCCTTATCGGTCAGCTCATACGCGTTGCATTTGCTTGTGCGTCTGGCCACACCAGCTATCCGAGTGTCTATATACATATATATAATATTATGGTTGTGTGAGAGGAGACGAAAACTATTCATCACCCGAGAACCGTGTATATTCTCTGCCAGTGCATTCGATGCCGACCCAATGACGACAGCACTCGAACGAACATTAGCGCTTTGTCAGTGATTAATTTCGATTTACCGGTAGCGCTCGAACAGACGATGGCCGTTAGCAGCCACCTTATATACGTGGCTATATATATGTATATGTATCATATACGTGCATATACATAATGCATATGGGCATGTCCGGTTGTGTGATGTATAATACATTGTACGCAGTACATGCATATACAGGGTGATTCTTTTATCAAATAACACTTATATGGTGTTTGTGTGTAAATACCACCTAACATACACCTATAACACACAAACACCACCCAAAACCACCCAACTTTGGGAGGCTATATCTTGTAAACGGATTAACGAAAAATGAAAATTTAAACGTGAAAATTCATTGAAAAAATAGACTTTTTAGTTTATGAAATTTTAAGTATAGGCTGTCATTTGAAAATCAAAAGTTTATAATGGTTAACCTGATAAATAAAAGGGTGAATATATTTAAAAAAATATATAGTTCTAGAACAAGATGGTTCTAAAATTTTGAAAAAAAAAAATTTGAAAAAAGTCAATAGTTTTTGAAATAATGAGTGTTGTTTGATAAAAGAATCACCCTGTATATTATACATGTGTATGGTGTATGCGATTATTTTATGATATACCGCCGCCACTTGTTAGTTCTTCTTTTACCTTCTCACGCATCCGCGGTCGTAGGCGTGTCTAATTTTGCATGTTGCTTCTTTGATAATAATAATATGCTTGATACCATTTTTTTTCTCGCAGATTAATAGTTATTATAATTTACCTACGTTTGGAAAACGGGTTTCAAAACTTTGTATCCACTCGACGACGTGCTTGCCCACACCCAAATGTTTTAAATATACGCATCGGTATTATTATCATAATGAATGTAGGTAACCAGATCATTTTCTCCTCTCCAGACTCTCTATATAACATACAATAATTGTATAATATTATGTTATTTGTATCTACGCACATCACATCGCGATGGGAATGTATAACATCCCGTAAATTGGATTACACGTGTGGCGTTGAAATATTCATCAAAAATATTGATTAAAAACTGTAGGCGTGTTATATTCAGGTGGTGTCTACAACAAATGTTTTTTGATTATCGTTGCACATAATACCTTACATTGAAAATACTATTACAGTAGCTTTTATAATATAAATATGTAATCGCTACCAATGGTCAATGAGTGCCTACTTATAATATATAGGTATTAGGATATAATAGGATATATTATATTGTTATATCCCATTACCGCGTTTTATAGTGGTCCCAGTGTGTTGGTGTGAATCGAATAGAATAATAATTGAATAATTAGGTACATAGGTATATATCCAATATACAAACGGTAAAATTATTATTTATATTATTATATTAGTATGAATTTTAATAGTGATCATCGTTACGTTGGGATAAAATATTGTTACTATTAATATAAATTGTCAATACTCACTAGTCACATATTATAATAAACCGTATTCGATATTTCAATCTAGTATTGAAATATTTAATTCAGACATTTACTCAAATTTAAAAGGTTATGCAACAAATCAAAATATTATTCTCAATCGTTTGAAGTGTAATATTATAATATGGTTATATTGATTAGGATATCAGAATGTAGGCGAGTATAAATGTTATTGATTCAATGACGAATAGCGAGCATAAAATCACTGTTACACTACTAACAATTTTGACTCTGTATGTTTTATAAACTTATGATAAATATTAAATACATAACCAAAGAGCGAGTAAATTCAAACTATTTAACAAACATATTGACTTAGTATTTATTATATTCCCATAAGTAATCGAAATGTGTAGCCCTCCAAGTTTTGAACTCATAAGTAGTATTTGATTAGGTATAGGTACCTACTTAAGTAAAGTTCCCTAATAATTGTATTGTTACCTAAATAATACATGGAGTTTGATATGTTTTGTATTTGTTTGAGAAATTAACTGTTCAAACGTAATAATAAAGTAAATGCATTGTTAATTTTCTTTTTTAACACCGCAAAATATAATTTGATTGCAAACTATCAATTATAAACCAACTAATTATTAACAAATATTTATTTATTTCACATATTGACAACATACCAATTGAAGATTATTATGTATTATAATTTAAATACTATAGTATAGTGCCGACATAAAATGTAGAAAGTTCAATTGACTCTTCAGTTTTTTATTATACCGAAATCGATTGTTTTACACAATAATTGCTTAATATTTTTGCATACGCGTTACAAATTAAAATTTTTATCAAACATCATTGTAATACTACTTTTTCAAAAGATAGCCTTTACTGATAAAACCCAATAAATTTAAGACTTAGATACAGATAAAGATAGGAATTAATAAGGTATTACAATAATGTACTTTCATAAAGTTATCCATACCTATTTGAAGCATGTACATTGTACAGTTTAAATTTTTTTATTAAGATGTCATGTGTTTTTAAGTTAAAAACAAAAATGAATTTTAAAATTATTTAATCTTGTTATTTAATTTTAACAAGGTGTATATTTTTTACAGTTTTTTTGGTATTAAATCATAAGTCATAACTGCGAGATATTACCATTAAACATAAGTTAAATCTATAGAACCATTTATTATGCATATCGAACAATTGAAAAAAATAGCTTATTTTTTAATCGAGTACATACGTGCCAAAAAATAAAAAAATAAAAATTCTGACCATCCGTGGGTACAGAATTCTAATAAAAATTCAACGTAAATATTATAGTTACTACGTGACCAATGATCATTATTTATTATTATTTATTTTATATTGCTCCACACAACGATGGTATGCAAATATTCATAATATTAATATAAATTGTATTATTCGCACCTGATACTCGGCTGGCGTTCAGAAAACAAAACCCACCAACAACATTAATCAAAACGAGTGTTATACTCGTAGTTTAGGGACGTCCATTCACGTATAATAGGGATTTGTCACGTCGACGAGAAAGATACAATCTTATAAAGGCCAACATGTCTACATATCTTAAATTCGTTGTTAGGCATAGTACGTATTATATACAGAAATAATAAAATGACACAAAATGTTAGTTTTGTTAACTTACCACTCAATATAAATGTTGAATACAATTTTATTGTGATATGATTTAAACAATAAGAATTACAAAATACCAACAACATGGGAATACAATGAGTGTAAACCGTATAAATGTGCATTGTATACATATTATATGAGATTGTTGCCTTTAGAAAAGAAACCTTAAGTATAAAATCAACCGAATAATAATAAACGTACCTGAAATGAATCATAACGCAGAAATTTAAAACGATAATACTTTTTTTTAATTTTATCGTTTTCATGCAAATAGCGCGTATATTATGATATTCGCACCCATGATAATAATATAAGTCCTAAGTTATTATTTTCCTTCGTGTGTGGTCCGAAATAACATACTGTGTTTACAGACAACACAGACACGAAATCTATCAAAACTCAACAATGAATTTCACGTCCTTTTTATTCAAATGCCACAGATTGAGACTCGCTGAAAGCTTTTTTTGCAGAGCCCTTAATCTATTTTACCATTACCTACATTTCACATTGATATTATGTATTTATAAAAATACATTTTAATACTATAGCTTATTTTACAGCTTAAAATAGCCGTTCACTGAATTTCCACACACATGTTTAGCATATGATTGGGTATATATTTATACTATCCTAGTAGCCGCATATAGTTCATTGAACTTAAATAATTAGCGTGCGAAAAATTCTATGTATGAATTCTGAACATGACTAATTAAAAAAATTATTTAATTTTGTTGATGATTTTTTAGACGATTTAACTTTTAAAATTATATAATTTGAAGTGTAATTAGACAAAATATTATAGTCAATTAAATTTTGATACTTTCAACCAAAACATTTTTCTGTATGAATACATAAGATAAATTAGTAACTATTTGAATAAATAAACGTTGTTTTTATCAGAGATGTAAGCTTGGTAAATGTACCGGTGAGGTAAGAGATATAGGTACTTTATAAAATTTGTTAATAGCTTAATATTGATAATTATATATATATATATATAATACATTAATATTTTCCAAATTAACAATATGTACAACTTAGCATAAAAAATTCTAAGTATCTGCTTAGATGTGTTCTTGGGTAGTGTCTTCGAATAGTAGTTATGCCTACCTTATTTGTTTTGGCTGAAATTTAAACTTTTAATAAAACGCTTTATACACATTGATCTCGACAGTATTTATTATATATTTATAGAACAATATAAAAGGCATAAAATATTATGACATTTAAAGATAATAGTTGTAAAAATACTTATTGTCGTTAATGACATATACTAATACTTTAAAGCATATTGTTTATGCTTTGAATGACTGAGTGAGACGGCTACATATTGAAGTTGATTTGATTAATTTGGAATTTATTTTATAAGTACCAACATTTTATTTGAAAAAATAACAATATAATGAAGATAAAATAAAATATCCTAGTCTGACAAACCATCTCTGCTCAGACTCGTATTTCGTATTCAATGATATTATATCATTGATTCGAATTTAATACCGTCCATACAGTAACCCATTTGTAACCTATTGTGCAGAAACTAAATTGTTTTTATGTCAAACTAAGGCATTTTATTTGCATATTTATAAGACGAATCCAATCATCAGAATTATGTGAGAATATGAGATAGGATGAATAATATTAATAATTAATAATAATCTTAAAACTTATTTGCAAACCTAAAGAATTTCTTTCAATTATTATTATTGTAAAACAATATATATATATATGAAGGATATATAATCAATGTAAAATGTATATATTTTATATTTTATTTATTTTATTGTTTAACAAATGGTTAGTCCCGTGAAAAAAATCTGTGTTTCATCAAACAGAATATAAATTATTTTGCATTGAGTTGGCATGCGGAAAATTTGATCAACCTTGTTCAATTTATTTGACTCGTTAGAATTTTTTTTTTAAATAATTTGACGAGAAAAATATAAGTTCACGAATTTAATTAATTGATTCTAAAGGGTTCTATAAAGTAATTGCCTTTCTTATTATGACATATTTATCATTCATGATGATTCTTCGAATTTATTTATTGTTTTCCTAATATAGATAGTAAAATGCCTTCATTTTTTACATTTTATTTGAAATATATAAAATTAATTATATTATATCACATTACACTTTTATTTCTTTTAATAAATAACGTCGTTTTAAAGTTAAAAAAAAAAAATGTATCGAACATTTTTTTCTTAAACAATTTTTCCAGCATCATAGTACCATTGATTATAAAAATATTAGTATGTTTTATATTAATCAATGATAATATTACTGTCGTGATAGATTTTATACTTCAAGAAACTTATAATTGAATGAGTATAGAATTTATTTTGTACCTTTGTATATTTTTCAACCAATTTTCCCAATTATCTCCATAAAAAATAAGTGTTTCTTCTACCAAAATGTAAAGTTAGTGTTATTAGTGTATTACATAAATTATATAAATTTAGGTAGGTATCTATTAGTACAAAGCTTAACATATATGTATTTTTTTAATTTCTTAATTAAAAAAAAAAAAATGTAATAAATGTATATAATTCTACCTTAGAGACTACAATGCAAAGCTTGTACAAAATAACTATAATACCGATCACTAAAATAATATAATAAAATGATCATACCTATTAAGATACAAATTAATTGAATTCTTTGTAGAGTGGAAGAGGGGAAATAAAATACATAGCTTTTTAAGGAAAGTTATTATTATTAATACATTATAGTATTATACATACAAACATATTATGTACATAGCTATATTATCTATAGTTAAAAATATAATATATTATTATCTGTTGTTACCTAGGTATGTGTTATGTTTATTGCATACAGTTTATTTTATGTTGGTATAAAATCTGTTACAGGAAAAAATTATGAGATAATAATTTAAGACGAAACTTTTAAATGTATACTTATATAGTTAAATAAAAGCTCTTTGGAGACGAATGCATCTTTATGCTAATAGATTTAAGTGCTTAGAGTTGGAATTTCCGACAAACAAATAGGGCAAGGGAATATATTATGAGTATTGAAAAGTTTAAAGTGTCTTAAAAAGAAAGTTTTACAATTTAGATAACATGGTATCGAAAATAGAACACATCATAACTCTACATTTTAAGAGGCATACAATAACGTCTTATATGAAGTAAAAATATGACATCATAATGGCATAATAAGATTGAATAATAATATTGCTCAAACCATGATTTTTTTAAACATATTTAAAGTATTTGATTATTTGAATCAAATACTCGAAGGTGTAGTTTTTAGATTTTAGTTATTAAAATGTATATATCAAATATAATAATTCTTGAGTATGGTTTACATAAATAAAAGATCTTAATACAATCTAGTAATACCTACCAACTAATTTTATTTGGACAATGCATACAAATTATAAAATAATTATAACTGTCCTGTGAATACATTTTATTGGTAAGCAATAAACCTTTGTGAATCAACTGCTATTCAAATTAAAATATCAAGTCAGTAGTCACTATTACTCGTGGAAGTACAAAATGTTTACGCTGAAAAACTTAGATCAATACAAATAATTTTTTTTTATTACAGTCAATCTTGGTATCGATAATAGTAATTTCTCATGGTTACCATTATTATTTTTTCATCATGTTCAGGTAATTTTATTAAATTTTAGTTTGCCATTTTTAGTGACTCAATATTTCAGTGTATTATAATTTTATTTTTTCATTTAGCATGCTAAGTAAAATATAAAGTCATTATTATTCGACAATTCATTATATTGCATCGTTTGTGGCTAACATATCATACAACTATTCAATTCTCGATCGAGGCTCTATGCGCGATAGTGAATTCTAAGTTAAACCTTCGTATATTTAAAATTTCACTTATTTACTTAATAATATTATTGTTTCGGAATCAATCTGAATATCTAGCCATTAGTCAATTAGTTATTGTATGCGCATGGAAACTCGTCATAATATTGCTATAGTAGTAATGCAGTCGTTTCATCAACTATCCCTGAAAATAACGATTTAACATGTCAATTGTCACGTCTCTCGTCGCAAATACTAAAAGCAGAAGCCATTGTCATCATATTATTATCATTCGATAATCAGTCAAATACACAAATACTGTCTCATGTGACTATTTCTACTCGATGAACATATTATTATATTATTGCACTATATTATATATACTATACCTACTGTCAGTCGTGACTCGTGAGTCTATTCTTCTTTTCTATACGTTATTACGTACACATAGTAGTAATGCTTTATTTGTGATACAACGGGGAACAAAGCGTTGAGTGCTTTAACAAGTAAACCTGTTAAAATTAATCGATTAAAACATATTATAATTATTATTATTCATCACGGTTCTCCACTGATATTTTGTATGGCAGAAATAAATGTAAATTCGACTTTAAGCGCACATGTCGCAGATATATTAAAATGATAATAATATTTTCGACGATTAATTATTTTTAATACTGTTTCTGCAGTAGAATCTTTATTTTACAAATAAAAACAGACCTAAAAAGCGAAGAAGAATTTGTCGGACAAGAAAAGTCAAAACATACATTAATTTTCTTCAAAATGTTATATGTTTCTTGTTGCTATTAATATATATATATATATTTTTTTTTTTAAAGAAAAATGTCACGAACAATGGTTTGGTTTTTTCTACTTCAAAACTGATAAAGATTAATTTTTCTTCGTTTATCTTTTTCTCTAGTATAACTATCATATTTTAGATTCAGAAAGAATATAATCACGTTGTCTTTTGTTTCTGATTAAATGACGACCATAATAATATACGGTCGATTTCTGCTTTGATTTGATTGTATGAGAAAATCTATCTATATTATGTATTATATAAATGAATTTCTGTCTATCTGTTTGTTCTTTATGCATTCCTCAACGCTTGGACGGATTAGGACGAAATTTGGTACAGAGACATATTAGACCTATGGGCAGAAGATAGGATAAGTTAAAAAATGACAAGCGTAAATAACAACTTTCACTTGAATATTTGAATTGTCAGACTTTTCTCGATAAAACGATTAATTTACATAATGATAAACTATAAATTGAACATCGTCGTCAGATTATAACTTAGTATATTTTAACCATTATCTATCTATATGTATAAAAATATACTGCTAGCTAGTAACAAAATTTAACACACAGTTTGAGACATATAAGAAGTAGGATTTTTAACGAGCTATACGAAGTTTACGGGTTCAGCTAGTATTGTATAAAACCCAGATTGAAACTGTTGGACGTCAAATGAATGTTATTATATAATCATAGATACAACTAAAGCCAATTATTTGGAGGAAGGAGACTTATCGTTTCCCAATGTTCAATCGAATGTGTTTCTACCCTTTGCACTAGGTAACTAATAAGAGTGACATAAGTTTAGCATATTATTTTTAACTTTATCGAATAAATACATCATACATTTTTTTCCTATGAACTTAAAGCCGATAATAGTGTGTTATTTCTTTTTCATACTAAATAACTAAAGCGTTTAAATAATATAAGAAGGTACCTATTTATTCATTAAACATAATATTTTAAACTATGAATAAAATGAAAAATATAAAATTATTACAATTCTGAATTCATAGTTAAGAATATAAATGAAAAATTAGCGGAAAATATAATCGTACAAGAACCAAGTGCATAAATAATAAATTAATTAAGCACATAATTTTACATTTTAGAACCTAAATTCGTTAGCGTTTATAAATTGACCGTATTTAATGCATTGTTAGTATTTGTAGTAGTTTGTAGTTTGTTAAAACTTTTGTTTTGTGGTAAGGATGGAAGTGATGGAACGTTTCCACCAATTCGCTGTACTTTTAATATAAAACGTACACTTTTCAGTCGGTTAAATTGTTATCTACAACACAATTATTAATCTACTTTCAGTTGTTTAATTTATTTCTCATTTGATATTTGAGTGTAGATCTAAAAATAAATATGATGCCGCTGATATTATACACGCAAATATGCATAGTGTACTTATTCTGATAGATTATATTACAATATTATAATATTGTGGTTTTTTTTTTTATTAACACAAATACTCAATACCTAATAATTAGGCATTGTTCCGAGAAAACAAAAACAGCCATTTATTATTTATATGTTATTTTGTGATAAATTATTAAGAAAATAATAACTATAATAATTCAAATTAAAAATCAATTACATTTTTTTAAATGTTCAATGATACAGTATCTAATCATTAGTATAGTGCAATAGGTTCATTAAAATATAAATTACAAATCCATGCATAACATTTTATTTTTTATTTTTATTAGAATTAATGCTTCAACTACTAAGGTCATTAGCCTAGTACCTACTATGTTGGGGGACGGTTGGCTGGAACACGTTTTGTATGTATGGCAAGGATTTGTTGCTAAAAATCTGGGTGGTCACCCATCTGGGAGCTAATAACAACGGCCGTAACGTATCTACACTCGATACGTAGTACTGTTACGCAGTCGAGATGAGTACCTACGACCGCATCACACCACATTAATATTTTACTGTAGATATTAAATTTGGCTTACAAATTACAATAGAACCAAAGCTAAATGTATTATCATTGATTATACATTCTATGGAAAATGCCAATTTATAATCAATGGTAGAATTATGCATTGTATAAATATGCTCTTGAAAACTAATTTTAGCTACAACAACATCATGTTCAAAAAACTAGGGGATTTTGGTTAAAACTTGGAGCGCTAAATCTGAGAAAGTTTTTATTGCACTCATTAAAAAACTTATTGCGCATATGGAAATAATGCAGGAATATGATGTATTGCCTATCAAACGGCGTCACTTATAATTTCACTGCTAAAGAAATGAAATTCAAAGTTAATTCGCTTGTGCTATAATATTATATATTATCACGTGAGCCTTGTTTGGTCGTGAAAAAATTCGTAATGACATTCGGAAAACTATATATTATATAATATAATATTATATATTTATTTATATATAATATAATATTTATTATATTATATTATATTATATATTATATTTATATATTATAAACTATGTATTTCAGTATAGAACAATTAACGATACAATAATAATTATTTCTGATGTAATTTATATAAAAATAATAATAAAACACGCATAGGTGCCTATAATACTTTAATGCAAATTGCATACCAATTACACCGGTCGAAATTGAATTTACGCGAAAGGAGGTGAATTTTTAAATTTTCCGTCCGCAGACATCATTCGGCTTGTCTATATAATTTATTTTATCACCGATGTAAATGTGTAATACCTACACAATAATGATTATTATTGTATAGTAGCAAACATAATATGATGTAGTGCCTGCTACAATGTGTAGGTACTGTGCACACGGGGTATAACGTTTCACAATTATTATTTACTCGTTTTCCATCACTTCGTGGTGCATGGTATTATAATATTGTAATATTATAACATGTATGACGGTGCGCCTGCTGTACAATAATAATAATAATATGATATGAGTATAGGTAGCAAGCGAATCGGTCAACTCAATAACGATCGAGCCACTGAGGTCGTGCCGATGTATTAAATGTACATCGCCGGTCGGAATAGGGACGTTAATTTGGTAAAGCCTATAGTTTTAAGTATGATTGATTAATGATGTGTTTTTCGCAACGCTCTCGCGCACACTTAGCTTAATTGTTTGTACGCGGACAACGATATTTACAAACGGTCGGTCGTTCGCACGCTGCACGCCATATTCTTTGTTATTACTATCGGTTTATATCGCTTTAACATTTTAACGTAATCATTATTATTACATTGTTCTATATACCAGAAAACAAATATCCGTCATCGTATTATTATTATTATGTAGTAAACCCCGCGCGTACATGCGCACAGCTCGGATAAATCGTTTTAATATTTCATTCGCTATGTGGTACTGCTCCTCTTTGTCGTCCTCCGCGGATCGCGGATCGTGGTCAAAGAGAACATTGCTGAACGGAAGTGTTACACCGCTAGACAGGAAATATCCACTGTTCTTTTGTGAACGACACGTACCGTATTGCGGCGAGACAAAGAAACGAACCCCCTTGAAAGGAAGCTTAAATTAATTTCCCGGGTGATAAATGCGATTACGATGTACGTAATTAATAACATTTTGCGATAACGAATGGGAATTTAAAACGTTTATCTTTTTATTTTACTATCGATTATGATCATTAAAATGAGAAAAAGTAATTATTCAAATAATGGCGACAATGGTGTACAACCTTTTGTCGTCGAGGTATTTTACGTAGCTATACCTAGGTACTTAAATTAATTCACATTTTATCTTTGTTTTTTTTTTAAAACAATATATATACTTACAAAATTTTTTGTAATAAAAAGACGATTATTTTAAAAGAATTATACATATATTAAATTAGTTTGTCTTAAATACCGAAATCTGTAATACGTTTTAATACCTACTTAACTAAATAATTTTAACGTCATGAATCACGATATTCTTTTCCTTTAATAATAAATTGCATGCATAAATACCTTATAAGTTATTAATATTCTTTTTTTGAAATATACATAATATGTAGGTACATTGGTTCATTCATTATGTATGCGTAGGTTTGGCGAACCAACCTGTATATTAATTATATACCGGTGCCTACAGAAAAACAAATTTAAAAATCTTATAAATAACGATAGGTATTGATTAATTACTATAAAATATATATTTTATAACTAATTAAATTGTACATGGGCATCGCGTGGAGTCGACTTTCATCGTACCATATAATTTAAACGTCGATCGAATTTATTTAAGAAGAAAAAAAAGCCGATGGCATTACGATTTACGATGTAGATAATTGATTGTAATTCCAGCAGAATAAAAGGCGCGCGTACACTTGAATCGCCACTAAGTCGTCGTCGTCAACAATCAGGCAAAAACATAAATCGTACCTACCCGTGTACAAACGGAAAGTGATACGAAATATACTTCAGTTGAGGAGGGAAAGAGGAATAACAACAACATGCATTCGAGAAGGACATTGTATATTATATTTACAGACTTAAAGTTGATTGTGTTGTCTTATTTTCTCACAAGTATTGTATACAAACACTTTGACAGCAAGCAGTGAATTGGTACGACGACGTATTTTTCAGGGACGATATGCGATATAATAATATAATAGTAATCGTCATCTTATATAATAGACTTGCAAGATATATCGGATATAATATAATACATTTTGTGAAGAAGATATAAATTTATATATATATATATATATATATATATATTATTTTTGGTATACATATATGCACACGACTTACTATGTACCCTAAGTGAATTCGCATTGTCAATATACATTACACATAATATATATAAGCACAAATGGAAGTCTTATGATTGTATTTGTTATTATTTTTGGCCACACAAAGCCACGAGCAGAGATGTTCACTTTCTTTTTAGATTCAGACATCAGTGTAACTTTTTTATTCAAATATAATTTATAGTTATGTCAGGTATACATAAAGAAAATCCGGGCAAAGTTAATTTGAATTTTTAAGACTATTGTGATAGGTAATACAATTTTACACATATAACTTTAAAATACTTAATTTATTTATAATCAAATACCTGAAAATATAGTGGTTCATAACAAAATCATTAGAAATACCTTTAAATACTCATTATAGGAAATTAAATCATGTCAAACAATAACAATTTATATAAATTTTTCATTTTATAGCATAAGTAATATGCATACAAAATTTCACATCATAAATTTTAATTAAGAAAAAAATTAATATATTTAAATATTTAAATATTTTCAACAAAAATAAATTAAAACTAGTATAAGAGGTAGGTGTTTAGAAAAATAAGCAAAGTTATAAAAATTATTATTCGGTTATTATAAAAATATATGCTCATATTCTTATCTTGTATATAATATTATTTTAAAAACAACTGGAGTAAAAAAAAATATTTTTAACAAACAGCTTATTAGTTGCGTCGTGTGATATCAATCCATTAATCTCATGTTGATATCTTTATTTATTTATTTTATTAACACCTAATGACAAAGTAAGTAATAAAACATACATGTGTCTATAGTATTAAAAATGTTAATAAAATATAATTTAAAAGTGATAAAATTGGTATACCTACATGAAGGGAAAAACCGACTTCAAGTTATAGAAGGTATAATGAAGGTATTAAGGGTGTGAAGGATTCCATGGTATGGTTATGGCGTATGGCCATAGAAAGTGGCATGAGATAGAAAATGGAAGGGTGCTGGACTTCTGGAGAAATATTAAGTCACACAGCAGTTGATGCTTGCGAGGAGATCAGATACGTCTTTATCGAACTATCGAAAAGAGAGGAAATAAATTGGTTGTTCGCTTCGTGACGACGTGAGAAAAGTGAGGGTACATTCAACGAGCATTGCATGGGGGAGTAACCATGGCGAATGTACTTAATTTTGAGAACATAATATAAGTTAAGCGCGAAAAGAATCGATTTTGTGCCTGAGAATGCCTTTAATTAGTCACTGGCAAGATAAGGGTGTTATATAGGATCAAGCCAGGTAAATAATATTAAACTTTGCAATTTATATTAGGTATTAATTTTACACTAATGGTATGGTGGTAAAGTGGTAAACACTCTTATTGTTACCACATACATTCATATTAATTTTCTATATAGTATATGTTGTATATTTGTGTTATACATTGTAATTTTTTCAACGTGTGAAGTTGGCATAGGTATGTGTCAGAATTACGTTCTGAAAATAAACATTTTGCTGTGGTGATTTAATTTATATTTTGTTGGTATCAGGTTAACGTAGCAATGGAATTTTCTATAATCTCCTCAAATGTTGCATAAATTGCGCCTTCGTATCTGATAAAAGTCTAGAACAGTTCATATTTTATAAAAAATAACATTATCCCTAGACAGAAGCTATTACCGTTTGGCGTTAGGAAATACGACTGAAAAAAAAATCGTTTATTTCACTTACGCACAACGTCACTTCGATATAAGTTTATAACTTATATTATTTACGGTTATTACGGTGTGCGCGATGGAAGCTATTTTAGGTATGACATATGGGTATTATCACATCATGATATAATACGTCATATAATCGTTATTTTAGTATCTGGATACCAGCGTCCAGCGAACTACACATTATACTATAACCAGCTCGATGGAAACACTCGTTCGGCCCGAGGGAGTCATTCGAATATTTCACATAATACCTACAACTTATGTACGTATGTAATCGGACTTGTAGTCATAATGGTTTTTAACGGACTGTATGGTGTGATTAGTGGCAACTGGCCGCGCAGGTCGTATAATCGATAGGCCTAGTCACGCGTGGTTCAATGTCATTTCTGTGACTACCTGCTAGCTGCCGAAGTTCGTTACGTGGTCGGTTTTGACAACAGTTAACATATATGGTTGTATTTTTGTTTTTTTTTCTTTAGTTTCATTCCATCCGCCTCCAGGTACAGTAGTTGTAGGTACACAGTCGACTGACGTTAACGTGAGAATAAAACCGCATGCTACACAATATCCGTCTGCTGCATCAGAATCTACGATTACAAATATAATCGAACCAGGACGGTCGATAAGCACTCAATAAAGTCATCAGGAGACGAATGTTCTACTTTTACAGTCAAGATGAACTGTGCGAATTAATATTGTTCTATCTTTGTATTGTTACAAGTACACTAAACAATAAAATATATTATAATATAGAATATGATGTGTAGTAGAAAAAAGGGAAGTTTTAAATTAAAATCGAAATGTTTAATTAATATACATTATAGCTCCCATATTCATCTAGGTTCTAGGATATTTTGAAATTCAGAGTTCATAATATTCCATATATAGGTAATAGACATTATGGAACGACCGTGCATATTGTCATATGGAATTAATTACCTAAGTTTAACCGAAATGATTTATTTATTGTCACGAATAATGTTTAATACAATTTTCCTGGATGCCTTACTGTTTTGGAAATTATCATTATTTGTAAGTTTAAACTTTGAACTTTGAAGTAACAACTTTTGGTCCCTAATTTTATAAGGCCGATACAAATTTAAAAGTACTAACTGCTAAGTATACCTCGGACACCTTACTTCTCACCCAAATTATTCTTGTGGACTTACCTACCCCAATCAAAAATCTATGTGATTAGTTCTTATACAATGGAATATATTTATGTACACATATGACATATGTACTACTTATACAGATATGTTTTGTATTAATTTGATTACTTGTCAATATAGATACCTTCATTAGTTCTTACCATTTTGAGTATATAGTTCCTCTCCTAAGTACAGTTTTATAGCAAAATATATTACCTAATACTAACGACTTTAATTATTTAACTGTTCGTACACTTAAGAAATTTAATTTTCATTATTAATTGCTGTTCATGAGAACTGCATATATGATTTGATCTTCACGAATCAAGTTCGATTCTAACAATTTTAGTAAAGTTTTGAAAAAAATGTATACTTAAAATGTTACACATATTTATTTAATTACCAAAAACTGATTCAAAGAAACTAACATGTGAAACTATTTCAGTACTCGTTGGTATTTTGGGTAATTACAATATCAGTATGTATTAATTATTTCTATTTTATAAATAAATTGTTTTGTATCTCGTATGAAAAGAATAGATAAGACTATATATATATATATATATATATATATATATATATGTATGTATGTATATATTATATACACACCTATAGTTAAAATACCAATTGTTCACTATCCAAGTAAGAAAATTTTATCTTGGTACCTTCGACTAAGATTATACCAAAAATGGTATTTTTTTTTAGGAAAAATTGGTTTTTAACAAAACATTTGCGTAATCACGTTTTATAGAAGTAATAATTATGTAACACGTCTCACATAGTTGAAATTTAATTTTTATTAAGTCATTTATAAGATTTTAATAGGTTTTTAAACACATGAAATGTCCAAATTGAAAAAAAATTATGTTGCAGTCATGCAAAGTTTTTTATTTGAATAATTTATACAGAGTCTCGAGAGCACAGTCTGTGTGTAAGTCAATTATTGTAAAGGAAATATTTTCCCTTCGCTCTTCTAATCGACTGAAACATTATACATAATAATATTGTGCGATTTCGTGTTTGATTCTATTATATGGTCTATATATAATAAAATCGAACATTTAGATGTGTAGTATTTTATGTTCCCGAATCTATTCGTATATCTAACTCATGCTAAAGTTATATCGAACTTAATTATAATATAGAGAAAATCAATTTTAACGGTTAAAATACGATACTGAAATTAAATCCAAATAGTGTTTGATGTTGATTACTGATTAGAGGAAAATTGCCGTGATCAATAGTCTCTGTCTGCCGGAATCAAATAATAAATGTTTATCTCACATAGCCTATTATGATTTGGCTGACATGATCCCCAACTCAATACTAATTAATCATATCTGGAGTAAATTTAATTAGTTTTAAATATTGCTGGATCATTTTTCCATTTTGAATTAGTACTTAACTCATAGACTTAATTATTCAGAATTCTAACTGTAAATTTAAAAAAAAAACATATATCTATATTAAATTAAATAAATTAAAATATACCTATCATAATATTATGTGATCTTAAAATTCGAAATTTTAAATTAGGCAAAATTATAAAGAAAAATGGTAATAAAATAGTTTTGTTACTTTTTGATCATAAATCAACTAAAATCCTACTAAAAGTTTAATAAATTAATATGCAAAAGTTTCTCTGATTAGTGATTCTATAAAATAATATTATATTTCATAGCTTTAATAAATTCTTCAACAAATTAAACTATTTGAAAATTTATAAATTATCTTCACTGAGTTAGTAAAAATATAAATTAATATTTAGTACTACCTATCTACGTGTAACTGTTCCACAGGTTCCTGCTGTGTTCCCATTATAGCTACTTCATTCAATTATTCATCTACTATTAAATTTAAAAAAAAATTAAGATTTTTTTAATCAATAAAAAATAAGACGTAAAAATAAAAACACAAAATTTTTAATAATCTATCTATAGTGAAATAATTGAAAATAACTTTATCCAGTGGATCGTATGGCTAATAGTGTAATTTATTTATTTGTTGAGCAAGCCGTTGATAACTTATTAATTAAATTACTAAGAGACAACGAAAACGTTGAAATAGTTCGAAGTTGTAGCTCTTGTGGGTATGAACAAAAATAAAAAAAGCAATGTATAACTGTGTGTGTTCAAGAAAAATATCTTACGAAAAGACTTCTTGATACTTTATTAACTATGGAAATAAACAATTTATATAACCCATTTAACAGTAAATTTTGTTCCGGGGAAATGGAGGCCACTCGTCGATTTGGCAAACATATATTCTTTAACATGATAAATTTGAATAACACTATGGATGGTCAATTTACGGATATGAGTTTGCGTTTAAATCATATCCCTAAACACATAGAGACATCGGAACTATCATTTTATTTAAGAGGCTGTGTTACAACTCCAGAAAACCAGCAAGAGGTAACTTCACATGCAATGCTAGGACATTATCATGCTTATACCTACAAGAATCCAACCACCATTTGGCAATTTTACGATGACTCTAAAGATAAAGTATACACACTAAACGAAAACACCCAAGTAAATGTTCAATTTATAATTTATTCAAAATAATAATAGTATTTTATTAAATTGTCAACTGTAATGATTTAAATAGTGTTATTAATAATTGAATATTATGCCTATAGTATTCAAAAATTGTTTTAATTTGTTCATTTTTTAAAGTTATTAAATATGGTAAGTAACACCATACATTTTACTAGGTATAGCATGTTTTCATTTATTAAGTTCATTTGTAATTATTAATGGTTTTATAATGAAGAAAATATTTAGTTTTAATTTATCTCATTCATTTATCCTAACAATGATAGTATAATTCAGATTAAAGACTATTTTATAATTGAAAATGTTTCTTATTTAAAAGGCTCAAATGTTGTTAATTTTAAAACTATAAAAGCTTTTTATTATTATTTTTAATAATTTAGTTGTATTTTATTTTTGTATGTTTAATACATTTTATGTTTATTTGTTGTTTTGTGTTTTATCTATTTTTTAAAACTATAAATTTGAAGTTATGATATGATATAATTTTTTTTGCTTGATTTAAAAACAGTTGGGTATCTATCTTATTGTTATTATTATTATCTTTTTTTTTATGTATACAAACTTTATTTTTATTAAATGTTTTAATTATTTTTATATGTAAGACAAAAGTGAACAATAATTTATTTCACATAAACTTATCATACCTAGGTAATATAAAAATATAAACATAACTAACCTATCATACAAAGGTGTATACATTTAATATCAAATCGGGTACCTGAAATTGTTTTTTTGAATGTCTACCTAAAATATACATTATAACATAGGTACAACAATAAAAATAAATATTCTAACATCTAGCACCAATTAAAATGCTCATCCATCAACTAAATTGGTTTTAATTCAAAAATAATAGTTTACAAACGACCGAACTCTGTGCACATTCGTACACAAACGATGCATAAACGATTTGTGTAAAAATAATTTCAAAATTCCAAACCGGGTTTACTCATGTTTCTACGCCCCCTCCCACGGATTTGTTTTTACAATATCTTTGGGAATAATTGTACACAAATGACCGGACTTCGTGCACATTCGTGCACTAACGATATTTGCAAACAGAATTTCAAAATTCCAAATCGGGGGGGGGGGGGCGCAGAAATGGGCCCATATTATACTTCATTCAATCGTCTATCCGTTATTTAATTTAAAAAAAAAATAACGATTTTTTTATAATTAACTAATAATTATAAAATATCTACAATAATCTGTATCTAATTTTTTCACAGATTCTTGCTGTCTTCCCACTATAGATACTTCATTCAATCGTTTATCTACTATTCCATACAAAAAGAATAATGCTTTTTTCCAATAAATAAAAAATAAAATGCAAATGGTTATAACTAGACTTGAACCCTAGTTCGGCGCCACTGTACATAGGTGCGAATCATCGGACTGTGAGTGGAGTGAATTCAAACTCAAAAAGTGCACTTTTTTCATCTGCTGTTTGTTAAACGTAGTGCGTGTGTGTGAACATGGGCAAGCAATACGGGTAGAGTATAGAAACGCACGCTTGCGTCCTAAATCAAAGGCAACAAATTCGTCTGCAAAACGACGAGGATTTACCCGTTTTGGGAGATTACTTTTCTGTTTTATTTTTTGCTTCTCCACGTATACTCTTTTTCTTTTTTTTACGTGATAGTAAAGATTTATTACATTTCCTCAGTCTGTCTGATAGTTTATTTTTTCCCCTTTATTTTTTTCGCCCAACTATTATGAGCGCATTGATGCCCAAGCGTGTATTCTGCACCCCGCGCTCGTATTACACTCGATTATTATTATTATTATCGTTTAGCTTAAAGGGGAAATGGAGGTTTTTTTGAGACGAAATAAAACAAATGTACATTTACGTACGCGCGTTTTATCATTCGTGGCAGAGGTCTATCGACAATATTGTTTTGTGCCACGATGAGAGAACCTATAGCCGGCAGTAATGCATTTTTTTTTTCGTTTACGAGGGGAATTCGATAAGACGGCGATAGTCATTTCCCTCCGGCCCCCCGAACTTTGGCCCTTTTTTCTGCTGTTTCCAATCTTATTCCTAAACTTATGTCGACATTCTTCTTTGTCAGCAGAAACGTATATATATATTTTTAAACGGTTTTCTATTGAATTAGCAACGATGAGATAATACAAAACGTAATATGTCGCCGTGATGCGCAAAAAAAAACCGTCACGAAAAAAAATCTAATAAATGAAGAAAAAAACAGTTTTAGATAAACTGTAGTTATTATTGGACTGAAAGTAAATGTATCTATAAAAATATAATTTTTTTTTTTTACGAAAATGTCAATAATATTTTCAAACTAACATGTTTTACATAACTCAATTTATTATTATAGTAGATTACTAATGTAATATAATATTATATATAGTATGAACGTGTATAACATCATTTTGGAGAGTCTATTTTTGAAATCCAATTAAGAGGTGTGTCGTCCAGGGCCGTATTTAGGAATTTGACAGCAAGGGGCAACAAAAAAAAAATACGCCTCATTAATCATTATTCAAAATACAAATTTAAATTATAAAAAAATTAGCCGCCTTCTCCTACTCAGACGCCCGGGGCAACAGTACCCTGTAGCTCCCCCCTAAATACGGCCCTGGATCCAACATAATTTTATAAAACCAAATAAAAGGATTGATTTATAGATTCATATTTATTTGATTTTTTTTATTAATCATTTTAAAGTAGTAATTATAACCGTGGTCATTTATCATCAATTTACAAAAAATTTCACGGTTACCGGTGTATTCTTCTAGTTTTTATTTTTTACCCACTTTTCTTAAGGTCGCTTTCACGTCTTTTGTCTATTTGTTAATTGAAAACAGTGTATGTTTTTAAACGATTTTAAAATTCAATATGTTAACAAAAATATAAAAAGCAATATTTACTCAAAATCAAAAAACGATTAAGTCACTTACGTTTTAACATCTCAGTTTGCTTTGAAAAACTATTGTGTTAAGGTTCACAGCGATTTCAGCTACCATTTCTATCAAAATGATCGCCATATTTCTCAAACATACACCATATTTATTCATGGACGTCAAGTCAACTTGATCGAATATTAAGGGTAACAATTTGAACATACTCGTTTCCAAAAACATAAATATTAACATTTATTGAGATATTCCATAGTATTCATTTTTATAGTAAAAATGACGTAAATCCATTAGACGCATTGTTAGATTTTAGTGATTGACTTATGACGTGTCATGACAAATTGACAACTACAGTGCAATGTACAAAACGAATATTTCCTTGATAAAATAATTACCAAACAATATAATTCTTTAATTTTTAAACCACATCAAAACACACTAGCTATTTGAAATTATATTCGGCATAAACGATAAAATAAACAATGTTCACTTTTCATACATTTTTAAATCACATTGTACTATTACCAAACTGAAGCGTTCTAATTCCCATATTTTAATTTATTTCACTAATAAATTAACGTTCCATTTTTGTAAACTTACTATTTCTACGTATAAAAATCCAATAAACTTATAATATTTAAATGTTTCACTTAAAAGATCAAACATAAAATTATTGTACATTTTGACTATTTATAAATATTATGAATAATAATTACCATAATAAAGTTACATTTCATCGCAAAAATTTAAATTAAAAATTAATCTAAATACCTTGTACGTAATAAATTGATATAAAATCGCTTTTTTTGGAAAATCATCACTTATTAACAACACCGTTGGTTTTGATGACATCATTGTGCACTAAAAACGTGATTTTGAATTCCAAAAAATTTTCCTCTATAAAAATTAAAAACCATAATAATATTTACGTAAATACCTACATGGGACAAAAAAAATAAAATAACGGTAAAGAATGGACAACTCAGGACAACATATTAGAATACAATAAATATAGATACAACACTATTTTTAGAACCTTTAATATATGTTATGTATAGACTGCCTATATAGAATAATTGTGAGCAATGTATATATTGGCTGTACTTACAAATCACTATTAAGTTTATCTTATACAAGTTAAAAAACTTGACCATTGTCTCAAATAGAAGTTGGCTTTAGGGGACTTAGTATCTCTAAATTCTAAATAAGCCCTCCTCCACAATTCAAAAGTTAGTAGGTACTGAATTCGCCCTAAAAATCTAGGTTATTAGGGACTATATGTGGATTTTACTATACATTAAGTTATATATATTGAATGGTGGTGTTATGTTTTGAAAAGGCCGTGCATAGACTTTGTGAACATTTGTATTATGTACCTATTATTCATAATAGGTTATAAATTATAATTGTATAACTATATATTTATAGTTATGATATTTTATTATAAAAATGTTTTTATTAATATTATTTATTATATATTTCTTTATTAATATATTGATGAATCAATTCAAATTTCTACGGAAAACAGCAAACTATAATAAAATTCAATTTGATGGCGTAAATTTGAAAATAAATAACACATTTCTAAGCAGTTTCAATTTTTGGAATTTTCAAAATAATCATTTAGTATAATAATATTTGTTTTCAAAAAATTATTAAAATTTACTAAATATTAACCAACAATTGCGCTTTACGTTTTCGATATTATTTTGAGTTAATACAATATATCGATTGTTAGTCAGATATAAGTAATAACAGTTATATTAGTACTACTACCCTACTACTTGGAAGTCAAACATGATTTATTACATTTAAATCAATATTGTAAATGTATAAGCACTATAAACATTTACAGTCAAATAATCTATAGCTGCTACATTTCGAATACCAATTACCGATATAGTGTAGGTAGCGAGACCCGGTACCTTAGATCACATACTATGGAGTATGGATAGAGCTACAGCGTATTATTTTGAAACCAATATTAGAGACAAGTCTCTGAATTAAGTGTTCGATATGGGGATGCGTGATTCATTTCGTCACATAATTATCTATAGGCAGTACCCAAGGTCAAAATATAACAATATAACATGTGGATAAATAAGTGACGAATTATGCATGCACATATTGAACACCTAATTCGGTGAC
The DNA here is from genome assembly GCF_037042655.1 of Diuraphis noxia. NCBI lineage: Eukaryota > Metazoa > Arthropoda > Insecta > Hemiptera > Aphididae > Diuraphis > Diuraphis noxia. The sequence goes on along the minus strand of NW_028301712.1, from coordinate 15,839,532 downwards.
CCGTCGCTAATATCGGCTTTAATCTTTTATATTGGAATAATACGTTTTGGCGTAATCCATAGTTGGTATATAATCTAAGCCCCAGTACCGTTAGTAATAACACAAATATTAAATATTAATACATATATTTTTTTAAATAAAAACATCGTCTTTAAGTAAATAAGTATTCTATAGACTCTTTTATATAAAAATAAATATTGTATATATAAACTTTATGTACTACAATACATTATGTATTATAGGTGCGCTCAAACTTAAAGTCACAGTTATTCAAAATGCATAATTTCTTTTGTGTACATAACTCTCCATATCATGGTAATAAATTGGAGATTTCAAAGTTTTCTTTCTTAAAATATATATTTAATATAATATAGTTATACGCATATGTCTTATAACATTGATGTACCAGATCGGTTTAATTTTTTATCCATATCCCTTTAAAGATTTAGTTAAGAAAAATTTCTATACACATCATGTTATAATAGTATAGTATAAACATTAATTTATTTATTCTTTTTATAAACATTATACATTTTTTTCTGTATTTTGGTTTTCATAGCTAAGCCTATATAATAGTATAAGTTACCTTTAAGGTATTTAAATCGCTAATATTGCAGAAAGTTTAGGAAAATAACGCGCTCGGAATTCTAATGTTGCTGGCCGATAAGAACGATTACCTATCGTACTCGCTGGCTAGTAACAAACGTTTTCGTCTAGGAGATTTTTAAATTTATCGGTCTCTGTGTTGAAAGGGACGTTTTTAGTTCATTTGCAATTCTCAATTCGACCAGCGACTACATACGCACATTTAAAAAATGGCTACTCATTACCGTAACACACACGAAATACAAGTCGAACTAGTCCATATCCTGCATGAAATAGTTGTGGGCTTCATGGACGGATTGTATGACGAACACTACAACGTGCACACCTGGCTCCTTACTTTTCTGAATTCTATCGACCAAGATACCATATCGAAACTTGTCGAGCTGTTTCAAGAGTCGGAACCCGTGGATTCCACTGTGGTCCTCGAAGACGTAACGCACGACGCAGAATATAATAATGACACCAATGACCAGGTCGTGTCAATTTTCGTCGGCAGAAGTGCAATATTGTCGAGTGGCGACGCGCCGTCCTTGGATTTGGGGCCTGTCGAACCCACTCCGATTACCGAGGACGGCCCACTCGACGATACGGTGAAGAAGACGTGTGAAGCTGAGAACGAAATTGAGCCGGCTCAGGGCATTGAAGAGCCAGACAGCGGTGAGGTCGTAGGTAGGCTGGACCCGCCAGCAACAACCGGAAAATCCGACCAGCCACGAAGGTACAAGACCTCGTGCTGGAAAGGCGTCAGGCGGATTTTCCGACGTCTATGTTGCTGGCGAAGAGAAACCGTCCGCGACCCACGTTAGTCTGGCGGTCCCCTAAGGGCCGAAGATGTCGTCAGGAAGACGGCGACGTATAGGAGGGGAGGATACGGGAAAGAGCACGGAAGGTGCACGGCGGTAAGTCACCCGAACGCGTTTCCCGACCACCCACGTAGCGACGGGTTCACGAGCGTAGCGCACTCGGTCGTCGTTGACGCGCGAGACCCTCTGGCGGCTTGGCGAGCGCCCGGCAGTTACGGTCGCGTGGATCGACGGACGACGATGTCGACGGCACGGTGGTTAGTTGAGGCAACGGCGAGGGCAACGATTCCGCCCCGACCGTGTACCTACGATGATAACGACGGCGATGGCGACTCGTTACGATGGCAGTGGCGGACACCTTGGCACGGGGTAAGTGGTATAGAGATTTATGCGCTAGGAACACGGACGTCAGCGGCACCGGACCCGAGGAAACTATGAACGTTTCAGGGTCCGGTGGCGTGCGACTTCGTGGCGACGGTCATTGCAGGACAAAGACGCGGCCGAAGGGACGACGCCAGGACGAAAATTACCGATTGTCAAGGATCGCGGCACGTCGCTCGTGCGGCGGTCCGATGGCTCTCGCCTTTTCGTCCCGCGGTAAACCCACGTCGGCCGGGTCGCTTGTCCGCATAGCGATCACCGTCCACTCCGCATGCGCCAAATCTCGATTCTCTCGCTTCGTTTCCAACGGTATCCGCCGCAAGTCTGTCGCTAGAGTCGTCTCGCCGTCAACCATCAAAGCGCTAACATCGCGCACTAGCCGCCGTTGCTTGTCGCCGTCGACCATCGCTCCCGCGGCCGTCTCGGTCTGGCCTCGCCGGCTGGGCAAGGTCGTCACGCGTCCGAGCAAACGCGCCCGTGACACTCGTCTACCCGTGGGACCGGTCGTGGAACGTTGTGGAGGTGACCAGTGGCCAAAACTGTTACAAATCCGCACCCAATCGCCATCCCGTATCCTCCCCTCCTTGTTTTTGTGTCTCCTGACTGACGTATTTTTTTTTTTTTTTTAATTTTATAACTTTTTTTTGTGTATATACTGTTGTTGTTTATAGATTCTTCTACATTGTTTGTCTTCCCCCCCTTTTCGACTAAATCTTGTACATGCAATATTTAAATTATAGTCATTTTGTACTATTTTTTCTCTTTTTTTTAAAAATGTTTCCCCTTTTTGTATTTGGACCATGAGCATTCTTCCTACCCCTTTTTTGACTTTGAAAATCTTTTACTTGTAAAAATGTAATAATTTAGCCATTTTGTGCTAATTAATAAAAATTTATACATATTGTATCTTCAAAAATGTTTTCCTTATGATAATAGCAACTTTGCTATGTTTTTTTACTGTTATAAAATATTTTTTTTAAAACTGTATGTTCATTTTTTTTTTATTTGAAACATGTACCTATATAAATTTATACATATGTAACTGTTCGATCAATTGTTATAATATTTGAATTTTGTAATTGATTATAAATTTGTTAAATTAATAAAAGATAATTTTTGTATACACAAGCAATTTTAGTTTCTTCTTTTTTTCGTATTGTTAAGTGTGTAAATCAAATGTTAATGACTAAAAATCATTAAAAGGTATAATATGTCTCACGTTGTACGATATAAGGTATATAAAATAATCATCTTAGAGTGATTTACTACATTATTCATCTTGTGACTAGATTTTATTTGCCCAAATAAAAAGAAATACGAAAAGGTTTGATGTTAAATCGGACAGTTCTACATCATCTGGAATATTTAGTTTTAATTTTTTGAGCTCTTTAAAAAAAAATAATGAATATCTTAAAACGTTAAAAACTCTACCATCACTTTCTCTCTCTCTCTACCATATACACAAATTTAACTCGAGAATTCCTAATCAAATATTCAAAATAATACCATACTCAATGATAATACCGATTTTCTTTTCCCATGCATTTCGATATAATAGCATGACAATAGTAAGACAATAGTAGGACATCTTCCTCTTAACCTTTTATATAAAAATAATTTCTATTTAATAAATCTAAATTATTCGTAATTTAATATGCAATTATTTATTCTTTCTGTTGTCTAATTTTATCTAAATATAGAATACATTTCCAAATTTATGTTTACCTATAAAATTATAAGTGTATCTTTTTTATCATTAGGTACATACTTGAAACGATTAAAATCGCTAATAATACAAAAATATAGCTAATATTATAAATTAATTAATAAATTAAAAAAATTAAGTAAATATTATATAACTTTAAATAAGTTTAAGAGTATAAAATAATTAATAATTAATAAATATATTTGGGTTTCTGTCTACGCAAAATTAGAAATTAGACAAAAAAAAATATTTTATATTAAATAAAAAAAAATTGGTAACGACGACACGTCACGATCTCGGATCTAATCAGGGCCGTATTTAGGAATTTGACAGCAAGGGGCAACAAAAAAAATACGCCTCATTAATCAGTATTCAAAATACAAATTTAAATTATAAAAAAATTAGCCGCCTTCTCCTACTCAGACGCCCGGGGCAACAGTACCCTGTAGCTCCCCCCTAAATACGGCCCTGGTGTCGTCTATTGCTGGAGTAAAAAAAGCAAACTAAATCGATGTACTTGTATATTGGTGGGTTATCTGACGTCTCGTAAAATAATATATTTTCGTATTGACGGTGTTATTTTCATCTCTTTTTTATCCAGCTGCTTGCCAATATTGCAAATTCAAATTGATTTATCCGTATGGTGAATTAAATATATACTTCGCTGGCAAAGGCATCTTGTGTATCATACCGTATTGTGCATACGATATGTACATGGAACTAGATATATCTAAAATAAAAATAGTCCACTGAGAAAAGGTATCGAGTGGTGGCTATCTTTAAATCGATTTATGTGGTGAAGGAATGTTTTGTTGCAGAATTACGCACAGACGACTTAGGTCGAAAATTAAATTTACATAATGATCATCTGTTGAATTATATCCAATACCATGGTCTGGTTTTGGTGATCAGATGGTATTGGGAAGTAATATATATGCATATACATGCCCAAATATGAAGCATATGTACAACGATATTATATTACTATAATATGTACTGTAATGTCATTTTACAATTATTTATAATAATAGTTGTCAAACTATTCAGCTCGCATCATTATTCATGGACGGTGATATTTAAATAGTATTATATTCGAACAAATCCGTTTGACCAGATAGACAGGTACATAATAAGCCTGTAGTCCGTATACATACCTACGCAATACTTATTGTCTACTGGACTTGGAAATCTTGAACAATCCTACAACCCCCACCCTCGCTAAAATTTAAAACCAGACTAGTGGTGGGATGGGGTACACCTGGCTATAACCTCTCTCATGATAGCAAGAATGGACTACTAAATATTATTGTTAGAAAATATGGATAGTTAATTGAATTGAGTGGGGAAGGGAATTTGCGCTATATTTTGCGGACGACCTCTTCGCCAGGTGATTTACACTCGATTTTATCTTCTACGAGTGTAAGATCACGGTGTTTCAAAAATTAAATTATTGTTGCGTTTATATTCACGTGCTATACATTGCAAGTTGTCAGACAACATGTTATATTTGTGTGTGACCATTGACTGTTTGCGATACGGCAATCAGTGGCACATGATGCGTGTGTGTATATGTTACGGGCAAAGTATACAATTTGGGCATTTTATACACTGTCCGGACATTTTATACAATGCCCTTCGTATATCGGGCAATATAGATAACGGATGAGATGATTTAATGAATAATAACATGTATTTATATTATTAGAAAATATAATAAGTTTTTTAAATTTTATTATCACTTACTGTTGCATGTACTGCTTCCGTGACATTTTGATGTAAGTACATAGCCGCTCCGTTGCTTTACACTTGCACCTTGCACTTCCGTGTTTTACATTTTTGTACACATGTAACATCAGTCGTAGTCCTGACCACTGAGAATAGGTAAAAGACCGATTGCGGCACTGCACGATAAGCACTACAACTACATATAATATAACTTATAAATCAGTAAATATAGTTATAATATATTATGTCACGTACACGCGTATAATATGTGGACAAGCAGACATCTCCATTGTAAAAATACGATAAGAACAAACAAACTAGTGACAGATAATAATTTTTAGATAGTGATTTGACTTTATTTTAACTATGTTTTATGATTTATCATATTTCATTGAATCATCTTATTCGTTATCTATGTTGCCAAATATACGAAGGGTGTTGTATAAAATGTCCGGACATTGTATACTATGCCCGTAAAATATATATTTTGATAGCTCCGAAGTCGGTGTTAGGTATAGCATAAGATTATACCCTAATTGGGTCAGTTGATGTTGAATGAGAGGGTATATTTCGAAGTTTTTTTATTGTCACCAACTCGTCGGCTTTTGGGATTCTACAGTCACTTGCTAGAACTTTTTTAATATTTATTCGCGGCTGATCGGATACATTTTTTTTTTTAAATATCCATCTATGGTTTAGTCATGCAGCAGACATCTATTGTCTAGTCGTTCTCTGCAGTGACATAGTCTCCTATTATTTTTTGTTCGTCTATCGTTTTTTGAACGGCTCCAAACAAACCGTACATCCAAAGATACGCCAGCTGCTCAATAATCTAAATATAGTCGTTTTGAACGATGTGAACTATCCATGTGAGTGGGTATAAGTATAAGTATAAGTATAAGTATAAGCAATCTACAACGAGAAGGTTGTAGATTGCCTATATAATAGGTGAGCTAAGGGACATCACCGTTAAATCAAAACTTTACAGATTTGAATTTGAAGAGACAGCCCAAAAGGCAAAAAGGTTGATCCGATAAAGGTCACTATCGTTTGTATTATACTGCTTGTTATGTACGCGTCAATGCCACACGTGTGTTATGAATATAATATAGTCATCACTCGGTTTGTGCTGTACACGAACCACCGTCGATGTCTTAAAAATATAGTTATATATCTACAGAGAATATCAATCAGACGCATCGGTTTCCCTAGAAATAACGCAATTGATAATACGTCATAATATAATGAAAAATACCACGCGGCTCTTAACAAATAATTATTTATCATCGTGATTGTTAGCATGACGACGTGACGGTGTAAGCGGTAGTATTATATCCCGCTAAAACTTCATCATCGTCCATAGTGACATGCTCTTTCAATTTGATATGTATGGGTGTTAGATTACGATTTGTACATATTATTATGGCATAGCCTGCAGCTACAGTTATAGATTGAGAAGTCACAAGAGTGACTATCGGAAATAAACAACTACAAAATACAAGATAAAGATTTGATTTCAAAGGTCTGGTGATGGATTTTGTTTCACCGTATGAAACTATCAAATGGTTGATAAAACGGGTGTCTTTTAATATATTAATATTAATTGATCTTTTGAGCTCGAAAATTACAAAAATTAGTTTTTTAAATACTAAAATCTGTGTTAAATTTCAGTAGGTAGGTACATGGAAAAAATTCGCACTTTTTTATTGCTTCATAAAACACTAACCAAAAAAACACATGTTACAAAATCAGTATAGTGAACCAATTAGAATCTAAAATATCGTTCGTTTACTAAAATATGTCTTTGATGGTGTGGTTTATGGCGACGCGTACCATATTAATATACTAAATAACTACATTTAAAATGAAGAGATAAACAAAAAACAAAGTTTTTGCAGGTTATCATGTATATTATACAATATACTAAATCAATATTAATTTATCCTTTTATAAATCATCCCATGAAAGTGTTTTTATTAGTTTTTTATTGAATGAGCAGTGTTTTCACTCAAATGGTGTTGGATTTCATACTCGTCGCCGTATATGTAGGCGATCAGTCATGGATCTAATAGAAAAACTGCAAAACAATCGAGCATTATCGTACATTTGTTCAAATTTTATTAAATAAATATTAATGGTTAAATTAGTTGGTATGAAATTATTTTATTTGTTCCCAAGACGTTCTAACAGTACATTTAAAATTAAAATAAAACGATATTGTCGTTTGGTTTTCTATTAAACGTATTGATTCGATGACCTAAGCAAACTAAATTAACAATTAACACCATTTATATCGGGACTTTTTAACAGAATTTTTCTATTATTTAGTACAACAATACAAATACAAATACAAATACAAATACAAATATACGTTATATAATTATTACTCTGCCAAATTGCTTGGTGAGCTCTAACTCGCTATATCGGAACAAATAGATTCCTACCTCAAGGCTAGAGAAATTGATGCATACGTTGTGTGTGTGTTTACGACAAAATGACAAATTAAAGAGCGAATAGTTTTTACTGACAAATATAATAAATAAATAAACGAGAATAAAGCACTGCAATGACGAATCGTTATTGGGATTCCCGATTTATTGCGCAAACAATCAAAACTTTAATTTGCAATACCTGCAGGGATCTTTTTACCACGTCGTCCATCAGATTTCTTAAATTTGAATTTAAATTAAGAATAACCCCTAGCAATATTTATCTTCAGATCTTGTATATATTTTATATAGGTACATAGTTTTCGTTATTATCAAAGAGTATATATACTATACATACTTCAAAATATTTTTTTTTTAAATAGTGTTTGCTTATTATTTGAAAAATCACTCAAAGTGAGCGTTTTATAAATCTTCTGTCGTGTCCTTATCTCTGATCTCCACCGCCTCCCTATTTATTTCTGATGATTTTTGACTGAAATGTATTTAGTTGAAGTTAGAATCTTATCTCTCAGATAAAATGCCATTTTCAGAATCTTTTCTTTCATAAAGATGTTTATGCAGCTATGAAATTTTTTATTTTGTTTTTTGTTTTATGTGTTGCATGTTATTTATCTAACGACTTTTTGAAAGCTTTGTCATTGTTTTTAATGAATGTTTTATATTGGTATACGGGATGACATCGGTGTTTTGGCTTTTCAAACGTTCACAGTATATCATGCTGCTGTTCGTAGAAAATTAGAACTCATTTTTATACGAAATAATTAAAGAAAGACTTTAAAATGTATATATTATCATAAACTTTTAATAAATTAAAGTATTCACATTTGCCGGTGTCAAAGGAAGTTTTAATAAATACGAAGTTTGTGGGACGACATCAAAAACAAAGCATCATTTTATTACGATTTCAAAATACGCCATACCTACTATACCTACTATAATAATATCATGACTGCAGGTAAACTCTTAATTATTCTTGGACCACTTCCGACAGTTTCATATTCATTTACAAGTTATGTTATAATTTATTAAGTAATGGAATCAATTGTATGGATATGTGGCCAAGGCTTAGACTCTATAGTCTATAGAACTGAAATGATAATGATGTAAGAGAAAAATTATTACATAATGGATAATATATAATATATACCATAGAAACACTCAAAAAAAGCAACAATTATTTATTAGATATTTATTATATTAAGATGTTTACATTCTTTAAAGATTTAAATTGTAACACAAAAATAAATACAATAATATTTAGTCCTTAAAGCATTAGGTCATACCTAGTTAAAAAAATTATCTGTAAAACAAATATGGATAAATTTGTTATCTGTTTATCTATATTTTTTTTCTACTTCTTAACTATTTCGATAAATTAAAATTTATATGAAAAACTAGAAAAACATAAAATATATCTGATTTTAAACGAAAACTAGCAACAATGAACTAAAACTGTAAAGGAAATAGAACTAAAAATGTAAAATGTTGAAATATAAACCAATATTTAACATAGAATTGTATTCGTGTAATTCTCGCAGTAAAAACCAATTTGTAGTTTACTCTTACATTTTTATTTGCATTTTATCTATATTAACTATAGGCATATGTTAAATTAAATCTGAACATATATAATTCAAAGTGGCTACGTATACAAATATTTAAAATGTGATAATTGCATTGAATTTGATATCGATGACAAATAATAATCACGATCAAGCATAAAAAAGGTTTTCACCGTTTTTTTTTAGATATTTTTTTTAAAGTTTTATTTGACAATATTATTGATAGTAGTTTTGTTTTGTGCCTAACTGTGAAAATTTATATCTGTAAATAGATCAACGTAAAATTAACAGTTCAAGGTTCCTCGTCGACTGATTACAGTCTAATACTACAGGTGTTACGTGCCATTTGCTTTAGTGGCATCTGAAAAAGTAATAATATAATGAAAAATCACTTGTAATATTTTAGGTTTTCGTTATTCTTACAAATATATACCACATAAATTCAATACAACTTCCAAGTAACTAAACAAGGCTTATATATTTTTTCTCTAAGTGCGATCGTGATGTGTCGTGTTATGTATTAAAAAGCTTACTTTTCACAATGCACTAGCGCTCAAATACTTTACATAGGTACAAAATGAGTGAACACTTTTTCATGAATGCAGTCATGCAGATATAATTTATGTCACTGATTAAACAAGCTGCAATTAATTCGATTAATCAAGTGTTGTTTCATAAAGCAACGTCAAATAAGGAATTGGAAAAAAAACTCGAAAAAAGTCAAGCTCATTGTTTTCATTAGCTAAAAGCATATAATACGGCAAACGGGTGTAATATTGACTACGGTTGACGGCGTAAACAGGGATAAACTAATATATATATATATATAAATTGGCAAATTATATGAACGAAAAAACAAAGGGGAACTTTAAAAACTTGATACGGGTGGGTATAACACTACTACAATATAGCCGGTAAGTGAATCATTCCGTGCGTTTAATACGAAACACAACGTGTGAAACAACAATTACACCAATTCACGTAATTATTATAGTGTTTGTTTTCTAACTGCTGTGCATACAGTGATAATTAATAATTTATATCGAGCATGGGTTTATTAGTAATCCAAATGTGTAATAACTAATAAGTATAGGTTAGGTTCTCACTGAGCAGATAATCTATGATACTCTATGCAGATTTTGAGTATCATCTTCAATTCCCAGAAATGATTTCGAATAGTATTTCAAAACTAGTTTCACTACATTTCAAATAGGTAATGGGCCTATGTCGCCGAGGGTATATTTCGTTTAGAAAATAAAAAAAATGCAATTTATTATCAAAAAATTATCAAAATACAAATAAACAAAATTGGCTCGAAGAAAGTGGAAAATAATGAATATAAAAATTTAGTAAAATGATTGTTGAATATATGTTAACAATGAGAAGGATTATATAATTATAGAAAATCTAATTTCTAGGAAATGGGTATTAATTGAAAGTAAAGTGGTTCAATAAGATTTTTCTTATATTGTATATATTTTTATTGACTTATGCAATGAAAAACCCTCATAATCGATTTCTACAAAGCAGACACAATATACAGGAAAAGGATAATCGAAAAAAAATGGCTGATGAAAGGAAACTTATGATTACGAATATAAAAGAAATATACAATTTTATGTCTTGTTAGAGATGAGATTTTATTTGAAATATCCAACCCAAATATACAGATAAAGATGTAGTTTTTTTGGATACTGATACCTAAGGCAACTATAAAATTTCCAATTTAAAATAATTGATCTAACTGTTTATTTAATCAGGTAACGTAAGTAGTATTAAAATAATGTATTATCTCAATTTAAATCGGATGGATACCGAGGTATATATACCACGTAAGAAAATTCACTAAAAATTTGATTTTTAAATTATGAAACACAATCATTGTCAAATAAAATATTTTCGCATGAAGTTTTTGATAAAAATTTTATCGATTGTTTATTAAAAAATCCAATTACTTGTCTATAAGTTAATATATGTTTAATTAGATTGTTTCATGAAATATTATTATTAAATTTCTTGATTTTAGAATATCGATAATAATATGGAAAAAGTCTCTTCTACTTCGTTGACTATTATTGTGAAGCTAGCGTAGGCAAACATCAGATTTTGTTATTTATATTTCATAAATAAATGAGTATATTATAATATTCAATATTATAAAATATGTATTTAGCCAAATAGCAATGGGGACGCGGGTCAAGCATCGGCTAGCATCGCTATTTATTGTATGGGTTACCACCAGGGTTTTTAATGATAAATCTTTGCTCCACTTACACGTGTTCCTCAACCAACCATAACCTCCTCATAAAAATCTTAATGGCCAATGGCCATATAGTTTCCGATGTTTAGGATCAATCTAAAAAAAAGCGGGTAAGTCGTAGATGTCACTCTGCTGTACTAATCTAATGGATGGAATTAAATTTGAATCCAATGATATTATATCATTTTATACGAAAAACAATTCTGAGCGAAGACGGTTTATCTGTCTAGGATATATTATAGATCATTAAAAATTTTCAAATCTTAGATATAAAAGGAACATTTTTTATGAATTTCTAACATAAAATAATTTGTGAATTTTCGTGATTTTTACGTATTTTGTCAAAATTCAAACTTTGAAAATTTATTTTATTTTTCAACTGCTATTGAAAAAATGTGTTAAAAGCCTTGTATCAAATTTTCAAGCTTTTCTACCCAAAAATTAAATTTTTATCGATATTAATTTAAAAAAAAAAAACTAATAATGATCGAAAATTGCATATGCCTATAAATAGTTCAATTTAAGTCGAAAGTTTTTGAAAATTGCATGGTCGATAGAATATATTTATATAAACATTGGGTGGAAATGTCATGTTTAAATCTATGGTCATTATTGTTTTAAAATTACATCAAAAACCAAAATCGATTTCGTCGAAAATTGATCGTGAGTATAAATTCCCGTTTTTTCCCTTTTTTTTTTTAAATTTTGACCCTCAAAGTACTAACTAGATTCAATTTCTGATCGAACAAGGTACTGAAGTCAAAAATTGAAGCACTTTTACTGCCCCAAAACGTGATGATAGACACAAAAAAAAAAAAATACAAAAAAAAAACGTAAAATCAATACATTTCTCGTTCCGCTCAGAATCTCGAAACAAACAAAAAACATACTAAATATATTTTGTTTACAGAATTCGAATAACAATATTTGCATCTGTCTTTCCGATACCCTCCTCTTCTATTAAATCCATGTGAAGAATATATAGACATAATACATAATAGATATATTACTATAATATAATATGATAGTATAACAATTATAATATATAGTTGGCTTATACCTAATAATCCTTACACAGGCGATGCCGCACGCGTTTTAGAGTCTGCTGGGACCGTGGCCCCTCGTTTTCACCCTGGACGGCCCAGTCTGCAGAATTTTAATCGCGCCGCGAGTAAAGGGTAGAAAAGTTATTAATTGGAAGTGCATAATATAATTTGGCTGACGGGTGGTGGCGGAGAGATGGGCGACCCAAGCAAGAGGCGATTAATAATTTACCGCCTGAAAACCTTCCTGCGTGTTCGCTGTAGTGAAACGAAACTGCATTATAACGTCTACCAACGTATTGTATATACTCCCAAACACACATACACACACAATACACACAAACACATATATATATATATATATATATAATATACATTACCTATCACATACAATACATAACCGACGGTATACCCATATTATATGTATTCAGTATTGTATTATATTATATACGTCGGCAAATTAGTCGACCTTTGCACTGTGCCGCATATTATATACTATACATATATATGTAGTTAAACGAGCGACGCGGCGAGTTATGATATTTTCGAAATCATATGTATAATATTATTGTAGCTGTTTCGAGGGGAGAGCAAAAAAAAATTCTTTTGCGACCAAAAACACTAAAAATCTTATATCATGTGATCACATTATTATTATATAGCCGTCGTATTATACACTCTCCATAGGGGGCCTAGCCGTGTATTATTATATGTATACCTACACATGATGATGATACTTATATAATATATTATATATATACATATATATATATTATATATGTTATGTGAAATTTACCGCAGTGTCTTCACACCGCGGGGGTGATAATGTGGGATATAGTGGTCGCAGTTAATTGACTTTGGTTCTGTTATTGGACCATGACCCACAGAAAACGAGTGGAAAATATGGTCGTAACTCATCGCGATTATATGTGTTTTTAAAAGATCCTATTGTTTTTTCCGTATATTATCGATCCCGCCACCGCCGGTAGTGGTCGCACACGTCATAATATTATACGAGTACTTCATAGAATAACGCGTTCACTAAATTTCGAAAGAAATAATATATTGCGCATATTAAACTTCTCTGGGTCATAGAGTCTAGGAAATGAAAAAATAATAACAAACATACCTCAGTTTATAGAGTATAACCATATACAGGGCAATTCGCCAAGCATACTCAAATCGTTTTTTTCCCTCGACTATGCGTTTTTTCAAATCATTATTTTTTAAATCGTCAAGTATACCTTATATCTACTACTCTCAAATGATAACCACCTAGCTACCTAGAGTCAAATATATAATTTTTTTGAATGATTTAAAGTACCTAAATCAAAACTCGAGCGGTCAGTTTTGATTTTTTAAACTTCGTGTGTATTTTACAGTGTGATGTGTACTAGCGCGTATACAAAATACCGAAAAAAATATAGTTACAGTAATACATTGCGTATATTGCATGCCTCTAAGTCCTATAGAGTTTAAGGACGGGACGTGGAAACTAATAACAAATATACCACTGTTTATACTACGAGTATAACATTATATTATAATAACGTACAGGTAAATCGATATACGCCACATACGCTTATCCCATCTTCCATTCGAGTATACTATTATACGGATTCAAATTTTTTATATTAGTATATTAACTTATTTTAAATGTTGAAACTGAACGATAAGTCTTGATTTGTTAAATTTTAAGTAGGTTGGTACTGCATAGAATGATTTGTGAAAAAGTGATTTCGAATAAAAGTATTATTAAATGGAAAGATAAATCATCGAAATGTTTATATAAATGTACATAGAAATCTGTTATACATTCATAACATTATAATTGTTTTATTTTCATATCGGTATTAGTAGAATATTACGTACTATCATTTATCTCAGACTAGAGAGCAGCAAGTATTCGTGTAAAATGAAATATTATTTGCCAGTACTTTGGTATCTGAAGAGTATACAGTAGCGACTGATATTATAATACAAGCATCCCATCCAACTTGCACTTCTTTCCAACACCCTCCATAGAAAATTTTACTACATTGCTAAATTGCTGCTAGCTAAATTTCAGACATATTATATATAAACACTTATTAGTTTTTACGCGTAGGGTATTACTATTATTATGTCTATTGTCTAGGTATGCAAGAAAAAAAAAATATATATATATATATTATTTTTTTTTTTTATTTGTTAACCTGCGCAACATAGGACATTTGGGGTGAAGGTGGTACTGTAGGTTTTTTTAACGGTTATGGAGGGAACACGTGAGTATTTTTGGCAGAATTTCGAATGGGCACCCGTAGGTTTCTGCCATGCCCGGGTGAGGGGCGGCAGCGTCTCTTTCCAGACTGCAGCGTGAACTGCCCGGAAAGCGATGCCGCCCACGACCGGGATTCGTACCGGCAACGGTGCGTGTCGCAAACGACGCCTTAATCCATCCGGCCACTACACCTCCTATATATCATTTTATATAAGGCTGGTTTGATTAAATATTTATTAAAAATAACATGACATAGTAATATATAAAACAGCAGTCCCATCGAATACTTATGATTTTTAATTAAATACAATTTTTTTTTTTTACTTCCGATACAGATGGTTGAACTGTTAAAGCGCATTCCGCCTTAGTTTAACTTGGTAAATCCTTAGTATGATAAAATAAATTGTATCGTTCACGCAACGAACCATTTTAATCAATTCTATGGCTTGCGCGTATAAATATTTTATATAATTATTTTGCGTAGATACTTACTGTTAAAAAAGATTTTTATTTTTTACACATATTTTATAAAAAATCGATTTAGTAACATTTTTTAAAACAGTAATTTAGTTGACTCACCTAACTAAATTCGACGAGTCGAGTTGATAATATTATATTTTGAATTATTCGGGATATGATAAGTATAAAATGTATAATAATGTTTATTACCTATACAAAAGAGTAAAAAATCAGGTGGCCGTTTATTGTATGTGAATACGAACGAATCAAGCTGGTAGGGCCATGTGGTTGGCGTACGTAATATATATACGTCAAAAATTTAATTTGCTCGTTTTGTTATTATTATTATTTTATTATTTTTGTATTTTTCCAAACCTTTTGTCATTCCAAGACATCTGATGTGAGTCAGTTGTGGCTTTGAAAAATTGTTTTTCTCTTTCTTCAGTTTCATCTTCTTTTTTTTTTTTTAAACTTTTTTTCAACGCTTCTACACGACCCCTTTATATACTGTTCTTCATCCGGCCTTTATCGCTTGGTTCTTCCGTTTTACCATTAGCATAATGATCGAGTTTGACGATATAGTAACTAAATGAAAAGGAATCTAAAAAATGTTTTTTTCTTCTCAAACGAGTCTATATTTTTTCATATTAATGATAAAATCGTATTAAGCAAATTAACTTTGATTTTTTGATTTCTCTTAAGTTTATTAAAGTTTGTAGAATAAACTAGAACTCTAAAAGTAATAAAATTAAAGTAAGTATTACAGTCAACCCGATACGTATCGAAACGAATATGGTTTTTTTTCACTTGCATTCTTTACGATTACTCACGTTGGAGAAATATTAATAAACTCGTTCATATTTTTGATATGTGCGCATTCGTATGCAACATATTTATTAATATTTATTTATTTATTATTAATTGTCTACAATCTTAAAACTATATTTTTTAGTTTTAAAATTGAATATCTGATTGGAATATAGTGATACCTAGTGTGGTTACATAATGACATTTTTTAATGAACAATTTATCACGTACACACGAATTTAGCATAATAGAATATTGTTCAATTATTTTCTTATTATTTATGTAATGAATTTAGTATGCAAATATTGCTGGTAACAGTTTTTTTTGAAAAATAAACGAAATTTTATAAATATTTAATGGACTTCCTATATAAAAAACATAAAATTAAAATTAAAAATTGATCTGATTTGTAAAATATACAAGTATTAAATGTTTATTTTTAATAAATACCTATGAAGAATACTAAAACTTGTTAGTTAATATTTCATATTTATACCTATAGACTTTATAATAGTAATTTTAACGTTTTTCCATAACTCTAAAGTCTGATCTATGTCATAATAATATAATAAAGGTATTTTCAAATAAATTATTAATAATAAATTATATTATTTGCGTTTAAATAAAATTATGATTTATGTATGTGACTCCACCAGTGAAATGTCTAAAAATTGGTAGGCTAGATGGTGTACAATCATGGATGATTGTATCCTCGCATATATGTGTTAGGGATTTAGTTGGCAAGATATAAAAACTTAGAAATAGCTGATAAGTACATATGTGTTCCATTATGTGTTTTCAGTTCTACGTGCAAAGGGACGTAAAATGTTGAATGGATCGTTAAAAAGTTAAATAGCCATTATAAATTATAAATTTTCGTTTAAACGTATCTTGTGTTTGGGAAACTGTAGTCAGACATGATTGTTTCAGGTTATTGTGTTGTTATAGGTATTCTACAGTTATTATTTTAACGTAATAGGACGTGACTAGTGTACATAGCATATGACAATATACTTATATAGTTATATATATTATATACTACTATATATTATTTTTTCACCAGTCAAATTATAATAAAATAATTACCTGCCTATGATTAGAAATTTAAATGTTCACAGTAGCGAATAAAAAAATTTAAAAAAAATACATTTGTTTTATAGAAGCTGAATACTTCAAAGTTCACGATATAATTAATAAATTTTAATGCAGTTGAAATAAAATTTATTATTGTCAGGCATTGGACTTGGTCTCCTGATACAAAATAATACAGAGCTCTACAAGTTAAATAATAGCTCCACTGCAAACTCTGTATCTCATTTCCACGAAGTAATTGATTTCCATTACTACTAGGTGTCACGTTATAATTTATATAGAAGTTTCAAAAAGCACAAACTGGACAAGTTTTTAAATACCATATGGTTCCTCAGTCAGTACATCCTTCTTCAGTCACTAGCATATGCACAGCAGAAATATATGCGATTGCATGGCAGCAGAACTAAGAATACCGTTACATAATTACATAATACAACCCATACATCGCATAACCTATAAAACATATGGTAATGATTTGTAAAACTGCTATACATTGGAATAAAATTAATATTTCAAAATTCCAGTGATCAAAAATCATTATTTTTATATAATTGTAGAGTGTTTGCATGTAGGTTATTGACACTAATAATCATTGCTTCTGTATTAACTTCCTGTGATCAATTCATTAAGATTGCACTTACACAATTTTTATGTCTCAATAAAACACTGGACGTTTTTATGATACGTTCGAAGGAAACTAAAAATATATATCTCCAATCTAACGTGATCGGTACATCTGCTAAGATAAATTTAGCTTAGTATAGACTAGTGATCGCGAATTGAGTGTTATACAATACTTATTATTTCTATGTATTTAAAAAATGATTAAAACCGAAAAAGTAAGAAAACATTATCCCGTAATAATTAATCATGATAATTATTTTATTTTTTAATTGCAAATTTATCCAAAAACATTCATTATGAATAACTGAACTTCCATGTTGCATCTGCTTAGGTTTGTTTAATCTATTTTAGGCTATACAATTTCATTTCTGATCGCGTTATAAAAATACTTACAGATGTGAATAGGAAATTAAAATACAGCTGATTCATTTATAACTAAAAAAAAATCCTACAATGTTGATAGATGTGTCCACAATTTTAATAATAAATAGTAGTATTTTATAACATATTCAATCAAGTATAACATCAACTCAAGGATATTTTACAATATATGTAAAAAATTTGAAAATCTTCTACATCAAAGTAATTTTTCACACACATAAGTTATATACACTCTCAGTGATTTAAAGTCAAGTTGAGAGATCAGTATCATTGTTTTGGATAATTGGTGCTCGTATTTAATAAAATATTTCAGTATTTTTGTCTCGCTAGCCATTGCGATGAGAATAAAACAAATAAAGCAGTGGATATAGTTTAAAAAAATAAGTCATTGTTCAATTTCATTATAACTTGTAAGACGGATAAAGATATTATGATATTGTTTTGAATGCATACGAAACACATTTGGCTAATGATTAATGAACCCATGTCTATAATTGGTTCTTGACATCTGGTAAGTGTATTCGGAATCTATTTTTTTTATATTGCATTCTGCTCGGAATTTATTTCAGCACAACTGTTATACATCGTTATACATCACGCCAAATGTCAACAGCCAAGTATAGCTATACGAGAATTATACATAATAGTAGACAAGTAGCACAGCGGATGTTTTGACACATGGTAATTTTTATAGAACTGTAAGTAATAAAAAATAATATATTTTTCAATTTTAAATATACTTATAGGATTTTCAATTTTTAATTTAAGTGACTTAAAAAACAGTGTACGATATTATACTATTTCACTAATTGTGAAACATATATTTACACAAACAGACAATATGTTATGAATTCAATTTATATTGTATAATTATTTAAAAAAAATTTTGGACCCTGGCACTCCCGTCAATATACCAAGATTTCCATTAAACTCGACCACCACCAAATTTCCAAACTTTGAATAAATATCATCAAGACTTTGTTTTGATAAAGTATTATTTGCATGCAAAGAGATAATTTCTTTTTCAAGTTTTACCAATAAATTGGTAACTTCTTTGAACTTTTTCAAGTGTGTATTTGAAGGCACACGAGAGTGTTATTCGATTTCGATGAAATTCGTGGAAATATTCATTTCCAAATATCCAACTTGTGTATCTACAAAATTGTTTTCCAACAGGATTTTGTAATATTTATTTTACCATATTTCAATAATTTTAATTCCATAATATATAGTTTTGTTTATGAGGTTAATAAGGCTTCAACTTTTGAGGTCATTAATATGGAATAATTACAAAGTATTGATATTAAATCTATTGGGAAACATTATGTTTAACATTAGAGGGAGTATGCGAAATATATTATGTACAAGTGTATTTTTTTTACATTAATCTCGCTATAAGCCTATGTTTGTGAATCAAAAAGTTGATATTTTTTTGGAGTTCTCTTCGCCAAGTGTTTATTATATCATTAATGGGTTTCTGAGAATTTATCTGGAGCTGTTGAACTTGGGACATTCTAATGTGATGTGTTTGATTGTATGTTTTTTGATATAGAGTTCACAAGTCGGGCAGTCTTCTTTAGTTATAAGTTATAACTTATAACGTGAAAGTAATGTCCATAGTATTATATTCATATTCAATTAATACAATTTTTGACATATTTAGTGTAAATGGTGTGCTAATTAATTTTCTACAAGAAATTATTATGCATAATTTTTTAACGATTTTCTGATATACACGTAACATGTGTCTGTTGTTAGTCGTTTATATACGTTACTTATATGTTTAATAGGTTTATAATGTTTGTATGGTTCACAATTAATTATCAAGTAATTTTATACATTGAAATATCAACTACATAACTAAGATATAACTGTTTTCATTATTAATTAAATAATTTAAATAAAACATATCAGCATTTTTCTATTGAAATTTATACTTTTCGAACAATTAACGTAATACTGTAAATAACATACAAATTACAAAGAACCTCATTTAAAAATAATAACAATTTCAAATTTAATTTCAAATATTTTCTGCAATTCTGTAAAATGAATGAATTCGATGATTACTTTGATGAAATATCTGTTTATGTATACAAAAACAACATAATAATTTTTTCAAAACTTTCCGAGAATACTTAGTGGATTATTTAAAAAGTTATTGCAATCATTGTAGAAAACTACATTTAAAAGTTTAAAATGTTATAGAAAACTTTTTAATTTACATCAATTCATTGTAATTCTGATTTTACGAAAAATTCGCAAATTAAATATTTTATTTGAATAGCATAAAAAAAAAAATTAAATACGTTCTACAATAAATTGGCGATGTTCATTAAAATATTAATAATAAAATAAACATCTTGAAATATAGTAATTGTGAAGACTATACGGTAGTTTGATATATATTTGATAGTAGGTATACCATTAATATTTATAAGAATATATAATATATTTTAGATACAAAAGAAAGGAGGTACATGCGTCTTATATATTATGAATTATTATGTTTTTGGTAGTTTATTCGTCATCAGAGTTGATTTAATATGAATAATATCTAATTTTAAGTTTTATGTTTTGTGTCTTGTTAGTCTTGTTTCTGTTGTAAATAAAAATTCGGTAGCTATAAAAAGTTTAAATTAATAATAATTCGAAATGTTTTTAATATTATACAAAAGTTCGAGGTTTGAAATTTAAAAACACACTTTGATGTTTGAAAGAATTACATACCATTTTTAGTAAAATTAAAAACCATCATAGGGATAATTTTCGGAGTGATTTAACTCTTTTCTTTGACTTGCTTTAAATCCTTAATTTAGCATCTTTTGGCGTTTTTATGACACGGCGTTATAGATAGGCAAATCAGATACACCTTTTCAAGAGTCCGACTTTTTATTTCAAATGAAATCGTATATATAAAACAAGATGTATTATCATAAATTCATAATATATTCAATTTAAGTAATTTTAATTCCATATACCAATTATATTAATACCGTTTTATTTATAATTTTATAATTGGTTAATATTATACTGAAAATATGAAAATCTTTTATGAAAAATCTATTCAATTTTTAAATTACATCAAAACCTGATGATTTAAAATAGATTAGAACATTTATGTCTATACATTCCTATAATTATATACGATTAAATATTTTAATTGTTTTTTAAGAAAAATTTTCTGTGTAAAATTAAGTGATATATATCTGAATATTTCTCAAAATGTCTATTAAAAAAACCAACCATAAATTTGAAAGTCCCCATGTTTATGAATCTCTTGTATACTGTAAAATCACTTGCTGTATATAAAAAAAAATAGATAATGAATAATAACGAAATGCCCCAATGCAATATTTCCATTAGAAATTCAGGTACTAGAATAATGATAATGACAAAACTAAACATTTGATTTAAAATGTCTGTAACAAAACGTATACAATTTTTTTCATCATATTAAATTGGTTTTATGAAAAAATAAAATACATTTTGTTTTTATATTAAATATGAATTGTTATATTATTCTTTACGTTTCAGTTTATGTTAAATGGAAATTATTCTTTAATATTATATAATATAATATATTCAATTTCGTTCAATATTAGCTATTCCCAATAATAGCTATTTCTTTAATATAGAGAAAAAGGCATTTCCAGAATCCATAATAATAATATGCGCCACGTGCTAAACTGATGAAATAATGGTCATCAAGGTATGCGTACATAATATCAAAAAGATTGGCTGAATATATTTTACTATATTTTATGATATTATGATTATATTTATATCAAATGATTTTATGAGACAGTGTTGTATCATCTAAGACGGTGAAGTGTTAAGGAAATCGTATACCTATAAACTATAGTAACACGTTGGTATAACTTACTAATTTTAATCAAAATCTCTTGATTTTTTGATTTCTTGATTCAAAATGTCCAACACGATTGAGTAATCAGTTTTACGGATGTGTCGGCGACGAGACATTGTGACACCGTCATACCAAATTCTTCGATCTGTGAAATTAATCGAATCTAATCCACGCACAATGGTGGACTTTTTGGGAACGCCGTCGTCGTCGTCATTTGTCGCGGACAACGTTGTATTATTATGTATACATAATAAATATATATATATTATAATATAGTACGTACAGTTGTTGGGGACGTCAAAGTCCTGAGTGATCTGCCGTATTGTGTGCGGCCGTACAGACGGAGAGAATGTTATCGGCCAAGGAGAATTGGAGCATAATGGGTGTTGGAACAATTATTTATGGCAAACATCGAATGGGACGACGTGCCCGGCCGGCCGAGCACCTCATCTTCTGTTCGACGTCAACGATTAGTGGCACACTGCGTGTGTAATAATAATTTATACGCGCATTATAAATTATAATTTACCCTCGTTGTTGTCCACGACTATCCAACCCTCAAGCCTTGATTGTGAATCGCGGACACCGGCCGCTAACAGCTTTTACACACGCCTCCATCTCACCAACTACCGAACAAGGGGCCCAGATAGTGTTTGGGGAATGACAATGTTATTGAAATACTTTGAGAATATTAAAACAATATTTTCTTCATTAGAATATGTCATTTTCAAAATGATTTAGAACTGTTTTGGGAACATTTCCAAATACTGTTTGTAAAGTGCGGGGTTTAAGGTCCGAATCACTAAAATCAAGAGATTTATATAATCACCATGTGCTCTCTTTCGTCTGAAATTATAGTACAGTGTCGGCCATGGCAAAGGTAGAGAAGAAATGCCAAGGAAAGTGGCTGTCATTGTTTTCAAAGCAATTATTTTTTGAGCTGCTAAATTATTAATAGAATACTTGTATTTTATAAAATCTACAAACTTTATATTCACTGAGTACTGCAGTATAAGAGTGTCAGTATTAATTTAACTGATAAGTTTTTTTTTTATTAACATAAAGGCTTCAATTACTATGATTATTAGCCTATAATTACAAAATGATAGTTATACAATATAAAAGTTGACATTGTCTTTATAGATTATCTTATTATTATTATTATACAATGTAAAATATCCTAATATTTACAGTTTTTTATCTATATCTATTTGTTTGAAAAATTTTAAAATGTTGCTGGAGTTATGTTGATTGAGAGCTTCTTCGATTGACCTTGGATTATTGAGAATAAAACGTGCGGTTGAAAATGTGGAACAATCCATAACGATGTGTTCAATTGTAAGGTGGGTGTTACATGAGTCGCACATTGGTTTAGGTTCCTTGGTGATTAAGTAGGAGTGGGTGAACTGATAAGTTTATAAAAGGAAATTCGTAGTTTTACGACAGTGTCTTAGTTTTGAAAGATTTAATAAAAGTCACAACAATAACTGAAAAACACAAACATGCTTATCGGTATTTCTCTCTATATATGTTTAATGGATACGATAGTACTGTGGAAATATCAATAAAAAAATTATATTAAAAACTCGGAACAACAATTTATTATATTAACCCTGTCTCATCAGCTGTAACATTATTATAATGCGCGAGTCACTAACAAATAAATAATATGGCAAATATCAATATAATTCCTCTATAGATAATAATGTATACGTACTCAAAATCATGAACACATCCAAAAACTTATAAATTGTACGTCTTTTGATTCAATGAAGAGTGTGAAGTGAACAGAGATGAATGACTTCAATGACAAGGTATTGCCTTTAATAATTGATGATGATGAGCGATGACTTTAAACTGATCATAATTCGACGATTTTGTGTTATTCATCCAACATCCCGAAAACAATTCATGAATATTTCAACTGCTAAGATAAATTTAATATGATATAATTAGCATATGTGTTTATTTTTGATATAATTTTATTTCATTAAGAAAATCATTGATTTATTGACCTTGGTTAATGTCAATGAAAATTAAATTTTGTAATATATCATAAATTAACCTAACATATGAGAATCATGAGTGGATTAGATGCTTTCAATAATCATTACGGTTAAACACACACTATAAATTATAATTTCATACGACTTATTATTTATTATGTTTAAAAATATAATATAAATATAAAAATTAAAAATTAAAATCCAAATAATAATAACCAAGAGACTAATTATTGTTTAAAATTATCTATTGTAATAAAATACATACAATTTTATGAATATAAAAACGATTTATATAAACAGTATAGAATATATTCAATTAGCCTAATTTTAAAATGTAATTAAAATTAATAATCATTATTCGCTTTATGGAATTCGGGACAAGAGAAAACTTCTATTATCGTAAGGGTGTTTTATTAAAGTCAATATAATATGCTGATAAATCGTAGTTCAATATTGCTCCATTCTCGCTGTTCATAAGATTATGTTTAAAAATATTTTTATTTGTTTTATAGTTTTTCATGATACTGTCGAAATCATAATTAAATACAATAAAACGTAATATTAAAAAAAAATCACAAGTTCAAAAATCTACAATGACTATCAAATCCCTTATGATAACATTAATATATAAATGTGAACATTTCATACAGTTTTATATATGAATTAACTATATGTTTTGTAAGTTGATGTAGTATTTTGACTAATTGAATAGCAATTACCTATTGTCTTAAAGTTTTAAAGTCCGAATGTTAGCCTTGTATATCGTTTCATATCCATAAAGTATCAATATGTAATCATATTGCACCTTATTTTTAAAACTATATAAAACTGGTAAATACTATTAACAGGCTAGCTTTATTGTAAACCCAAACCACTATACATTTTGAAGCAGTCATTTAACTTATAAAATATTATTTCTATTTGCTATATTCTATGATAAATATTGAATAGTTTAATTTTTTTTTTTTTTTGATCAAAGTTCGAAAAAAAATGCAAAATATATGATATTGGAAATATGATGAACAACTAAAATGAAGAATATAATTCTTTATTTAAGACTACATTGGTACTATTTTATAATATTTACATGTGTATAGGTTAATGTATCATAATATTGATAAGCGAAGTTTGAAACAACTGTTTCTGTAAGTATGATAATTTACTTAAGAATCCACAAATTAATTCGATCGTAAAGTCATTGTGTCATTAAACATTTTTTCTCTCAAACTTAGTTACACAATAAGATATTATTTTTTTATTTTTTTTATTTTTTTATTTATTTTTGATATATTTTTTTATTTACTTACCTACTTATTAAATTATTTTAAAACATACGATTGTTCTTGACAGCTTAATTATATAAAATATTATTATAAAATTATGGTGTATGTTAGTGAATTATTTATTTTGCGTCCAATCTGATATGTATAGAAGATCGTAGAATATTAAATATTAATATACGATAATTGTTTTTTTTTTTACTTGTAGGTTGTAGATGTGCACAATACCTATTCAACACCTTATTGTTTTCGTGGATAACAGGGTTGTATATCTAGGGCATCAACTGAGAGTTTGTCTACTAAACTAATTAAAATGTCAACGCCTTCCATTCTTTTCGCATCCCCTCCCCACCACACCCTATTACCGTCACTCACTGACCGATGGAGCACTACCGTATGACATTACTGCGAGTAATGGTGATTTTTGTCTTACAGAGAGCTTTTATCGCTAACTTAGTTATTCCGACGAAGGTCCTTATTAAAAAGATTGCTCTTTTCTCTCATTTTTTATTTTAGCTTCTTCAAAAAAAAACATCCGACACCGTTCTTGTTCATTATTTTATAATTAAATTCAAAATTCTTTTGTTTATTTTTTACTTTGAAAACAGTTAAAACTGTTATTTATGGAATAAATAATAATATCTGCAATACTTCGTAGTCCACTTTAGGAAGACATCGAACTACCTAAAATCTAAGAAAAATCTATGAAATTAAGTAAACTTCAGTTTATATACATGAGGACGGTTGAATCTCTTGTGTGCAGAATGATACTACTTAGGATTTAAATGAAAATATAAACATTGAATTTAAATATCAAAAATTTTGATTGCTATGTTAGCAACAATATTAATAATTATATTTTAAATCATGTTATTTAAATTATTTATGAATATTTACGAAGTTTATTAGTTGATAATTACTCGGAGAAAACTTTTATAATTTCTTAGCTAATATGATTAGCATGATATAAATTAAATATACTAATTATTACCCACCTTTATATATAGATCTCAAACTCTACCATAAAATACTTAGGTAAAGAAGCTGTTACTTAATTATTTTACATGTCTGGCAGTATTAAATCTACATTTAAGAGTAGCATGATAATTTATAGCAGAAATAATTTTATTTGGTCGTGATTATTACAAAATAAAAGTACTCGCGAATAAGATTGGTAAATAACTATTGTGTTAAAATTTCATGACAGTTAATACTAATTGATTCATAGTATAATATTGTAACAGATAACCTGTAATGTATAGGTAAATGCATTTAAATGCATTGATGACATATGGGGAGGAAGAGGATCTGTAATAGTTGTGATACATTTTGGATGAACGTACATCATTTTTTAATACGTATATCCTATAAGAACTATTATTATGGCAAAGCTTTGAAACAATGATGATATGAATAATTAGAAGGTATTTTTAATTAGTACCTATGTCTTAGGCTATGCCATTTTTACAAGATACCAATATGTATTAATTTGTCTATAATAACATATTATTATGTATCTGGCATACAATTAAATATAGGTGCATTTATTTTAATATCGTAAAATATATTTTTCATTAACAATTACAAATAAACATAATATATTTTATTAGGATCAACAATTAGGGCCTTGATAATAAATTAGAGGTAATATTGTGTTTCACAAATTCAAATATTAATTGATATTATTAATATTAATAATTGACCATATTATTAGTAAATAATTGTCTTAACGTACGTCTTGGATTAAATAAATTATAAAAAATTAAAATGTACTTCAAATCATAGAAAATATAGAATAATATATGTTTTTTGGCATGCTTATAATAATGTGGTAAAAAACAATTTAAAAAAGTATGTATATGGACAGTTTGTTTATTCTATATACGTACGTACCTATATATTGTTAATATAGACGGTATTCAATATAACCTTAATATTGCAATTTTCATTGTATTTGTTTGGTCAAGAAAATATTGATTAAGTATATAATATAAGCTAATAAACGTTGCACTGCTCTTAGATAGAAAGAAAACTCTTTTGCTGCGTTATTATCGGCCAACTTGGTTTTTCCATCGAGAAGTCACAAAGAAAAGTGGGTCACTGCCTGGATTCTTTGCAGTTCACCCACACTTCAGCAGTACATACTCATTTTCTTTATAGTATTATAATAACGTAATGAAAAAGACTGTGCAGATTTTTTTTCTCGCTGGAAATCGACAGCTAATGGCTGACAATATTTACAAAATATATTATGCTCCAAAAAAAGAAAAAACTTGTTTATTGGTATTATAATATATTAATATATAATAACTATCTTATAATATTATATCATAGTAAAAACTACAACAGTTTTACACAAATTAGGTTTTACGTTTAAAAAAATTATGGTTGTATTCATATTTTAAAATCGTAATTTATATTACACTGCATCTCGAAAACACCCCTTGCGATCATTTATTTTTATTACAAGTTCGTGGTTTTATGGTTATAGACTATTTTTTCTCCTCTGCAAATGGCAAATCGTGCACACATATTTTTCGCAACTTATAGCAGTAATAGGTTTTTGCCTTGCTACTTCAAATTTTCTCACTCAGCTTTAACATTTTTCGGTCAATTTTTCATAGTTTCTGTTTTTTGCTTTATTACATTAAACAGTAAAGTAAAATAGTAAATTTTACAATAATTACGTTCTCCTTTATTTCTGCTAAGTAAGTAAAATATTATACTTTTATTTGTTTTTCTGATCAGTATAAAAACTCAAAAGGAAAATGTAAAATCACTATAAAATTAAAACGTAATATTGGATGGATATTCAAGTAATAATTTTCATATTTCTTAATAGAATAGCTGCTGAATTCCATAAGCAATATAACATGTTTTTGACAAAATGCTTATCATTTCATAGAAGCTTGAGCTCATTTCAGACCATATTTATAAAGTAGGTAACAATATTGTATATTACTCAAAGGTGTATAAAGAAAAATAAATGTTCAATATAAAACATTATTTTTGATATAGAAAAGAGAATATTGTTTTGGCGTCACACCGTGTGCCATAAATCAATACTCTTAAATCTTACTATTTTACAATACCATTATATCTACAAATATACAATAACTTGTGATTAATAATTATGCCCAATAGTACATATTATTATATTATATTTTATTCCAATGATAGTCCAAAGAGACAGTTTGTATAATTCAATCTATGGTTTTGAAATACATTGATGAATTTAAAAAAAAATGCAGAAAAAATACGTTTTAGGTACCTATATAAGTTAAAGTCGCACCTATACGTATTCTAAATTCAATGTTATGTATGGATATATTGAGTTATTCCTTAATGCCACATTCAGTAGTTAATATTGTTATTTTTTAACAACGTGAATAGATTTTTAAATTACCGTAATAAATGTTTTTCATTAATAATTTTTTTTGTTAAATAATATATACTTATTGTGTACGCTATAGTTCCTTAGAATAAAGATAATGAAGACGTAACGTTCAAGAAATGAATTAGCGGTTTAGAGTTCCGGTTCCTTGATAAGTAATCAATTCTTAAAACTTTTTTATTATTTTAAACCAACCTATATTTATCAAAATTAAAACCCTAATGGCCTAATGTACAATTAACATTGAAACATTAAATTTTAGTTATTATTAAAATAATTTCTTTCACATACAACATTCAAAAACAGGAATTCCATTTGAATACAGTTATCAGTTCATTTCGAATATATAATATCATACCTATTATATTCTACACTAAATAATATTAAAACGTATTATTCTACTGTTTTTAAAAAAAAAAAATATGGGATTTTAATCGTTAAAAAAATTTAGAAATCAATAAATGAAGAATAATATATTTGAAGATCTTGTTATTATTGTTTATATTGTATTACTATTTAATTCAACTGAAGTTTCAGTGGATATCAAATATCAATACAACATTTTAAAAACCATCTGTTTTTTGTAACTACTGTTTAATTTTCACTGTTGCACTAATGGAGTATCCTATACTATTAAACATACCATGCATTAGATTCTCTTGTGTCCTATAAAACGTCAATTTTTCTAATTAAACATGCGCTTCGTTATATTATAATTACACTATTATTATTATTATTCAGGAACGAAAATATTAATCCCAACGTAAAATAACGAGATCAATTAAATTCAAGATGTAGGATGATTACAGCATAAAAAATAATAGGCGTGGAGTTGGGATAATGGGAGGGTGTGTTATTATAGAGTTATGTTTTCGTTTTAAATTTAAAAGCGACGATGAATCATCATATTACATGGACGATTCAGAGAAGAGCTCATACTCATACTGATGAATAAATCACATCGTGTTACAAACTTTAAAACATTATAAATAAAATTATCCTACCCTGGTTTTCGAGATTTTTTTATAGTGACTTTTGACTCCGATTCCGACACCGAATGAAAATATTGAATTCGTACTAAAATTATAATTTTAATTTTATAAATAAAAACTTTTATGAAAACTTTAATTATTCTTTGACTTAAGGAAACTTTAATAACGTTAAATAATAAAATCATTATTATAAATAGAATAAAATTTCAATTCTAATATATATTCTAAGCTTTTATGAACACTATACTTGAAAGTTGAAATAATGGTAATTTTTCACTTTTAAAATATCGAAATGCCACATAAAAGTAATTTACGAGCGTTTTCATATGGTACACTGAAAATTTCAAGTATATTTTAGTACCTTAACAAGTGTTGACCGGGGGAAAACACATCATTGTAAAATCAATAGATTACACACTTAGCTTAAATATATGTAGCGAATAGGTTCCTGCTATAGTGCACCTCTAGTCGTGATCGATAACTAAAGCGAATCGTGAATTGAATTAATTATTTAACGATTCTATAACACATTTATTAACGTCTTTAAAAATAACAAATTAAATGTTGAATAAATAGAACCCAATACAGTATTATGTCTAGTTTATACTTTATAATTTACAAATGTTATAATGTAGATAATATATATATAATGTTGCATTATATTTTATTCATTTTCATGATAAAAAAATTAACTGAAATTAAATAACTATACGATAATATGATAGGTAAATAATATATTATTCATACAAAATAAATTATAAGATTGTCACCTTATTTTTTTCCACAATTTTCTTGTAGATTTGGTTGACGTTTACGAAATAATGAAATAATTATTAGTATAGTCCAAAATATCGACTACATCAAGTATTATTGGTATAATGTGGATTTATTGCTTTTTAAGTTTTGTGAGCTATGGAAATAACTGCGCCATGGCCATCGGTGAAATGTTTATACATACCGTACAAGTACATCACCTGCAGAGATATCGACCTGAAACTAATACAAGACTTTTCGTGTTACGGAAGAGGGATCGGGCTCGTCGGTCCGATCATTTGCATATCATACCAGAGCTGCCACGAGAGTTGTTTCGAATTTGACGATATTTTTGCCGTTTCAAAAACTTTGACCCAAGTAACGGTGTGCATAAGATAACAATATTTAACGAGTTGACTTTCCGTTACTTTCATCCCTCTCCCCTTGTGGACGTGTTTGAGGGGGGAGGGGTGCGTATACATATGCACGGAAAGGGGCGATCTCCGTCGCCACTATATATTCAATACTATACTTCTATTACTACTACTACTACTACTGCCGGTGCTACTATTCAGAGTTTCCGGTCACGCCCGCGGCAGATGGTCGAGTAAGACACGCACACGGAACGAGAGTAGGTAACCTACAAGGTATTAAGAAAAAAACCAATTAAGAAAGGTAGGTATACGATATGAGCTGCTGCAGCGGCGGTCGCCGGACAGGCGTGGTCCCATTAACGACACCGCTGCAATCGTATATCGTACGTATACATAATATTGTATTATAATATAAATGCACATGTACGAGTCTTACGTACCTAGCTACATGTTATTATAATATATAATACACACACACACACACACACACACACACACACACACACACACACACACACACACACACACACACACACACACACACACACACACACACACACACACACACACACACACACACACACACACACACACACACACACACACACACACACACACACACACACACACACACACACACACACACACACACACACACACACACACACACACACACACACACACACACACACACACACACACACACACACACACACACACACACACACACACACACACACACACACACACACACACACACACACACACACACACACACACACACACACACACACACACACACACACACACACACACACACACACACACACACACACACACACACACACACACACACACACACACATTATACATGAATAATAGAGTGGCCTTTGTTTTGGTTTTTTTTTTTTTTTAATTTAAATTTATACGCTGTGAACGAGTAGGTACATTCGTATTTTTAATATACGACGGCCCACAGTTTTATATGAAATCATAATATATACACTTCGTTCTTCGTCATCGTCGCAGTCGTCCAGGAACTTATACTTGAACACACCTACGTGTGTGGAAACGCATAACACGTGTAACATTTGTTCACTATACGAATTGGTGGCTTCGTGAATGGATGATAACAATAATAATAACAACAATCATAGAACGATAATTAAGGTAGATAACATTTTATGAGCCCACACTTTATCATGATAATTTTAGCACTGGGTATGTGAGTGTAAAGTGAAATATCATTGAAATTATATCGTTTGTTATCAAGTCGACTACGACTATATAATAATTTATTCGCAACAATTTTACACTTTGAGCGTGGTTAAATCATTTGATAAAAAATTTGATTTTGTAAATTAGTGCAAATTTGAGTATATTGTAATTGTTGTAAAGAAGTATGATATGTTTCAGAAACCTAAAATACATAATAATTGACACTCAAATGTTTTGGATAGTAGTAATATTGTTATCTTTGGGTTTCATTACTTGTGGTTAGCGTGAGGTGGAAAATCGCCGATCGAGAAAGTCGATCGGCCCGACGACGATTGGCATCCATCCAGCCCAAACAACAATTTCCTCTCATCCTCTCGACAAGCTCTTATCGACAATTTACGAGAGATGAAAGAAACATTCAACTGTTATCCTGATTTTCTCGATAAAAGTTCAAAACTCCTTGACGACGAGGGACATATTATCACAGCACCAGGCGCCCTACACCAGCTTATATGAGTGCTCATCTCCCCTAATATACTGATTGTTCATGTACTTGATTTTTATTTCTACACTTTATGAAAACGAATTTTATAGCCACGATCAAAAAGGACCCGTGGGATCCATACTGTATAAAACATATTATAAATTACGATTGTTTTTCATTATTGTTAGAACCCGGTGTAAGTTATAGCAGTAAAAACAAACCATATCGATAGATTTAGAACTTGTTGTCTATGTTATTTTAAAATACTTCCTAATAAAAATTCAATAAAAAAATATGTATTTCAACTAATAACCTACAACGGCAGAATAATGATAAAATTTAATATTTTCAGTTATGTTATCAAAATCATTCACTACATGTACCTACAATGTACAAATTGCATCGATAAAATTTAATTCATAACTAAGGATTGATATTTTAATTTTCTTATTAATAATTTTACTATAGGTATATAATGAGTTATTATGATAGGTACATAGGCATCTAAAATCTGAGGATTTAGCTCAACAGAGAAAATAAACTAAATACGAAATAGCCATAAAGTTAAAAGATATGACACTAACTTGTTTTGATAATTATGTATTTAAAGTTTTAAATGAAAATAAATAGATATAGAAGTTTTTAGTAGATTTATCTTGAAAAGCTAATTTGTTTTCATATTAATTATTTTTTTACATTAAAGATAATAATGTTCTTATATTATATATAATAATATATATTTAATATATTTTTGTTGATTTTATCTATCTACGAGATATATACATTTTGACCTGTTTATTCGCCTTTATGGATTATTTAATCGATTAAATTATAAAACCCACACAATAAACATAAAATTCGAAAAAAAAAACAATTAAATATTTGTCTTTACACTTAAGCGCTAACAGACATTAAATCCAGACAAATATTCAATTGTTTTTCATTTACTACGGTAAATATTTTATAAGTTTAGTATTTTGAAAATGAAAAATACCCAAGTGTAATCATTAAAGTACTTCAGTGTTATTCGATGACCTGAAAATATATAAAAACAACATTTTTCAGGAGTTTTTATTTTAATCATAACTTGGGTGTAATATTTTATATTTAGTAAAAGACAAATGAGACTCCGAAAATAAAAATGTCTACTCTAGAGTATTTTGTTTCCTTTTAAAATATGAACTGTGAATAATTCATTTCAACAAATAATTTTCTCAAAACAGTATAATGTAAAAAAATATATAGACATTTTCGTGTAGTATTTATTTATGTTTGAAAAAAGCTTGGCATTGGTGTTTAAGTACACAAAAATAAAAGTATGTGAAATACGTAAATATATTATAACTGAACCTTTATTATGTCTAGCTAATAAAATATAAAATTCATCAATGTAATTAATGGTGGTGTAATAAGTACGTCAATGATTTTTATTGAGAAATAATTAATTAAAAGACATTCAGGAAATTATGTAAGATATCGTTCAATCTTCTTGTTTCCTTGTTTTTTAAAATAATATCGTAATATAATTATCAATGAAATACCATATATCTAATCAACTTATCATAACAGTAGAGATAGGAAAAATATTCTTGCGTTAAAATTTCTCCTTTAAAATCGAAATGTATTGTACTATTTTATATATATATAATAAAATATTATGTTTGTTTGATAAAGTTACAAGTGGTAGAAAAAAATGTTAGCCTTAAGTGTAATGTCCATATATTAACCGAATTCTTTGATCAAAGTTAAACTTCTTCACAGTTTACTACTTACTTACTTACTACTAACATGCAATATTCAGTTCACTCATTTCTAGTTTATCGATTACTTAAGAAAATTAACAATGTTATTTATCGTCGAATAAACTTATTTTAATATTTAAAATGCATTAGAATCATGAGAATATTACATAATAACCAACATTTTAGTTTTTTAAATTACACATGAATAGACTATTTATATTGTATACAATGTGAACTAAATGAAATTATATTGTATACTATAACATAATAGATTTCGTTCAGCTTACTAAAGTGTTTATTTTATACTTTTTCGATTATATATTATATAAATAATGATGTACTGTAGATAAACATACACACATATAAATACTAAAAATTAAATTTAAAAAAAGGTTGATTAAGAGATTTATTTTCAATAAACCTAATGTTTCAATGATAATGTTTAGATTAGATTATTTAAAAGAAAAAACTACAAACTTTTCTTAAATACAATGGCAATGATGGAGGAGAAATTTAGTGTTGTGATTTGCATATTTAATGGCACCAACCACTTAACAGGTGCGGACAGTCACTGTAAATAAACTTGACTTCGGTTGAATTATGTTTCTTAACACATCGTATCTAATGTATATAAAATTATGTATTATACATTATATTAATTTAAGAATAAAAAAAATATCTTACTGCCTACCTATAATAACTGATATCAATACAAGTTATAAATTGTAATAAATTGTAATGATCATTAAAATATTGATTTTCTTGGAATCTAATATGTAGCCTTACAACTAACATAATATTTAGTTAGGAATAAAACGCACGTTCTTTTTTTTAATAAGTGTATTTTTGGTACAACTGGAATTTAAATTATTTAAATTTATAACATGTATTTTCAATATTTTGCAGTTTCTTCTAACCTCTTTGACATAAAATGTATAATGTTAATTGTTTGAATAAGTAAAATAAAATTTTTTAAATCAATTACATATTCAACTATTAATATTTAAAAACTAAAAATATATCATTATGGTTGTTGTATATTATATTGCAAATACATTTCCATAAACATATTTCGTTTATAATCTTTGATCTGATTTATAAAACTGACATTTAGAATTATAATGTTGGTTTTTTATTTGCATTAACCGATGGTTTATAATCATCTACTAATAACTTCTATTAGCTTAAATAGTTGAATTCAAAAGATAATTCTGCATTCTGCATACACACTAGAGGTTGGTTTAAAACATGGGACATAGACATAAATCGACCCATCTATACCACCCTCACTACAAAAATAAGTATTTGAACACAAGATCATCATAAATTACTTTATTTAAAACTGAAATTATGTTCAATAAACTATCCAGTTCCTTGATACATAATAGTGGTGTAAACTGTACCAACATTTTTATACCAAAACTGATACACATTCAGCCATAATGCATAAAAATGATTATTCAAATCCTTTGGGTATTCCCTAAAGTACCTACTCTTTTATGTAATTATTATTATTGTGCTTGGTAAATGAATGTTTCAGCCTGAAATGAAACTGACTTTTACAGTAGTTATGAGGGTAGTGAGGTTTTATACTTGGATTGAAATTAAAATCCATACAATAAAACTGAAATGCGTACGTACTACGTACTCCATTGATCCTATCTGACGTGTATGCTTTAATGAAAAATAATTCTGAATAAACTGAAGCTATAAATTTACTGTACAAATTGTGTCCAAAAAAGGTTTCTATATTTTTTCAGTGTTCATAAGAGGTAACAACGACTACAGTCTAAATGGTATTTACTATTCTCTTTAAAATAATTAAATTGAAAATATTTATGAAATTATAAAATCACTATTGATTTATTTCTTCTTATAAGTTAGTTTTTCTTGTCTTGATTCCATTACTTTGTCTCGAGGCGAAATATTGGATACCTGCACAATGGTTTTTTTCCGATGGTGGGTTGTTGGCCCACCGATCAACCCCACACCACGAGTGCCAGACCACTTCGATCATCTAAGATCAGAGTAGGGCTATTGCAGCGCCCAATAATGAATAAAGGGCACTAGGCGATGGGGATGCCACTTTTCCAACGCCAATCTTAAAAGTTAATACTATATGATAAATGTATTAGTTCTTCTATATGTCTTAAAAACAATCTGAAGAGAGAGTAGAGACACACAATAGGTAACATTAAAAGAATGCATATTTTAACCGTTGAAAAATAATTATAAGTTAACAACTGATAACATACAGAAAAATAAATAAATCGTTAACAATTCATTTCAAACGTACATTTTAGAAATCGGATCAAATAATATACAATATGTAAATAGATAAATATATTAAATATTTACAAGCATATAAAAAATAATTAAAAAAAAATTTTTTAAAAATGAATATACTTTGAAAATTGTCCATGTACAAACTTTATAAATACAAAAACCTGTGATTTGATAGAATTTCCAATATAATTCCGTCTGTCAATAACTCACTATTTTCATTGACAGTATTAATCGGATATTTTCAGTCAAATTCCAATACGAATGATGGATACGAAACAAAAATAAAATATTATATTTGTTTGAATCTATTTAATCGTAATTCGTAAACTATATTTCCACAAATCATCTGTGTGTATATTATGTTCTAGTATAATTTCAGGATTTAGCCAACAATACCGCAACTGCAACAGCTTAAGAAAGTTTACAAACTATACATGATCTGAGATGAGTCCATCACAACAACTTCGCAAGTTACTGTTTCAGTGAGAATAGCTTAACTTATACTGCAACAAAAGTATTTAGTTCAGGATTGATGTATAACAATCTGACTTTGAGGTTTGAACGGCATTTTATCGTCAACGTTGTTGCAACTTGGAAGTAAATTACAAATTTATGATTTTGGTTAAATTTTAAAGTATAAATATATAACGAGTAAAATAATAGTTATCTATGATAAACACTTTATTTGGAGAATGATATTAAGATGACTCAAGTAGAACTCATTCCGATAAACAGCCATCATATTATATTACTTATGAAATTATTCCATTCATGAAACTTTCTATTTAAGTTCTAACTTAACTAGAATTTAAAATATATTTATTAACCATAGCTCAGAATTTAGTTAAAAACAAATTAATATACAGGGTGTCCCGCGAGGATATACCCATTGCGATATCTCACGAAATGATGGAGATATCAAAATTCTGGTTTTATAATAAGATCCGCAGTGATAAGAACTACAATTATTTTATTTTAAAATTTATTTTAATTTTTTTGTAAAAAATTTAAAAAATATATTTTTTATTTGATTATTTCCAAAAAAAAATTAAAGATAGCCATTTTGTTGAGTTTATTTTTCTGAAAATACCGACTTTAAAAATTTTATTTTCATTAGTTTCCTGATTTTTAATATTTTTCCTAGTTTTGAAGAAATAAAATATGATTATAATTATTAGGAACCGGAAAGTATTCGGCCTGCCGTATGGGAAAGTGCGCGGCGCGGTGGGTCACATGTTTGATAACATACGGTGTGAAATAATTCACAATTTTTCTCGAAACTAAAAAAAAAATATTAAAAATCAGGAAAATAATGAAAATAAAATATTGAAACATCAATATTTTCAGAAAAATCAACTTTACAAAATGGTTATCTTTAATTTTTTTTACCAAAACATTAAAATAAATTAAAATATGAAATAATTGTAGTTCTTATCTCCGTGAGTCTTATTAAAAAATCAGAATTTCGATATCACCATTATTTCATGAGATATCGCAATGGGTAAATCCTCACGGAACACCCTGTATATCATACTGGTACACTTTCAGTTGGAATTGATTTTTAGTGTTCAGCTTCTATAATACCTAAGTATAAAGTAAAAATAACCATGTATCAACATTAGTTCTAGTGGCATGGCTAAAAAATATTTTACTTTCATGATAATATGATAAAGGTTTGGCCGTTAGGTATATCAGGTGTAAGTAAAAATAATTTATTATTGATTATTAAAACCAAATATTTTCTATTAATATATCAATAGACAATAAATATAGGTTATATAACATAATATAATATATATCTATATCGTTAAATACTATTACTATGGAAACTTCAAGACTTCTCCATACATTATATGTAGGAACAGAATTATCACGCATCAACGAAATGAAATAGATAGTTGAGCATACAGTTAATAAAACGAATATTAAATTCGTTAGTTATATTGTAATTCGTCATGAATAATATTCAGAAAATATATGAATAGATTATTAATAATTATTTTTCCAAAAATAAAACTGCAATAACTATCAACGATATCTAACACTAAAAAAAAACATTGTTTATATTGACTAAGGTTTTGGAAATATAGTCCTCAATGACTTCTAAAACTGAAAAGAGAGCTAGGAATCAGTGATTAAGCATTATTATTTCGTTATTAACAAACGTAAATTAACATAAAACTATAAGTTGAAAAAAATATTTTTGAAATTGTATACAATTTGGGAGCTAAATTATTGAAAATTATACATATGTATGTATTACGGATAACATAATATTCCAGGCCCGTATACAGGAGGGGATTTAGGAGTTCAACCCCCCCCCCCCTCTCGAAATTTTTAAAGTAGTTATATATTTATAATATGTTATCACAATCTTGTCGGAAGACGGACTTAAAATATTTTAAGCCCCCCCCCAAAAAAAAAAATTGATCCTGGATACGTGCTTGTAATATTCTATTTTATGATAAGACTTTGATCATGCTCGTATTAAAAATATCTACTGATGAAAATTGACACTGACTGTCTACACGTGGTAAGTTTTATTTTGTTTCGTTGCCAATAAAAAATTTAGTTTTAGTTTTATATTATTACTTTACTATTATTGTTTTTGTCTTTAGATTTTGTTCATCCTTCATAAATTGACTTTTTCTGTTATGGTAAATTGTAATATTATAAAGTCAAACATAAATATACAAAAATACAAATAATATTATACTAAATCGTTTTTATTAAGTTTTTAGATTTTAATAGTGATATAGTCACTTAAATAAATAGTCCCTGCCCAATTGTCAAATATTAGAATAATTTTTATATTTTATCATAATAATAGTTTTTTAAACCTAACTATTATTATTATATAGCTTTAATAAATGTATTTCGATCCAAGTGATAAAGCCTATAAAGGCTATCGTTATATTTGCTATAACGTGGACGATGTTGATGCTGCTTAACCATATATTATTTAACGTTAATTACATTCATTATGTTTGTATAAATTGTCTACGCTTGAAAATATATGCATAAGCATAATAAATAGTTTGCTAAAAATAGAACTATATACACGTACATCTAATGTAAGCAAGTATTTTTTCTAATCAAGATTAATATGCTGATATAGTAATGTTCGGTGACACAGTTTTAGTTACATATATTATACATTACACCTCTCCCCATTTAAAAATTCCGTGTTCACTGGCCAACGTGGTACGCCACTTGTACTCACAAGTCACATCCAACTATGGAGAAAATGAAAAGTTGGCACGAGATCGGGAATGGGTAATTTAAATTTAATCGGTGTTCGATTGCGTTTGATCTGATATTAATTAATATTCAAACCATAAATTAATGTGTTAGGCGTTATAGATACGTAGTAAATAATGATATTACAGTTAACCACGGGCGTGAAAATAAAAATAAAAATTTGATACCTATATTCGTTGTCTGTACATTTTTTCTTAGATTTTTTCTTTATACCGATAGCCAATATATACAGTGTTAATATTATTTCTAATCATGAAGACTTAGTCTACTCATTCGGCTCTACATGGTTGTATAGAGTTCTATTCATACCTTAGATACATAGGTATAAAAACACTCAGTTACAGGATAGGCTATAATAACAAATTATACGTCAAAATCAGCCACGTGCAAATAATAAGTGAATACGTTATGTTATGATGAAAATATAATATGATACACCTTAAATGTCATATTATACTTGAATAATTTTATAGAATCGTAATATAAACCAAAAAGTCTTCTGTGGATACATCGAAAAAAATGCGTGGGATTTCTATGCATATATTATTATTATTGTGTTATTTGATTGTGGTGAATTTAATGTGTATTAAAAAAAAATATTTGCGAATAAGAAATGCATTCAATTAGTTTAGCTAATTTATTAATATTATATTCAAGTGAAAAATTGAACATATTACACACTGTGTACTAACTCAAAAACGTATGAAAAAAACAACGAAATGTTTAATTAATTACTTTTATTGTTCTGATACAGTTTCCGAAAATTAACCGAATTCCCAATAGTAATAAGATAGTAATAATGTAAAGTGAGTACACACATTTGCAATTTATTTACATAAAGAACACATGATAATTTGATATTTTTCTCATTTAAAAATTAAAATAATAATACTCACAGCGTTTTAATAAAATGCATGCTGTTATGCAACTTTAAATTACCTTCATTATTTGTATTTTTTTATTAAGTAATATTATTATCTACGCAAAAAATAATACCTTAAATTTAAAAATAAAATACATTATTTCTTTTAAAAATAAATATTTTTTTGCCATTTTCACTTGTTCTAAACTAATATTATATGGGTGGAAATTAGATATAATTTGTTATACAAACGGTTTGTTTTATTTAAAATTGAAATCATACAGGTAGTATACATTTATCATTGAAATATTATTTTATTAAAAAATTTTGAATAGTGATTTAGTAAAATGTAATAAGTTAAACATATTCATTGTTCACATATTTTGTTTGATGACTGTAGATAAAAACATTATAGTACCTAGTGGAATAAGCTAATTAAAAAAAATATCTTCCACTTTTGCTATGCAAAAATAAAACAAACAATAATTTTAAATTATTTAATGTTACCTACCTTTCTTATAAAATTGCATTTAAGTTATAAATTATAAAATTGCATTTAAGTTATAAATTAACTCATTTAAATTGTTTGATTATTTTAAGCATTTTAAATCATGTACATCTATACGTCCTACAGGAGTCGAAATAAAAACCATTTTACTAGTTTTTAAATTAGTGTATTTATATTAAAATAAATACTTACTGTTTAATCATAATAGATAATTTATAACGCTGTGTGATTTATTCCAAAACGATCTTAAAAAAAATTAAATTTCCTCAAAAATGTATGCATCTGTGTTCTGCTTTACAAAGTTGGTGCTAGTTAAAATTTAATAATTAAAATTGATTCACACCACTAACCCCAAAACACTCTCATTATCGAAAACATATAATTTTTATAAATTGTATGAATTACCTTTTTGCTTTGATACTTTAAAACGATGAAACGTGTCAATATTTATAGAAATTTATATTTATTATACATTTATATATTATGTGACATTTACACGGCCTTCGTGATATCTATCGTTACATTTTACAACTATTGCAATGAACATACATGGTTACACTAAAATATAATAATCACAGGTTATGGATACTGTTCCCTCGATGACTGTAGCCCTGTAGGTAGTATACGGTATACGTATAATCATAACAATAATAATAAGTAGTTAACTGATGTGACTATAATATGTGCAGAATACAGTAATAATCATTATTACTATACCTTGCAATCATGCTGAATTTTATCGATTTCTTGTGTTTAAACAAGAAGTACCTAATAATTTGCATGAATATTTTTTTTACGTTCTTAATGCTTGAATGCTTGAATAATTTATACACAAATTAAGTGAGTAAAAAATTACCTGTGATTTCCGAGAATGATAGCTGGTAAACCTGTGTTCCAACATTTATCGTGAGTTTAATATTATGGTTTAAAATTAAAAATGAAAATAATTAAAATCTTTCTTTAAACAGAAAAACCAGCCACGATATCCGCTATGCAATTTTCAGATGGGCAGTTTTTTGGATTCGGTATATTTTTGAGATTTTGAGATATTTAAATGCTTTTTATCTTTATTTTGTGAACAATGTTTTCGAAGAAGAAAATAACTAAAAATCTTCATGTAGCACAACAATCGAGCAAGGATGGAACTTTGAAAGAGTCTTCTTACAATTTTCTCAACAGTTTCTCGAAACGTTTATAGTGAAAAATTACCATCAACCGTTATAAATATTATTTTTGATTAAAGCCAGTATACGTATGTTAAAGACATTTTAGAAATACTGCACACTTCATGGAATTCCACTGAAAATTATTATGATATCATTGTTTACAGTTTTTATGTTGCAGTAGATATATTATTTTTACCATGCACATATTATGCACTATTAATAATTAAACCATCTTATTTAAAAATATCATGATTTTTAGTGTAGTTTATTGGATTGCATTTGTTTTTACCTCCGATCTATTACCAAAAATAATATGCTATTAAATGTATACCATTGTACTAAGTGTTGAAAATATTTGCATTTTTATTCTAAATAAGGTAATAAGGCAGCGAGCTCAAATGTCTTAATTAATTTTCGCTTCATTTGACTGTCATAAATTTAGAATTATTATAGGTGTAGAAAATAAACCCAGAAAATATATTTTTTCAAATATTCTTTTATAAATATATATTGAACTTGTCAATCCTTGTTGAATAAGAGTACTTAATCAGTTGATTATCGTCAATTAATGATGTCAACATTTTTAAAAATCATAATAGTATAGTAGAAGGTTCCTACAATAATTATAATGTTCAATGTTATGTAATAAAAGTTAACTTATTTTAATCATAATTTTATATATATTTTTTTTTATTTTTTTATACATTACCTATTTCTCAATAAATATTTATATAAAGTATTATAAAGTAATTGAATAGTTTTTCTTTTACTGTGGAATATTGGTCACTCGTGTTTTTTCTCTGCCTTCAAATTTTGTTTTTTTATTATCCTGTATTATTTGAGTTACATACTGCATGTTCTAGTCAGATATATTTTTAATTTACATCTATAAATTAGTAAGTTTTATGAGTTTATTGTAAAGGTACCTAATCAATTACTGGAATATTTTTCAATTCTTTGAAGCGTTACTACAAAAGTAGGTATTAATAATTGAGATTATCAGTTATCTATATTAGTAATCGCGGAATACATAGTTAAATAATGCTCTCCAGTTTTCGAAAACATCGAAGAAGTCGAATTGTTAGTTAAAATACTTATAAAGTTTTAAAGGCGCGATACGATCAATTACGAATTTAATACGGTTAACCGACCGGAATACCTACTCAGAACACAACGGTGAGAAAATACGCATCGAAGCATTACGAACTTCTCATTATTTACGTAACATATCGCTATGACTACGACAACTTTTTAAGCTCAAAATCGTTCGTGTGCCCTAGTTAGTTTACCTTATTTACCTTAGTATTATAAAATATGATATTTTTAATATTTACAAAACATTGTGAGTACCTACGTAATTTTTTTTATTGCTTATTATTATTTATTGTAGTTTGTTTTCAGAAACACATATTATATGCATCCCGTATAAATACGTTATTTACGAGATGTTTTCTACGCACAAATTGTAAATCTCCAATCCGTATCTCGAGTTATTAACAAAATATCCACAATGCATTTGATACGAATTACCCACGTAATCTTTCAATTCATATTTA
This sequence comes from Diuraphis noxia, assembly GCF_037042655.1. Classification (NCBI taxonomy): domain Eukaryota; kingdom Metazoa; phylum Arthropoda; class Insecta; order Hemiptera; family Aphididae; genus Diuraphis; species Diuraphis noxia. The sequence goes on along the minus strand of NW_028301712.1, from coordinate 15,795,624 downwards.
CCCTAATTCAAAGCATATCACCGAGTATTCAAGGAACGTTGCACGTCTACGGGGAAGGATAGTGGGAATGTGGGATGGGTAGGTTAAGTGGTGGCGCTGGCGACGTGGTACAGGTGATGAAAACGTAACACAACTACAACAGAAGGCGGTAAACAACTATTATTATAATATAATACCAACGGCGATGACGACATCGCGCATCGTCGCGTGACAACCACCGAGTAGGTATAGGTAAGCACTTGAACAGCATAATAATAGCTGCGATGTTTTATTAAATCGGACGATTTTATTTTCATTGTTTGATTTTCATTGTCCGGCGAATTCAATGGCGTTTTTTATTTTACTGTTATTGCCCGAGTGTCTGACGATGAAACCTGTCGTTAAAAAATAAGAAGAAAAAAACTTTAGAGATCAAGAATATCTAACAGACCAACGAGTTTGTCCGCAATTATAAATAATAATACTATGATTTAGGTGGTAAAAACTAGAAATTTGACAATATAAACTAACGATTCGTACGTATAGTATGGTACGTCTTCATTTGACTAACTGTACACAAGGGTTTCAACAAAAGTCGATAAATTACATGGTGTTTCCCCACCACTCACATTGCAGTTAACTTAGTACACCTTCTGATAACTCTGTGGTATTGTGTACGTTTGGCCCTTAGCACTTTTCGAAATTTATACCTCCGGAAAACTGCCGGTAGAGACGAACGCGCTCGAAAGTCAAAACAAAAGAAAAAAAAGAAAAGAGTAACAAGTTGTTGTTGTTTTATATTGTGCACACAAGCCTACTTGAACTAGTGTATAGGAAATGAGTCGGGGTAATAATAATAATAATAATAATAATAGTAATAATAGTAATAGTAATAATAGTAATAACCGTAATCATAATAATAGCGGCTGAAAAGAGTCTTGACGTTTCTTCATTACTTTATACGCCGCTACTGCTGCTCCAACTTTTACTACCTATATAATATAATATACATAATAAACAGTATACGGCATACGTCAATGTATTCTATTGTAAATGGAAATTTTAATTAAGACTCCAAGAGATCAGTGTTCGAGGTCGACCGGATCATCTAACCTTTAACATATGTACACTGATATATTATTTATATTTATGAACCTACCTCTTACATGCAATTATTATGTACTCCCAACATAGATAGAGACACAAAATTCGATTTTTTTATGGTCCACGAAAAACAAAATATTATTCACCACAAAACTTATTACAAAATTGATTTTTTTTAACCTTTAGAAATTGACCTTTCAAATGTACATGTTGTTTTTAACAATTACATTTTTACATAATTTAATTAATATAGAAAGATCCCAACGTAGAGAAAAAACCGAAAGCCATTCAGATTTTAGCCGCCATTTATCTGGTACGCTAATTCCAGCAAAGGATTAAGCCATTAAATATTTTCAATTTTGTCACATATTTAAAAACAATGATAATAACAATTAGTATTAGATTCAAAAATTATAGGTACCGCCTACCATCTACGTATATAAGGCTAATAAAGTTATAAAAAAATTTGAAATACAACAACGAGATAAGGATAACCGATTGGTATACATTGGAAATAATAGTGATAAGTGGATAATAATATTATGCTAATCACTGTAATTAATAATAATTATAACAGTCAACTACCTATAAAAAAAACTTTCTTTTTGTATAATATGTGAAACACGCTGCGTAAATCAAGGTAAAATGCATGATAAATTAATTTTTCAACAAAGTCAAAAACATGATTTAATTTTTTTTCCAAACTACATACAAATCGATAATATAGATTAGTAAGGTAGATAATTAACGAACAAAAACACGACTACCGCAACGTATAAACATCAAAGTAATATCGTCGTTAAATAAAATATTTTTGGTCGAATTTTCTATAATATACACAATGACCACAACATAATTTAATATACAAATTACAAATATATCAGTATATTATAATATGGGAACCAACGTAAACATATAAAAAACTAGGTTTGGTTTAGATAACAATATTAGTCGCCACGAGCCGTGTTTGCGCCAAACACGATGTTCTACCGTTTACGTATATATTATCCTATAATATATATATATATATATTTGTAACTATCATAATCGTAAGTTCATCGAATAATTGACGATATAATCGAGGCGCTAAAGGCCAAGTAAACTGATGACGCGTCGATCGGCTCTTTTACTCAAAGACCTAATACGGTGTCCAAATTGTTATTTTATACTCTATAGATACTGTTCAGTGTACATGTATAATTTTAACAAATTATGGTATCGTAATATATTACTATGTATTTTTCGTTCTTATCAGTTGCATATTATAAAATACACAAATACAAATTATGTAGCTATAAGCAGACATAAGGGTTCTATAACAGTTCATTATTTTGAAAAGCATTAGATATTTTCTCAAAATGTTGCCTTCGGATAACATTATTTATACTGTACTTATCTATCCTCAGTTATATGTTTGTTTATGAGCAACTATCATCTTTTGATTTTTAAATAGTAATTTATATTTTTCTAATTCCATAATCAGAAGTCAAATAATACTCTAAAAACCGTTTTTATCTACGGGTAAATATTTAATAATACTTATTATAATAATATTGTGTATAAAAACAACGAATGATAAGTTGACTAGATGATGTGGTGTATCAAGAATTTAGCTAAGGTTTCAATAAGGCTATAAGCCATCAAAAAATCACCCCTAAAACTTATTAACTTTAAATTCTTATAAACAAAAAAATAATAACTGAATCTATAATTTTATAATATTTAAATCAAAATATATTTATTTTTTTTAGTATACAAAAGTGGATAGTGGTTTGATCAATTAATATAAATGTAAAAATAATTTAAATCTATTACTATCTATTATCTATTATTTGTCAATATAATAAAGGTTATATTTATACTGTACCTACCTAATAAAAATTACTCTGTATTTATATAGGTAAATTTATGCCGATATTGAATATAAATTAAATGATAAATGTGGTGAATATAGAGAGGATAAAATATATTATTAATATCATCATAAATTATAATATTAATATATTTTAATAGATATAATATGATATACACTTTACATAAATGACATATCTCGACCACATATAAAAATTGAGTATATTTTTAAATTTCGATCGGAGAGCAGTGCAGCGGTGCGTGGTTAGCCCTTTGGAGACTCAGCTAACCAGAAAACGTCGTTGGCCCTGTGTAATAATAACGACTCCCCTGTGCAATTTACCTAACATCTCTCGAGCCCCAACCACTACCACCGCAAACACACGTTGAGAGCTGGCCGACCGGTTGGTCATTATTTCGGATGTGAAAGTTTAATCCGAATTTTCTGAAATGTGTACCCGTCCGTGTAACGTTTTTCGCCACTGGCAATAAAATTCAAAAGCCGTAATGGTGTGTTAAATTACATGTATAAAAAATGAATGGCCGTCGTTCGGACTGTAGAATTATTACGTTTTGAATACTTAATTGACACAACGACCTGCCAACGTTGTTATATGTTACGCGTTACACTCCCGAGTCCTATAATACACTATAGCAACATAATAAGTTGAGATCAGGTAAGATTGTTAGATATATACAGGGTGATTGATTTATCAAACAACACTCATTTTTTCAAAATTGTAGATTTACATTCTTCTTGAATTATATATATTTTTTATATTTTTCACCTTTAAATTTAAATCTGTAGAAGAAGAATCTGTAATCTTTTACAAACGATTTTTCTCACGTCTAAACAATCACGAAAATCCACTGATTCAAAGCCTAAATTCCTTAACGCTCCCGGAAACCCTCGTAGGAGGCTAAAAAGAAGATGGTGCAGAGACCTCTTAAATTAAAAAAAAAAAAAAATGCGTACCTTACCTACTGCTTAATAAATTTCCTGCCTTCTTACTCCCTCCTTCCAATCTTTTCAATTTTACAGGGTTACCATAGGGTGATTTCTTAATCAAGTCTTTTCATGTATAACTACTCTTTCACATATACTTATTATGCTATATTGTATAGATTGTATATTATCTCTTAAATAATAATAATAAAAAAAAAAAAAACCTTTAAATTTATTAGGTAAACCACTATCAACTTTTGATTTTCAAATGCTAACCTATACTTAAAACTTCATAAATTAATAAAGCTATTTTTTTTATTAATTATTACGTTAAAATTTCGAATTTAGCGCTAGTAGTTTATGAGTTATATGTATTTAAAGTTTTGATTGGTGGAGTGGAGTGGTACGGGGTTACCCCGCAAAATGTTTGTCCACTACTCCGCTTGACCAAACTTAAAATACTTATAACTCATAAACTACTCGTTCTAAATTCGATTTTTATGAATCAAAATACTTAGAAAAATATTCTGCTTTGGAATATGAAATTAAAAAACTATGTTGTCATTCAAAAAAGTAAAAAACTTAAAAAATGATAAGGATAAAAAATATTTAAAAATATAATTTTTTAATAAAAGCGTTGGGTTTTTAACAACTTGAAACTATGTAAAAAATATTTTGAAAAAAATCAATACTTTTTTAAATAATGAGTGTTGTTTGATAAAATAATCATCCTGTATGAATTAATTGTAACATTAATAAATGTGTATTTATATATATATATATGAGACGGACAAAGAAATGGATCTTGAGTGAGTAGTTCCTATAAATGTGTAAAAGGTGTAACAGATAGAACTGGCTTTTAGAATAACTTAGGTTCAAATTAATATTTTTTATTTAGGTATCATTTTTTTTCATTAAGTGACCCCTAGCGCTACATGTATAATAAATTGTTTTATGTTTATTTTTTAGTGCTGAAATAAAAAACTTAAAAATTGATAAAAATTGTCTTAGATAAATTCAAAATAGCTTATTTGTGAATATTTTTATAAAAACAATATTGATAGTAACATGATTTATCTAATCCAAGTAGTTTATTTTTTAGAATTTTTTTGATTAAATTAATTTGGAACGTAATAACTTTTTTTTAAATATGATTTTTGAGAATTTGCTGATATGAATATATTTTTTAAATTTTTACTTATAATATAATTTTAACAATTTTTGTCATACGTTTAATTAGCATAATTTTATTTTTATAAGGTGTTTTTGTTTCACCCTAAATACAATGGCGCTGATAAGGAATGTTGAATATAATGCATCGAGCTCGAGCACAGTCAACATAATATAATGTTAGAAAATGGATCCATAATGAACATTTAAATAAAGGCAGTTGATTGGTAATATTATAGTATAAAAATCACGCTACTGCTCAAAAATATTAAACTTGTGATCATATGCTATTTATAGTTTTACACAGTATCGTACATTACAAATAACAAACTCCTGAAGGGGAATCAAACAATAGCATTATAGTCATACAAGTTCTACAAATAGGTACATGAATGAATAATCCTTTGAGAATGGATTTTATGCTTAAGAAATTAAATTTTAGGGGACTTATAATACGCAAGTTGAATAATAATATTATAATATGTCGCTATGACATGTGACAAAGACAAATTAAAACATAAGAAAATTACTTTTAAATGAATTAGTAGAGCGTTCCACGTGGTGAAAAATTTGAACAAATATCCATTTCCTTTAAACATTAACTATAGACAAATTAATGACATAAGAGAATAATTGTGTACGCTTATCAAACTTAAATACAAAATATTAAAGAGTTTTTTTTGATACTTAATATTATGTTCTGAAATATTATTGAATATTTAATACTAAAATCACATATTCGTATAATTAGAACCTAGGACTGAACTATGTCAATAATAACTTTGGACTTTAGATTTTTATCTACAAAATATTTCAGAAAATGTTATTAATTATTTAAAGAGTCAGTAAAATAATCATAATTTTATTTAACTAACTTTTTATTTTATCTTTTTTATATAATTTTTTATATCACTTTTTCTTATTGTAAATCATTATTTTACAGATCGTACAATTTTTTAGTTGAAAAAAATTTTTTTTTAAAATAGTCAGTCAACCCATTATTTTGATATACGAGTATATCAAAATAAACGCTCATCGAAACAGCCTCGCTAATGCTTCTAGTTATTTAACATTTATGTAAGAGTGGCTGTGTGTACATTGTTTGTAAAAACTTAACTTTTTTAATTACACTTAAAACCTTTGACAAAATCTGGTTTCAACCCTTTTGACTTGTACAACAATAATAATTATTGGTTTTTACTTGTTGAGGTTTTTTTTTGAACAAATCAAAAAAATTAAGTTTTAATAAATTAAACTAGTAAGGTAGTATCATATTAATATTTCAAACAATCCATGTAATATTAAAATTTAATATTAAATAACAACGTATATATTTCATGTAGAAAAGTACAACTATTTGTTTGCAAATACTAAATGTTATTTAGTAAATATATTATACTAAAAAATAATATAATATATTTGTATATTAGGTTGTGAATTTATTTTTCATAAATATTTATTTTTGTAATTATATAATAAAATTTATTGAGGCACATGAAGTGTCTAAATGTATACGTTATAAATTAAATGTCCGATTATATTCTATATTTCATTAGATTAAAACAACAAGCGCACAAAATTTAGATTAATATCATGCTTGTAAAATTGATTAACTTAAGTTTAAATTGTTTTATAATTTATTCACGATAATTATAACAATTCAGTAAACAATTATATTATGTTCTAAATAAAATCATTTAATTATACATCCATAAATCTGTATTGTTCTTATTTTCTTAATTAAAAATCTTCAATAAACATTAAAACATTATTTAAATAACTAATAACAAGAGTAAGAAATAATTTTTTTTTATGAAAACATAATATATAATTTATAATTTAAATTTATAAATGTATTGTTATTATTAAGAAGCTTGGTTAGTTGGACAGCGATTTTGATAATCTATTTATAATGTACTAAATTATTTATAATATGTAGACACTTATTGATTGTATGTAAGACATGTAGGTCATTGTATATTTTTATAGTCAGTAAGTAATACCACAAAATGTTGTCAGAACTTAAAACCAATAATTGGTTTTCAAAATAGCAAATTTATATTTTGGGAGAATCTTCTGTATAGACAGATCTTTTGTAAAACTTTAAGAGCATAGGTAATCTCAAGACCACAGTTCAAAACAATTCGTTAGACAAAACAATTTTTATAAATAAATTATTTAACAGAGTTATAAGTTCAACAAGATCGATTCTATCTGATAATTATACGGATATTGATGTTGGATTATTACACTTTTTAATTCTAATTTATAGGTATAAGAAAATGTCTCACTATCTACACAATAGATAATTTTATTACACCAGTAGATATAGCATTATTATAAAACAAATACTGAAAAATAGTAGAGAACAATATAATATGAACATTAATAAAAATTGCGCACAATGTTTCAGTGAAAAGGGCTATCTATTTATACTCTATTTGTTCTTATTTAGCTGTCTCAAGTTATTACTGAAGTTTATTTGCCAAGACATTAACTCTGGTGTGAAATGTCCTGGTCAAACTAAAATAAACGTAAACCACGAAAAATGGCTGCAAATAAAACCAAAAAAGAAAATAGCCGGAGTCTTATGCTTTTTTTTCAAATATTTCTTAATAATATGTTATATTAGAGAATAATATTTTCAACCATTGTTTTGTACAACAAACCGAGTACCGACATCATTGGTTTAAGAAAAAAATAATAAAACAATTTACCGATAAACTTTACAGTAGTTTTTACAATAAATATTTCAATTCAATTTATCTCCAACAACAATACATGCATATTTATAGGCTTAACATAAAAATCGGTTGCAAATCATAAAATTCATTGTACTGATAAAAAATATAACTATAATATCGAGAGTGATATGTATCTATATCTACAGACAGATTCTAAACCACATACCTACCTACGTTTGAAACAGTTTGGGGTTATACAAACAACATTACTTTGTATAAAGTCAATTCCCGGTAAAACGAATCAAAGGACAATGAATAAAAGTAACCATTATTGAGGGTTTAAGGAAACGACTTTATTATTAAATATATATACAAACAATTTATCAATATACCATTTTGGTTTACCACGAGGGGGAGAATTTTTAAAGAACACAAAATACTCTAATACTTAGTGCGCTGGAGGAGAAATCGAAGGGCCTGTTAACTGCAAACAATTCTCATTATTTCCCAAAGGAATCGGTGGGGACTCTTGCTGATTTTTACTGCAGACGAAATAAAAACAGTTCCCTTGCTGCTACCGACCACGTGCGCCCTTCCAGACAAACGGCTATACACTGGATCAGAGTTTTCATCTCCTATTTTTTTTTTCATTTGTAGAGCCCCCGAATTACAACTCGATGGTCTGTTTCGAAATAATTATACCGAAGAAAAATCATGTTCCTTTATTAATTATTTTTCTCTCATAGATTCTAATTCAAAAACATAATGGCTTATATTACAATTTGAAAATAAATATGAATTTTATAACGATTAATCTTCTTTGTACATATTGGTTTTTTTTTTTTAAATATTTAAACTTAGATTTAAGCCCTTAAAAATCCGAGAAATAAAAAATGATTTTTAGTAATAATTTATAACCAATACAGTTGACTATCTCTACACTATAATATCTAATATACTATGTTTTATCCATGTAAACCGTTACTCGTTAGGTCATCCACACAAATTATTATTTAATCCACATCACAAAAAAAAATATCTATATGTAATCGCCATGAGTTCATGCCATCCTCTCAATAATCATAAAAATAAAGATTTGAGTTGAATATTAAAACATTAAAATTTTAGAAACTGAAATAAATTGAGTATGTCAATATAAATATAAACGAAAAATATCCATTGATAAAATGTACACAGTTTTGTACAAAAACAATGCCATGGTACTAATAGTAAAAACATAATTTAAAAAAATATTTGATACAAATATACTAATGTATCATAAACCTTCAATTTATAATTTACAATTTCAACCAGCCATGTTTTATAACATTATAATTAATATTATAGAATTGATTAAAAATAATACGCATCATATATTGATGTTATAAAAAAAAATATATCATAAATTATAATGTCTTTTATAGTCTTATGTGTTATTTTCATTTGGTACTTTTATCTTATTTTAGTGTGCTATTAGTTTTGATATTAGAGTGAATTTATTCATTATAAAATGTAAAGGTAAAATTATTATCTTAGGCCACATGTAGGCCTTTATTGATATTATTATGTTTAAGTAAGTTATCATTTTTAAAAAGGTCATAAGTTATTAAAAAAGAATAATACCCATAAAAGAATAATTGAGGTCTTAGATAATAATTTTACCTTTAACTGAATAACAGAATCTTATTGAAACTAGTGAACGAAAATTTGCTGTCGTACGTGTGTACGACGAAGATAACACATGCGTGTATAATAAAAATAAAAATAATTAGAATAAAAACTTACTATAACTTTTAATACATTATAATTAATATAGTCTTATTTTCTGTCAATTAATAAAGTTAGAACAAAAAATAATCAATTGTTGTGTATACAAATCAATATTCTTTATAAATTAATTATTTTGTAGGTTAGAAATATGAGTAACCATTAACCACAGATTACAGATCTCATAGAAATCTCATTCAAACATCAAAAGGCAGTAGATATAACTTTTATAGAAAAAAAACATCACCAATCAGCCAGTGTCTTATTTTATCATCACATTATATAGATTTAAATAGGTACCAGTTAATATCCTTAGCACTTTTAAAAGTTGATCTTACTAATGTACATTTTAACTTGAAATTAACTGTTATGAAGAGCTAACTCATAATTGGATGTTGAGTTTATTTCAATAAATACTATTTTATCTGTTATGTAAGTTATAAATGATATTTTAATTGAATAATGCAGAATAAGGAAGTGCGAAAACAATAATGATCGCTTAAGATCAAATTTGACTGGAAATTTTTTTTTTTTTTAATGTTCCGCATGAAACAATGCAGCCCTTAAAAACGTCGTTGTCTTTTATGCGCATAACTGACTAGGGGTGCGGGTCCGTCGTAAATCGCAGAAGTTTACTGTCTTCGCTAAGATCATTAGATATTGAAATTAAAATAAAACTATAAGCACAAAGGATCAGCGGCTGATTAAATTGCAAGCAGTTTTACACATAATATTATAAAGTAATATAATGTATAGACTTGGCGCGCAGCACAGCGTTAAGTTGGTTTTATATATATTTTTACGACAACAATAATTTAGAGATCCCTCGCCGGGATAGTGGTTTTAATTCGAAAGAAAACTCAAAAAGGGGAAGGGTGCAGAATAGCTATAAAAGACGGATGACAGCCGTTGTCTCGGGAAATTAACGGCCATCAATCATCGCATACGTACACTAACTAAGGTACTGTAAGTGACGCACGTTGCTCCCCTATAACTTTCGCGCGTGGAATTACTGAAATTGACGACGACGTAAACACGACAGTCGTTAAAGTGTAGGTGGTGAAGATGGCGTAGGATTCACTGTATGCATAATATTCTTACTTAAAATCATAATGCTACACTATCATTAACCTATCAACGTGACAGTAAACCGATTATAATATATCATCACGATACAACAAAGAATGAAAAACAAGAAATGACTAAATATTGTACCATGGATATTTTTTTTTTTTTTTTTTGGGGGGGGGGTTATTATAGCAAATTTCTTTATTTAAATAAATCATATATTTTTTTTTTTTTGATTCAAAAAGATAACTTTTCAGACACTTTTTTCTGAAAATAATGAATATTTATTACTTACCAACTGCGCGTGATGAATTGAATAACATAGTAATAATAATAATTTTTTTTTTTATTTATTTAAAATTAAGCCGCAACAACAAAGATTATTGGCTGAAGTTAAATTTTACATATGGTGATAAAAGGAGGGATATTTATACAATAATAATAATTGTTAGGTATCTGAAATGTGCTGCTAAAATAATTTTACGAAATGTATAATATGGGCATAGGGCATAATCTCTAATAATGATACATTGACAGATGGACAGTAAAAATACTAAAAACAATAAGAAAATCACATTTAAAAATTAAAAAGTATTTAATTCTATGTATTTCTCACATCAAACGGCTATTACTAACCTCTATAATTTTTCTTTGTTATTGCTGTTAATTGTTTAGTTCATTTTGAAACATGTTCACTTTGTCTACTTTCACTTCTTTTAAACTCTATATGTTTATAATATTATATTATTATAATATAGGTAGTTTAATTGACGGTAAAAAATTATAATTATCTATCTATAATAATATATATTTTCATTATGCTAAATATGCGCATGGATATGAATGCATTCTAATTGTTATGATGCTCAATATTTTATTCACAAGGTATTTATCTAAACTCTTTGCCCAATCACCAATGTACTTATCCATTATAATGATTATTATTCATGGGTGTGAATATGTGACACACCATTGTATTCCAGTTTTTAATCTATTCTCCCATAATGGCATAGGTAATGGAAGTGAATATCAGTTATAATAGCTGATGTATACCTGTGATGGTTTAGTTTTTTGAACTTGAGATCATTATATAGTAGCTATTGTTTGTTGTATCATAGGTCAGAACTTATAATATTAATATAACATTTTTAAGTATAATATACTTATGGATACTAGCTGGATAAGAGTAAAATAGGACACAAGTATTTCCCTACTTAATTTTTAAAAATAATAGAGGTTGACTCCTAAATTGATTATGTGGGTATTTATGTATATGTAAAGATTTAAGATCAGATTACTCAATCTTATTAAATAGTTATTTATATTATCGTTGTGGCCACCCCAGCACGGTTTTCACATTAATACAAGACAGTACCGATGTCAGAAATTTTCGGGGCATTGGACAGAAATCAAATTACAAGAATCCAAATAGCCGACCACTCAATGGGTCGACCACCGCCGACATGATTATTGTTTGCCACAATTGTACCAAAATAACGTAAATAAATCGTTAACTGAAAAATTCTATACAGCATTACAACATTTAATCTCAAGTCCTGCAACATCTAATCAGGCATTGAACCAATAATGTTATTCTACATGTATAGTTTCTCGAGTGAAACACTGATCTTAACAAATCGCTTCCGGAGGATAATAATAATTTACAGATCATATATTATTATATCATGTAACGTGGCATGTACGGATACCGCACAAGTGCACCGTTTTAAGAACAAAAAATAAACAGTGTTAGAATAACATAGTATATTACATAGGAAAAGCGTATGTGTGATGAATTCGGCATGTGTTTTTTTTTCAATTGAGCCCCGGCCCGAAGGGAGACGTGTTTATTCTCTGATTTCCAGGATGTGTAGAGATAATATTAATGCTACTCAAGTTATGATAGTTCAGGTTTATGTAAACTAATCCATGCACGAAACAGCGCGTATGGTCCCATAAATCGTGTCAGTGGACTCCGGCGTGAATTCTCATTTCATCGTAGACAGACATCGCACTTGATATATTTTTCCACCTGCTCCGGCAGAAGAAAACATTATACTTCATTTCGTACGTAAACCGAATGACGTTAAAAAATGCCGTACAGCGTGCCCCAAATTGGCTGGCGCGTGTATTAGGCTATTACGAATGTATAATATGAAATAATATAATAACGTCATTCCACCACGGAATGGTTATACTGGACTAGCGGTGCCTATTTTGTAGGTCATTGCGGGTATATTACGTAGGTACTCATCTATGTATTATGGTTCGTCGACTGATCGGTACAATATAAAAAAAATATTGTTTTCCGAGCAACGACTAGATACCAATTGTACTCTATATGTATATATAATAAGGTCTTAAGTCTTAACTAAGTGGCTGGCAACCATACCATCATCGGCATCTCCAAAAATCAAATTTTTTTCATAAAAATATCAATAAACCGAATCAGGTAATATTATCGGACACGATATGATATTAATATTTCATTAGCCATTTCGTATTATTTTAATAAATTCGTTTGATACGAAAAATATTGTTACAAACGTTTTGATTTTTCTAAACACACTCTTTTAAAATAAAATGTGGCGATATCGGTACCTATAGTTGTATATTATTATAATGTTTGTATGTTGTACGTATATAAAATTTAAAGTGAAAAGCGATTGGAAATCAATTCTGGGTGAAAAAACGGGTGTGTGCACGTCAAATATAATATGTTTCTAACAGAATACCTATAACGATTTCGGGTCAATAATCAGGCTATAAAAATACATATATTGAATCCGTAGAAAAATAATAATAATAAATATATGGTAAGGTGTTTCTAACGTTTATCGCCGATACTCTCATACCTAATATTATACGCCTGTATAATATAACGGTCACTGGGTAAGCGTAATAGCCGGAGATGGCGGTTACGACTACGTTCCGTAACCGACGGGCTAATGCTTTTGACCACGTGAATCCATTTAAATGAGAAGTGGCGGATTAGTGGAAATAAAAATAGAACCCAAACAACCGTATATACGATAATCGAAAACCCATTTTCATTAAACCGACGGAGAATAAAAAAAAAACGTCATCGTCGGTTATGGCACACTTCGACGGAGCGTGCGTGATGATAAACATAATATTATTATCATCTAAGATAAAATAATAATGTCATATTATTATTATAATAACCAAGAGTGTGCCGTTGCAGTGCACTGCGGTCGTTTCATGGTCCGGTGCGTCTAGTTCTCCCGCGGCCGGACAACCGACAATCAGTCAGGTAACCTGCCTATTTAGTAGGCAAGCTTTGAGTGCGTCCATAATAATGACGAATCCATGGAAATCACGAGGAGTGTAAAATAATAATATATTCCATCGAATAGTATGTCAGTGTGTGTGACATGTGCCATGCGTGTATGTGTGTGCCATGTGCCGTGTGCGCTTTGACGATATACGGATATAATAATATGGCGACGGCCGGTAGATCGTATTTATTCGGTATCATTCATCGGAGACCGAATTTCTCAGTCGGAAAGAGTAAATAATAAAAATATTATTATTACATGCTAACGAGGAGGAAATGATACCGTATAGATACCTACCTACGGTGGCGCGCGGCGGACCTTCATCTGTTGATTCAGGTCTTGGGTGTTAAATCTCGCGGTAAAGTCTTCCAACACCTATTTATATAGCTACATTATTGTATATCTACGTACCAACACCAGCTGCGGTTGACTTCACGCCGCCGCCGCCGCCACCCGTGTTTAACGTCAGTGTGATGTTTTCATGATAATTACCCGCCACCGGATCTCGTGGTGTTATTGTATATATAAAATTTATTTTTATTTTTTTTTTTCGTATATATATTTTATTTTTGGTACGTGTCGAGAACGATCAACTGAGACCACAATGTGTACGCATTATACCTAGGTATTATTATATTCTATGCGAGTACTTAGTAAATCATTACCGTATTTTTTTTTTATAATGTATAATGGGTATGTGTACAGGTACAACAGTGGGTGCACACTGAACAAAAACGATGAAAAAAAAAACCGACGACAAATCTACACAAAAACACAGGAAATCGTCCATGAAAACAAACACACAGATATTATACGTCATATTGTAGTCGGGCAGTATACCTACACCGCATTGTCGTTTTTTATCTCTCGTCACAATGTATTTTGTACATATATATATATATATATACGTGCTGGTACCTCTATAAATATAACACACAGTTTAACAGGCGTATTCTTTGTTGAGGGGGAAAGGAAGCCGTCTTCCTAATTGTAAGCATTGGTTATTTTTTCTTATTTTCCGAAAGACATAACGCTTCGAGAAACGTGATGATGGCAGCGAGGGTCAGGAGGGGGGGTAAAGGGAATACTCGTCGTAATAAGCCTCCAAGTCTCAGACGGGTTTTTAGTTTTTATTTTTTTTATTATTATTTATTTATCCTTTTATTCGTTGCGCACACGTCGGACCGAAGGCCAACGGCCGCGGGCCGGCGCGCTCGCTCGCTCAGTGCTACTCAAACACTCGCAAACGTTTGATAATAGTAAAAATAAATAATATTTTTATATTTGGTATACATTTACAGCATACGTATTTATAGCAATAATAATTATCCATATAACATCATTGTCGTCGTAATAATAGCATTTATTATAAATAATTATAATATATTGCAAACGATCGGTTACGGTGCAGTGGAAACCGTATACCGATCGCCGCACACGACTGTTGTAAATAATTATAAATTATTATTTATCGTGTTGCAGCTCGCGCACAAACTAATCGGTTCTGCTCGAACAGATCGACGTGTGGCCACGTACCAATAATGTACCTACCTAGCATACAGATTATGGGCACAGACACTGCATGTATGAGTATTATAGGTAGGTATATGAGTCGTGTGCTCGTCGGTTTTATACCCAGTACCTAGTATCTACCAAGTACCTAAGCCTGTGTCGGTGAACATAATAATGTTATAGTAATCGAGTTTCGATCTCGACTTAGTCGTCGCAGTCGTGTGCCCTCAGCATCACGACGTTGCCGCCGTCGCGTGGCGCCGCCGTCCGGTTTTCACGACGTGCGCAAGTAGTATACTATTATTATTATTATTACAGAGCTGTGTACGGGTATTATTGCGTACGCGGACAGTCCGCACGCGTCGTGTTGAGATCAAAAAAAAAAAAAAAATGTATAAGACATAACTCTAGGTTTTTTTTTTAATTTTAAAATCATATACGACTTCACCTGTACCGGTGGCAATCCGTCGCATACGCCCGCTAGGCACGTGCGGCCGTAGACCTCACTGTTATACTTAACCACACGCAGAGTACGAAAGTCTTTCACTATAGGTATATCCAAAAAGGACGTTTCCACACGATGTCAGGAAAAATAAAAATGCACCAAAATTATTTACTCGCAGGCTGTAGTAGGTATTGTACTATTTTTATAACAAAAACGTCCACAGCTTTCATATATACCTATACACATTATCTGAAACGCGGTACAAGTCCATCTTTTTGGTTAAATTGTTTGTCATTTCTGCGAAACCAATCAGTAACCTCGACGGTGACTTCAGTAAAGTTTCACTTCTGAACGATTTTCCTTCCAGAAAAGTTTATGATGCCAGACAAGGCCAATTACCTATTGTCAAGTTTTTTCCTTTTTCCGCAGGTAGTTAAAAACTTTTCTGGGAATAAAACCATTCAAAAATGAAAATGTAATCACCGTCGAATTTTCAACTGGTTCCAAAACGCCTTTTAACGATATGTTTTTAATAAACGTTCCACACACCTATGTATCTAAAAATATAAGTATGGAAAAGAAAGACAATTATGTGGAAAATACAATGCATGCTGTAAGTAAAAACATTTTTGAATTATTCGCCTGGCGATGACGTAGGAAACTTATAAATTTGAATAGATTAGACACCCCTTATTAGTTAATAATGTACACAGTAAATTGTTATCTTGGACTATCAATGACGAAAATTATTATTTATTGTTATTGTATTTATTATTATATCAAAATAATATTAGTGATTAGTGTCTAGTGATCACTGATTACCATATATAATATTTAAAAAAGGCGTTCGAAATAGTGATAGAGAATGTTTCTTATTGTTTTACTGATTTTATTATTACTATCGAAAATCCGTATGCTCTAGACCAGCTGTAGTATTATCTATTTCTTTTTTTGTTTCCATTTAAAAACAAAGACCTGATGGAAATTACTTATCATGATATTGCCACCTGCTGTGATACCTATACTATGCGGACCGTTTACAAATTTGGACTGATTCACATTAAACTTAAATTGTATATTCTAGAGTTCTAGACTGTAAAGAAAAATATAAGGTCCAAAGTTTTTTTAGACCTTTATTGTTTGCAAGAAACACACGGGTTCCGTTTATCATTGTCATCATAATTTCAAAAAAAAAAAAAAATTAAATTAAAACGTAATATGATTTGTAGAGTACCTACCTAATTGCATAATTAAAAAAAATTATTATCATTAAATTAAATAGTCTATATATATTATTTAAAAACCAAATACCACTCATTCACGAATCACTGTGAAAAAACGCTTGTGGAAAGCATGTGATTTTTGAAAATTAGATTTTCGAAATATCTTTTACAAATCCTAGCACTCGAAAACCGTTATAGTAAACTTATTAAAAATAAAAACAATTATTATGCAACTATACATTATATGATATTATATGTACATCTAAACAAAAAAATTCTATGTGTAATTTTAACTAATTTACTTTATATGAATGGTATACTGCGTACAGCGTACATAACCGTATTCGGTAAAGATAAACCTATAGACTATGAAAGTTCAATTATAAATAAAAAGAAAATGTAAAAATGGTAATTACTTAAGATTAAATGAAAAAATTAAATAATAACTTAATAACCATAAAAACATAAAAACATTACAGTACTGCTGTGTCCATTGTAATTTTTTATCATATTATTATGACTGAATTTGAATCTGAATTATTCACATAAAAAATATGAATACATTTTAAAAATTATTACTCGTAATTTATTTTTATGAGCACTTAAGTTTTAAAACTAACATAAAAACAATAGCGAATGGGAATCGTCTTTTATTACAATATATTATTTGATGGTAATCGTTTCTTAATTTAAAACACTGTCTTGCACAATGCACAGATGCACCAGAGTGAGAGAAATGTGCGAAACCAAATATCCTGATTTGATTATTTTGTTTTTACATAAAAAGAAACATTATTTAATAATAATAACGAACAGAAAATAGCTTGAAATACCATTTTATAGAAATATAAAATAAATTCCACTGAATTACGCCTAATTTAATTGAAATATAAATATCTTAATGACAATACAACATTATTATCATAACAACAGTACCTATAATATTACACATTATTTACTTTTACTTGTATACGCTTTACAATCTAATTTAATATTCCTTTTATGACAACATTTTGAACATTTCAAGTAGAGGTATTATCCTAGATATTTTTCAGTTGTCAAGTACGTATAGTTTCTATAACCGTAAAAAACAACGTTAACCTGTATGTATGCATAACATACACATTGTTTTAAATAATTATGAATTCATATTATTTTTGCCTGTAACACGATAGTCTTGTAAAATCCTTTGATAACATGCCATTCCACAATTCGGATAAATATTTTATACATTGTTTCTTGACTGAAGAAACCTTTTATACAAAAACTATAGCAGTCATAATAATATTACCAAACAAATAATAACACAAGTTAAGCTTTTACAACTACGGCGTTATAGTTTATACAACAAGTTTAAAGCACACCGCTAAATTGTTAAAGATGAAACAGTTCGGTATAAAATTAGTAAAATACGAAACTGAGATAAAAATCATACAAGCATAACTATGAATTTATAATTTTTTGTTGAATTTATTAGATATATTTAATGTAAGTACAACATGGGTGTTTAATAACCATACTTTTTAGTTGTAAGACATTGCATGTTAAGGGAAAATACAAAATAGCTACACTCATTGTAGTTAACTACATGTTCTAATGATTACATCTCTGAAAATATAAAATAAAATATGCTTGAAATAAATGATTCGAATAATTATTAATTATTACTTAATGGTATTCGATCATTGTGTATTTTCTGTAGAGAATTCATGGAATAGGTACATTAAAACATGAAGTCGTATTCGAACAGTCGCATACTTGAACGACTGTAAAATTTACAGGTTTTAAATAACATTATTAGGAAAATAACTATCAAAATATCTATTCTATGTAATACTCTCCACCGACATCAATAATCACAATATTATACCATTAATAAAAAATATACATTAGTTACAATACCATACATAATACTATACAATATTATGTTATTATATTGGTATTTTTTACACAGGTATGCGATTTACAAATACGTTGGAAGAAAATATTTTGTGAACGATTCAATGATTAAAGCGTACACATTCATTTACTTTTCAATGAATATTATCATAAATCTTTACCTGATTGACATAAATCAAATGCGTTCTGCATGGACAAAACAATGCCTATCGATATTTTATTTTTATTTCTTAATGTGGGAGAATACGATTTTAAATTTAGTACCTTTACTAATTATTATTATCTTTGCAAAAATCGGTTTGTAGTTGTTATAGTTCGATTTAAATTCTACCTATATTTATATACTACCTATATTCTGTTATATTATTATTTTAACCCTCCATTGTGCTTATTGTAAATTTCTGTTACAGATTGTATAAATTAAAATAAATATGTTAAGAAAAAAAAATTTAAAAAATATTATTATAAACGTGTCATAATTCCTGTTAAATTTATTGCGATTTACAGTTGAAGTTATTGTAAGTTATTAAAATATTTTATATCGTTATAATACTCGTATAACATTGTCAGCACATACTATTACATAACCTAAAAATCTGATCATAAATTAAAAAAGTGTGCCCGACTTTTTGTGTACTGCTCTGCTATACAGTATCTGGTGTCGAGATGGTCATTATAATAGGCATTGTGTTAAATTTGAATTAAATAATATATCATTCAATACAAAAACAATTTTCAACGTATAGGAAGTCTATCAAACCTAGGATGTTTTATAGTGCCTATATTATGCATCCCATGAATTACACAAATTTACACACAATACTCAAAAGCACACTAAAATCGGGTGGTTGGTCACAAATTATATTTACTTGCTTCTCTATAATTTTTTCACAGTTCATTTATCATAATATTGGGCCACAAATGAAAAAATATAATGTTCAATTTTATGTTTTTAAAGGGTACCAGTAGATTGTATCGCAAATGTACTAAAATATACGAATTTATAACATTTATTATCTACATTACCTATATAATCTCACACCAAAAATCTCACAAATTAAAATCTGGTTTATTCCTCTTTTTCCTATTTTTTAATTTCAGAAGAACATAATGTTTTTGAATTAAAGTTGGTTTATTGGTTTTTAATATTTCTATACTTCATATTGTAATATATAAACTTCTGTTAACCGGATTCAATATTTAAAAAAAAGTTTTAAATAGTGGCCTAATCATCAGTCTACTTGGTATAAATGTTAAGTATTAATGGTCCAACTATCATATACCTTTTTAAAAAAAAGTTAGGTAAAGTAAAAATGTTTAATAGTTTCTGAATTACAACAAAATAAACTAATACAGTTGTCTTTTGAATACCCAAATTCGTAAAAATTTAGAATTTCTACATTTATAAAAAAAAAAAAAATAGACTCTTTAATTACTATAAGAACAATTATTGAGGACACTTTTACACTATTTTCAAACCTAAGATATACAAATTGAAAATTTTAAAATATCGTGATTTTTATTATTTAAGTACATTATTTGTTTCAATTTGCCAACCTATAAGAATGTGAAAAAAGATAAACCATTTGATGACATATATTACTTTTCAAGTATATACATACTTGTAATATGTAAATTTGCTTTTTCAATACATAACACTAATCGTATCCTCAATGATTTTAATTAGATCAAAAACAGAAAAAACATTTCTTATAATCAACAATATTTCTTTAAAGATTTTTTGGGGCCCACATTTAAAGTATGTTAATTATTTCCACATCTATAATATTATGTTCTTATAGCACTATTAATGGTTCAGTGATTAATAATATATATTTAATGGTTTTTATGTTATCTTTTCTGGTGTAAAACTAAGCTATTTTAATTACTTTAGCTAACACAATAACACAATGATCTAGACTTAAATTTAAACAATAATAAAAAAAAAGCCAATTAGTTCAGGTTCTAATAACTACTTTCTGTCATATTCCTATACTATAACATATTATGGTACCTATATAGAATATTCATATACAATATACTTAAATAAACTCCTCATTACTATAAAAATACGATACGCCTCACTTGGAGGTGCAAAACTATCGATGTTTTCAAAAATATAGTATGGTGTCAAAATAAAATATTCCAAATACATCTATAAAAAGTAAACATCATGTACCTACATATATTGATATGTAGGTATATGATGTTTTTCGTGTAAAATACTTTCTGTTACTTTGTGCCGGAGTCATAAAGTATTCTATCATATCAAGAGGGGTCTACTTTTTAAATATTCCCTTTTGTCCGATCGCATTATATTATTTTGTTTTTTAAATCTCTCAGCATGCATTCACGCATGTATACATGTATTATAATATATATTTGAAATGCATTTATGTATGTACCTATACTATAGTTATGTACGTATGAATATAAATTTAAACATTTCTTTATACAGTCAATACTCGAAAGGTATATAAACACTAAAAACCATCCATGTTTTTGCGAGAAAAATAATATTATATTTAAACACGTTGTGCAATGGTTATGTACAAGGCGGCAACCTACCCTATACCAATCTATTATTCCTATATACCCATAATATTATTATTGTAAATATTTTTATACTGACGATCCGTACGATGTGTGTCTGGTGTGAGACGGGTTTATTTTATTCTGTTGTTTGGTTTTTTTTTTTTATTTTTTTTTTAAATAATAATTAGCCATGGGAAAACGGACAATTTATGGTTTATACAATGCGTTTTTACTGTGTTTAACATGGCAGTGGATGTTGCAATAGGTGTATCCAAAAAAAACACGACCGTGTAAAGGAAGATTTTTTCTAGTGTAGGTACTTACTACGGAAACGCCGACGTCCTGTCACTTAAATCAAACACGAATGTTTCATGTTGTTAAATTTTGATTAGAAAATTATACGATTCTATAACAAAAAAAAAAAATCAAGGTTTTTAGCAACAAATCAAAACGGTTGCTAAAATAATTTTCTATTACTTACTCGTATGATGATTATTATTACTATTATAATTATATTGTTAACATATTAATATGATATATAATAATTTTTAAACTAAATATTATAATATATTGTATTTGTCTTAAATATGATTTACTCAAAATGGTTACTTATTTATTAATTGCATTCTGTGTATCTTAATAATTCAGCTGATAGTTCGAAGACCACGTAGAAATGTTGCACAATTTTCGTGGTTTGTTTTTTTTTTACTTATGCTCCTATAAGCATAAAATAATACTTAAAAAACAAAAATATTTTATATTTTTCAATACTACTGATACTCTCATATCAATAATTTTGTATGTATTCATAGAAAAATTTTAAATTGAAAAATTAATAACGAAAAATATAAGATAGATAACTTTTATAGTATGTTTAAACTTATATTACACCGCTTTTAATATTTTATAAATTATCATAGAATTGTCTGATTTTAAAATACTTCAGAACTATTTTAGATACATTCACTGGCATGAGGACGCACGATTTCATAACAGTTTTAGTAGTAATTACTGTATTATAGAAAATCTAATAATAATTAGTTACTTAACAAACCTTACCTACTTTTATAAGTTTTATGTTCCATGTCTAGGGATATTCAAGAACAGCTTCGCATAGGTTCACCAAATTAATGCAGATTTCACAAATAGTTTTCATATTTACAATTATTTATATTAAAATATGTTTAATTGATCTTAAAAATTAAATATATATATATAACTAAACAGTAAGTGTATAAAATCCATAATATTAGCCAACTTAGGTAATAACTTTAACAAAAAATTTAAAATGGGAAGTTTGAAGTTCATTATTAAATTATCTATCAATAAGTAAGATAATAGACTAAATATTAGTATTTTATGATTTGATAATGCTTTTTAGTCAGTGTTGCAGTATTAAAAGTCGATAGTCAGCTTAGATAAAAATATAAACCATGAGTCATAATAAAAGAATATAATGAAATACTAATCGTATTTTGGATTTCAATTTTTAATTAGTGATTTTAAATTAGTTTCTACTGTACAAATTATATAGACATACAAATTATCAAATTTCAAACACTCTTTATGTGCGTACTTATTTCACAATTCAATACTACACATTAAGATTATCTAAAACAGTTTAAACAAATCTACCTATTTTGAATAATTGGGTAATAACTAAAAAATAATGATTAGTAAAAAGTATCACACACAATAAAATAAAAATAGATCATTAGAAAGATATTGTGTATCGTGTATAAACTAACAATAGATTCCACCACCACTTCATCAAGTTTATACGACCACAGCCTACTGGTATAATGATTGCATGAGGAGATTGATACAACACTATATTATTATGTTTGGCAATTGTGTTTTAAGAATTAATTAGTTCATTAATTAATTAACAATGTGTTGCAATACAATTGGATTGAATTAGAAATTGGCAAATGGTTTTTTTTTATTATCATAATAATTAAATCATTAGTTGTATAACACTTTAGTGCATCACATTGGAGTAGCCATTTGAATATACGTAAAAGGTAACTTTTATACATAAAAAAAAGAAATATATATATTTATATATAAATGAATGCTCTAGTACAATATTTTTTAAATATGGCCGTAGACCGTACTACCGTAGTGCAGTGAAACCTCTAAATACCGGACACTCTCGGTCGCTTAAACGCCGTCCGCTATTTGGAGGTGTCCGCTATTAAGAGGGTAAATACAGAGAGTACATATTTCACTGTTCCCAAAATTCCATCCGTTATTTGGAGGTGTCCGCTATTGAGAGGTGTCCGTTAAAGGAGGTTTAACTGTACCAACTTATCTATTAACTACTAATTTGTTTAAGTAATTTTCATTACTTTATTTGTTTTTCATTTTCAGATGAAAAAATATTGTTATTCAATATTACCTCCTTCATAAGAAAAATATTATATAAAATTACGAAAATCGTTCATTACAATACGATGTATTTTTATTTATTGTGATCATTAAAAAATAATATTGAAATCATATTTACCTAGCTATATACCTACGTATGAGTAATCGTCAAAATAGATTCACTTCATTAACTTCAAAATAACATAATTAAATTGTTAAAAACTGAAATTCCATAGACATTTTATGATTAAGAAGACGTTTTTTCATATTCTTTTTCTAACCAATATTAAAGTTTTTGGAATATGAAAAACCATTCTGCTTGTGTTATTTCTTTTGTTTTTAAACCGTGATTGTTAAGACTGTCCAAGTAAAGTTAAGACACAGTTGTATTTAACATATTATTAAATTTGGTCTTGCAAGTAGCAATTAAAAACAGCGGGTTAGTGAATGTTTGCTTGTGGTATTAAACAAAAACGAAGTGATAAAAGGTAAAATTAATAGAAATCCATAGTTATATTATTGGAACCTTCATTCTTACATATTTATGCCTATCCCAAATCCCAATACAATATATTTGATATAGGTATTTGGTAAAATGAATCACTAAAATAAAATGATACGAGTAGAGGTTACATTTTATTGAGAAACTGTTCCACTAGAAATCTGGAGGTAAATATACCATCCAACAGAAAAAATTTTTTCGGTATAACTATATGCATTTAAATTTGTATAAATAAATGTAACATAATCATCTAGTTCTGTCTTCTGAATGTAGATGAGTAATAATTAATATCTAATAAGTATTTCATTAGTGTCTACCCTCTTCAGTTGACTAATACAATTATCGCACTACTATATCTCTTACAATGTGAACAAATTAGCCTAATTAACAAATGTGTTAACTGAACTATGACGATATTATTGGTAAGATATACACAAACTGGAATACACAATCCACTCGAAAATAGGTTAGGTTTGACTATAAATACTATTATTATACTATAAGCATTAAAATCAGTTTCAATAACTTGGTGTTCTAGTAATTAATGTGTACCTAGTGCTTTATTGAAGTACTACACCTACTTGACATTTGTGGTATATTGTATATATCTATATATACATCTCTATATATCTATCCATAGCATAAATATTATAATCGGAAACGAACAATCTGAACTTTAAAAGTTTAAAACGCTTTATAAAACAGCTCATACTACAATTATACCTACGTTGGCACACATAATGCATGTGCAGTTATATCATAGAAAGTGTGTGGTAAAGTGAGCAAAGTTACCATATTTGCTTATATTTTACGACGATCGTAGCTCGTGAAGACAGTCAGTCGTGTGAGCACACCGACAGTCGGTCGGATTTCGTTTTCGTTACATACGGTCAGTGACTACATAATAATAATATATGTATACTTTAAATTTAACGAGCTAACAAGCCTTTTTTATATACGAGTCACGCTAATGAACCATTTTCGTCTTCTTAATACACACTCTCTGTACCCGTTTCTTTTTCGGTCTTATATATTATATATATACATATATAATGAATAATGCTCGTTATCGACCGGTATCACGGATCGACGGATACTATGTACCACACGCACCACACCGCCGCTGCCCCGACATCTCTAATGATGCTCTTCGCACATTTACAAAGCATAAATATATACTAGACCATAATATATTACATAACGAAACATATATTATTAGGTATAATGCACATACGTCTGTATGCCGCGTGTCGGGTAAGTGGCAAGATCGTGTTCTACAGCATAATATGAGTAGACTGTATAGATTTTGTACATAATATATGCCATAGGGTTGACTCGATCCATTCAAAAAGTTCAATCCTAAACACATTGCCTGTATATATGTGTATACGGAGAGAGAAATTTCGGTTGGAGTGGTGTCCGTTTATTTTTCACGAAGGTACCATCGCTAT
This sequence comes from Diuraphis noxia, assembly GCF_037042655.1. Lineage (NCBI taxonomy): Eukaryota > Metazoa > Arthropoda > Insecta > Hemiptera > Aphididae > Diuraphis > Diuraphis noxia. The sequence goes on along the minus strand of NW_028301712.1, from coordinate 15,769,819 downwards.
TATAATATGATCATCAGCTGTTGTTGTTGATATATAGACCGCAGTTTAGGCGTGATTGAAGCATGTGCATTAGAAACACTTTTTTTTTAAATGTATGACTATCAGACAAGAATAAATGGATATATATTATTCGCAATCTGCACATATTATAATATGTCTTCGACACTTCGATCGATAGGGCACATGAGTTGAACAATAACCAACATGATGGGACCAATTTCACATTGTCCCTTAATTTTCCGAATTTTTACAGAATAAATTGTTAGTTATATACACATATTATACATATAGTAATTTTAAATTTATATGTAAGTAAATAATATGTAATTATTAATTCATTGGTTTTAAAATAAATGATATTGTGTGCATTTAAAACCAAATGATAGGTTATACACATACCAAATTGCCAAACAATTAGTACAATAATGAAGAAATATAAAAATAATAATATAATAAAATTTGTTTGTCAGAACGCAAACTGGATATTTTATCGAATTCAATTTTTCTGTAAAACGATTAAACTTAATATAATTTAAAAACTAAATATAATTAGCAATATATATATATTAAAACACAGTAATTCTAATTCGATCAAATGGATTAAAAAATAAAGAAGAAGCATTAATTAATTTTATAATTGTTGTCCTCGTAGTTATTCTAGGGCTTAAATGTATTTATATGGTTCAGTCCACTTAAATTTCACTTGTATAAATGTGTATTTATATCAAAATGTGAAGAAAAAAAAATGTAAGTAAATGAAGTTATAATCGGTCGTATACTGTCTGCCCAATAAAATTATGAATGGAGTGGATTTGAAGAAAATAGATTATTATAACTTACAATTAATCCGTTAAAAATTAAACAAAATTAAGGAGCTAATTTCTCATGCACGAACCGCAATTTATAATTAATTCATTTTCACACAATATCAAGGGAAACCAATTTTTTTAACCATAATCTTTAATTGAGATAAATAATGTGTTCGTATGGAGTGCGATATTATTACTAAGGCTTTTTAAGATTTTATAGGACTTTAATATTAATTGACGTTTACGATTTAAGTGAACAAATGACATACATTGGACATAAACTTGACGGGCGATACTCGCGCTTATGTCGTATAACTGGACGACTACTTCATACTTGTAACGCAATTCGACGATCCCCCTACTTTCGATATAGTTTATCACGGTCGTTTCCTATAGCAGACCTATCCTATACTCCCACGTGTGTTAGCATTGCTTAAAAAAAATAACCGTTAAAGGGTGTTTATTGTGTGTGTATATATAATATATAATATCCATTATACGTACACATAATATATGTCACACCCACTTAGTCGTTTTTGTGCTTATTCTATATGTACTATATGCATGCGCACTTTAACGCACACACATATATATGTATTATTGACTATTTATTCAAAACAGTGTACACACACACACACACACACACACACACACACACACACGCATAGATACAAGACTTCTTCACAATGTATAAGTGTCTATGTGCTCGCCCACCCCAAGTTCTCAACACAGCGCCGTTCAACCCATCGTTCCAGCGACGAGATGTCATTGATTGAAAACCTTCGTCATCGGCCTGCACTCGGGTCTACGTCAAGGATCACTTATTATTATTATTATAACGGACGCTTTTGTGTGTGTGTATGTAAATGTTAAAATAATGACGATATCAATTTTGACGTGTAGTGTGGGGCACGTGCCCCGTACACATAAATGTACACGACAAGTGAAAGACAAATAGCAGCAAACAAATGATCATCGTCGACTACTATAAAATATATAATATACATATACCTATACTGCACGTTGTATCGAATAAAGGGTCTTCGTGGGTGTGAAGAGCACTAAAGGGTTGTTAAAGAGGTACACCGTCCAGCCGAAGGGACTAATGACGTTCGGTATATTGTAGACCAAAAATGTGGATTCTGTGGTGTTGTTGACCAATCACCGTCCACTGTTTTAGTGAAAATGCCGTTTTAAAGAGCCCATGAGGAGAAATAAATTAGACTATATATTTTCCGGTCTTGCCTTTGTCACCACTGCCTACCTAAAATTCAATCGTTTTATTGTCATCGCTTATTTCTATCGTAAGCATATAGTAATTAATGGACCAACACGGTAACATGATAGGTCCACGTCATATATACATTAAAAATCAAAATAAAATACACGAAAATCTTTAGTTATTATATATGAATTATCAACTACATATAATGCTCTAATATATAAATATGTATATAATAGTGATTGTACATACGCATATAATAACAAAATAGTTCACCATCATTTTTATTATTTGCTACATTATATTTTCTACTATTTTAAACAATTTCTATCCAAACTTGATTTATTGAAATAAGTAATTAAAAATAACACGTTCATTTATAATTTTCAATTTGTGTGTGCGTTTTTTTACATATATATATATATATATATATATATATATATATAGTAAATAATATAAAGTTACACACCGATTAAATAATGATATTTAATCAGGTTAAACTGGCTGATTGTATCCATTTATTTTATTAAATGTATAAATATTGATTCTAAAAACAAGCAATTCCACGTATCCAATGAAATAAAATAGATTGGATTAAATAGTTGAACAAATAAAAATGATTTTGATAAAATCGTTAACTCTAATACAACAAATAACAACGTGTTGCTATTATTTTTAATGGGGGTTAGATTGTGATATCTAAATCAGTTGTTAGCATTATACACCAAATTACGATATACGTATTATTACGCTATACATTTATGATTTTTCCTTAAAAACAGAATATTTTTTCTTATCAAAAATTTTGTGATAGATTAGTCTTATAAATTTGCGAAACATATTAGTAAATTACTATTATACAAATTAGTTAGATATTACATACAATGTACCAATATATTAGTACCTACATATAAGATATTGACCTACATTAGTTTTATTTATTGATCTAGATAATTTACTATTATTATTATTATTATTATTGTTATTAATTATTATCATCAATATATTTAGTATAGTTGAAAAGGAGATATATTGAGGATCTATAAGAATTATATAATTATTTTGTCAAGTTTCTATACCACTATCTAAAATTCTAGATAGTAATATTCTATAATATTATCTCAGATAATGTACTCCATATATTTTGTAAATGCTAAAACACTGATTAATGTTTATAACAGTAAGTAGTGTGCACATAGTTCATATTATATTGTATATGCATATACTGAAACTGTTTGTAAATTGTTTGGTTGATTTCATTCCGTATACAACGGTCGCCGACCCAAGAAAACAAATGGGTGACACAAATTTTAATAATCTCCCAAACACCTTTGTCGTTTACAAGTTGCATCAATTTTCGCCATTTTAGCTTAATGTTACCACGATGGCATTTAAACATCGTTAATACCATAAAATATTATGAAGAATATAGAATATTGTCACAGATAAGTGAAAGATACAGTGAATTCCATAAATTCGTTAGTTCATAACTAATAAGTAATAATATTCTATGTAAAAATAAAATAACATTTAAATAATAAATGTATCAGAATAATAATTAATTGAAATACCCATTTGTTATAAAAAATTAATGTTGTGGCCAACGAAGTAATATTATGTTATGACAACATTGAATTCAGTGTAGTGGTGGGCCGTGGTTGAGCATTAAAAATAATAAATGCCGTCGTCATTGCCTAGTGTGTTTAGTGAATACTATAGTTTAGTAGTTATTATGAAAACGGAAAAAAATTAAATTACAATATCTAAATAAATTAAAACCGTAATTTCTCAAGTTAATTATGACATTTTTTGTATTACACTCTTACAACAATAAAAGATAAAGTGGTGGGGCTTGGTAATCAATATCAATTTAAACCTAAATTGTCAAGTTCATTATAAGAAACAAAACATTAATACAGCTATAATCTTACGTTTAAAAAAAATTTATAAGTGAGGTTATGTTTATAACTTATAACTTACGAGTGATTTTAATAACATTGATTTTTCTACGATCAAAGAATCAGGGCGTATAATAGACAATTATTTACTTTGCGAGATATTTACAGTATAAGTTCGTGCTTACTTACCTATATACTATCTATTCTTAGGTTTACCTATGCCAAATGCTTACTATAAAACTATTCTAAAAAAAAAATGTCGAATACCGGATTTTTTAATTTCATAAAACGTATCTGAGTATTAAATAAAGTTTCCTTCATCTATGTTGATAAATGCGATGTTTGGTGGATGCATTGATGAAGAATATACGAGTAGTATACGTAGTTACCTATTAGATATATAAACGAAATTCTGACAGAAATCATTTTCCCGTATAGTAAAATAAAATAATGTGTAATAATAATAAGTATCTTAAGCATTGAGCCCAATGAAGACTTCAACAACAATATCATCTTATTCTTTTAATACATTAATGTACCTATATAATAATTCGACTGAGGTAAACCAATTTATATTCGTAATATATTATAAATGATAATATATAATATTACATAAGTTTAGTTTTTGAAGCTGTACCAAAAAAAAAAAAGAAGTATTTTAATAATATAAATAATCAAAATTGGTATTTCATAATTCATTCATCCCTTTGTTTGATTTTCACACTATTATTATATGCGTTTTAACAATCTATAAGGCATTATAAATAAAAAAAATATATAAATACATATAAATTATAAACTTAATATGTCCCAAGCCATTGAGCAATTATAGCACTATATAATAATATTTTCCACCATGCACTAGTGCACTGTTATAATAAATCAAATTTTTCACTCATGGTGCACAGTCTGATAAGTGATTGAATTGATTACAGTTATAATAAATTATAAATTCTTGGCCCCAATTGATTTTATATTCTTATCTATCCTTAATCATCTTATTTAAATAATTTTACTTACCTATACTACTTTATTAATATTTACCTACATTATGTTTATACATGTTATTTATCATAAACTATATGTATATCTTGTTATAATTTTGATTGTTGAGCTATAATAGTTTATTCTAAAAGCTAAATTAAAAAAATTAAAAAAATAATCATAATATCATGGTGTTAACTGACCACTGTATACAATTTTGATATTTAAATCGACCTTCTGGCTTCTGCACTATATGAGGAAAATAATTCGCACCGTGTTTGTCACTGCAATTATTAACTATAATATGCGCTGTACGAAATGTGCTTACTGGATTTGCTACTCGACCTATACATAATCAAATATAATAAATTGAAAGTATTGGTATTATAATATATATAGCGTGTGTATATTTTTGTGATAGGTACTTTTTAATTATAATTAATATACCTATTATAACTCAATGTTTTCCCCTTTTAGCAAGTCGATAATTTTATGTACATACATAGACGACAAATGTCTCGAACTTTTAATCTGCAACATATTATAATTATTATTATTTCTACTATAATATTATGGTATAGACTGAGTTCAGTAATAAATAAGAAAGCTTAAAATAAAACATTGAATCGTTTCTTATTTATAGTAAATTAAAATATTTCAGAACATTATGTGCTATTACAATATGCTAACATTGAATCGTAATTATACTTCTACGAAGTACCTGATCAATGAATTCTGATGTATGTGTACTTTATGCGGTGATATATGCTGTGAGGTGGTTATCTTCATATTTATAAAGGTAACAATTAAAATATGAACAGCTACACCGTTTAGATTTATGATGACGGCCGTTGACCAATCATGGTAGACACAATCATTATAATATTATTTAAGCTCTGACCACCTGTTAGTTAATCAATATTAACAACTATACGTCTAATAAAAATAACATATTGTTTAAGACCACGAAATTTCCTTTTTCTATAAATCATAAGCACGACCGAGATATTTACATGTAAATATAAAATAAATCGAAAAAATATTAACAATACCTAACAAATCGTAATTTATTATGAACATTTCCTCTCTTAAAAAAAAAAAAAAAAATTATGAATAACGTGTTTTTATTCAGTATTGAAAAAAAAACTACGAATCTGTTTAAGCTATATAGACAAAACTATACAAATGTATACAAAAGTGCAGGTTTTAAAAATAAAAACTCATAAATAACAATCTATGTTAGATATTTTATGTCTATGTTAATATCATTACTATATCATAAAGTGATTTAAATTTTAAATTTAGATAAGCTGCGTGTGGCAAGAAATAGGAAGAGAAAAAGATTCAAGTGATGGTCCATTAGCAAAAAAACATGCTGGTAATAAAACAATAGAAAAGATAAGAATTTCAAAAGATAAAAGAAAAACATTAAAAACTTTAGATTATGGATAATATTTAAACTTTTATTATATTATATTGGTGAAACTCAACCATTTGTCATCATTATATATTTTATAGCACCTCAAGACCCTACTAAAAATCTAGATTTTTCCAATTTATGTTTTTTTTTTGTTTAGTTGCTGTATAATACAATTTAGATTCAATTATTTTGTGAATTCAAACAAGTGTTTAGCTAACTCAAAATTTGTAACTTGGATATGTATATAAAATATTTAATAGATTATTTATTATAATATAAAATTTTCAAAAAATTGATTATATTTTGTTACTTACTTACAAGAATGTTTCAAAAATAAATAATTCAATATACAAATGGCAAATGTACCTATACCATATATATATATAAGTATATTAAGTATAATGCAACTTAAAGTATGTAAAAGATTAAATTTAAAAAATAAAATGATCAATTAAGTATATGTTTATCAATTACATTTTTATTCTATTTTTATTAAGACTCTCATTCTATAATACTTAATAATATCTATAAAATAATTTTTAATGCAAATAAAACTATAAAAAGTTCATAACAAATAATACTTTTTAAATATCCTATTTTGAGCATAACACTTCTTCAGTGCTGTTGGTGGTAGAGTTATGAGTTACTTATAGTGCTTCATGAAAACTCCTTGACCACTTTCTAAGTATTTAGTATTTTAATAAGTACATAACTATCGTCTATCATAGTAACCTGATGTATCATGTATAAAATGTTAAGTATGTCTATGTATGTATAGTTATTTTAAAATCAATGGTTGATATAAGTTAGAAAAATAAGTAAATCAAATTATATTGCAGATAAAGAATTACACTGTTTCTTTATAAAACCTATTTATTATATCACTTGGAACCATAATTAATTAATGATTTATAATTTGAATTATAATTTATTATTTGAGATTTTATTTTGGTTCTATTAAAAAATGCTTAATTCAATTTGTTTTATTTTTTTATTAGAAAATTAATTCACAATCTATGTTACATGCATAGGTAATCTGAAAATATCATTAAAGATAAACATAATTTGTATTTATATGTATAATATGAAATGGGAAGCCATTCAGTGGTAGAACCAAACGTGATTTCATTTTATTATTTTAAATAGTTTAAAATGATTTTGATAAAAAATGTTCTTAATTAAACACTTGATTGAAAATAAAATACCAACACAAATTTATAAACTTTAATAAAACTCGATTTTGTATATTATAAATTAAAGAATATTTAATAAATAATATCATATTAAAACATAACATACTAAATTCCTGGTAAAAGTAATAACTAATAATATAAATGCAGAAGGTAAAGTTAACATTTCAATCTATTGTAAACACGTAGTAAATGAGTGTATACAGTAATGGCAGTAATATTAAATTCATAGTGTTTAAAGAAACTCCTTGTTGTTTGATATAAAAGCAGAAATGATATATAACGTACACGTGTTTGAAGATGAAATTAAATTATCCTATATTTAATGAAAAACAAAAAATGTCCAGACTTATTTAAACTATGCTTTTGAACGTCACTACATCAGTTAATACTCGTATAGTAATATACATTAAATATACACTTTCTAAATAGGTAAATAATTTAAATTTTAAACTAAACGAATAAAATGAATATCTAGCGCGTTACACGTGTGAAGTAGGTAATCGTTATTGAAAATTTTAAAACTCGTTGTTCGACTCATATGATTTATATTTCTATTATTTTGTTTAACATAGATTATAATAATTGAAATCATAGTTTTAATGATTAATCTAGCACTTAGATAATTTATTACACAGTATTTTTATTTTTAAATATAAAGGCACGTTTTAGATTAACCCATAGGCGTAGCGTGATGCATTTTTAGAGCATTAATTATATAATATATATTTTAAAAATGGTATCTAAAAAATGTATAGGAGGGGCTATAGTCCGCTTTGCAACTCTATTCTATACATATGGGTTAACCTTTATAGTCATATAAACAATAATAAACATATTGCATATAATATTATGTATTATATTATAAAATATTTCTTTATATCTTATACAATTATATAAAATTATTTATCCAAAAACTAGCGATTGGTTAAAATCAGAAACGCAAAACACGATAAACATTTAGAATAACTGATTTTATGCTAAATCACTGACATTAGATTTGTATTTTAAACAATCAATAATAGGATAATAAATTAATTTAATGAATATTCATCGTCTCAGTTAATTTTATATTTTAGACATATTATCCAAAATTTTCTTAAATTAACTAACACGAACATTTTTGTTGGGTCTTTCAAATATTTAAAAAATAATATGTATACAACAAAAGACATATAAGTATATCAATATATTATATATGTCGTAGGCATATAGTCAAATCAGGCATTTTATTAAATGCCTAGGCATATAGTCAAAGAATTTAATGTTGATGCAATTTCACTATCCGCCAAGACATTTAGTTAAATGCCTACGACATATATATTGTATAAGCTTGTACATTAGCTGTAGCCATGTATACATAAATTTAACAAATTGAGTGCGAAACGAGGTAAACAATTCATTTACATTTTTACCCCAAAAATGTCCATGATAAATAATAGTATTATATTTTATTTATTAATTTTCATTATATATCAATATATACACGATGGGAGAACAGAAAAATATTTTTATAATATTTGTATACGTATAGATCCCATAAGTAAATAAATTTAGTTTGTGTTGTGTATGACTGAAAAGCATGACAACCAATAAGCAATAGTTATATAAGTATACATTACATAATACATATATATATATATATATATATATATATAATATAGGTAGTTTATAAAGTGACGAATGACATTCGTTTCAATAAAATGCTTTTAAGAAAACCTAGGTATTGACCTCAAACAGTTTTAGAAATAGGTAATATGGAGTGTGACATATTTCGGTACCTAGTCTATATTCATCTTTCATGCAGATTATATATTAGCTTACTTAAAATGAAGGATTGAAAAGGCTAACACTAACAAACAACTCAATAAGCAATCGATCGATTATTGAACTTTCAGACAGTCTACCTTAGTCCTTATAGCTAACCAACTTTTTCACGGCAAAAATATTCCTTTATTTTTCAAATTGTTTCTTCTTTTACTTTCTAAATATCAATTTCAACATAAAAATATTTTTCTTTTTCTTTTTTCTTTCATTGCATTTTAAAATCTTTTAATATAATAATATTCTATGTGTACTGTAAACAATTTCATATAGGCAAGTATGGCTTTGTTTTTTAGTTATAAATCTAAACTCATGCAAAAATTTATGCAAATATAATTCAAAAGATAATGTTATTTATGTGCATATAACTTTAAAAACAAATTCTATATAACATTTCTGGATTAATATTTTTAAAGTAAAATTTTACACATATTTCGTTTCTATTTTTACGTGAACATCTAATATTGAATTAAAACGCTGAATATTGTGATTTATTAGTTCACGTTTTCGGTATGTATAGGCATCTATAATATGTGCAAAATATAGAATAAAGGAAAAATTTAAATGAGATATTTATAATTAAAATCTGTGAGATTGTATGATTTAATAAAATTATTCAAAGATTAAAAAGTGTAATACGTTTAAATGTCATACCGTGGTCCGTGACTTTAAATAAATGCATTATAATATATAGGTAGTTAAATAGCTATTGATTTAAATCTTTTTAGTCGTTAAAGTCTCTTATTAATTTATTATTGTACATAGCATTTGTTTTATAAAATTCTATGGACTACGATTCTAATTTTTATTATATTTTGGACACGTGCATAATACCTTAAAACATCAAATGTATTTTAAAGAGTGTAAAAACTTTTCCACAGATTAAGATAAATTTTGTCGATAAGATAGATTGTATATTCACACTCACGTATGAATTCTACAACACGACTCGTTTAAAGTTTTCTTTCGTCGCGACAGATAGACTGGACCGGAAGGAAGCCAAATCATTCTTCTTCACAAATGCCAAAAGATGAATCTGTATCAATTCTTTGTTGTACGCCTAATGCCAGTTTCACAGTCTGTTCATTCTCGTTATTACACTTCGTTTGATATATTCCACTGACACTTTTTGAAAAAAAAAACATTGGAAAGTAGCAGATGATAGTTCGTCAAAAATAAACCTTTAAAATAATATTAATAGTAAAAATATGAATGATATTCAATTTAAATATTCTTGATCACTTAAATAAATCATAGATATTTTAATGAAAATATATATATATATATATCCATAATATAAGACATGCATTAATAAATGGTTAAGCCGTAGGTTCTAACTTCTAGTTATTATTTTCAATTTTGGAATTTAGGAATTTTATATTATTAAAAATATTTCATCAAAAATTAAATTAAATACTATACTATTTCCAATCAAAATATTATATTATTATAACTAAATTGTCTCAAACGATTATACAACGACTTATTATTATTAAATATTATATTTGTGTGGTAAACTGGATAAAGAATAGTAATTGAAACATATTATGTATGTACCTATGCTTATATTGTTTATTTCTAATAATGTATAATAATTCCATTTTTAACAATAGTTTTTATGAGTAGGAATCCTTGCTTTCACGCTGAATTTAGAAGTTGCATCGTAATAATAGTTAGTTTATATATTTTATAATATTTTAATCATAATATAAAATCCAACATAACGACTTTTTATGATTTAATATTATAATATTGTGTGAAATACAGCTAATGAAGTTAATGAATTTGAAGTTCGAATGATTGTCATGTACGCATATCATAACGATCGCAATAATATTATTTTTGAAGACGTTGGCCGATATTGATTTCTACGCCTAAGATTAAGCTTGGTAAATTGATGCAAACCATGTGAGAAAATACAGACGATGGTATATTTTAAGAGATGAATGTGGTTGTGAAGTAAATTTTACAGCACCCAGTGGTGCTGTAGTACACATCAGTTTAGGTACCGATTCTTAACAATGTGCCCTACCATCAATATATTATATAAACAGATAATTAGCCATTAGGTGTATAATTTTTATGAACCGCAATCTGGCCTGAATTTATGTATTGAACTGTATTTTCAGTAGGTACCTATAGGTACCCAATAATTTGTGGTTTTATTTTATTTCTTTAAAATGAGGACAATTGACACTAAATATTTAAATATTTTATAATCGTTTAAACGCAATATTGTATTCTCCAAATTACTATTATTCTATAAAATCATTTAAATTTTTAACTTTTTAAATTTTGAATTTTATATTATTTTATGAATTTTAAAGTTTAGTTGACAAAATATAAAAATAAATTGACCACGTAAATTTTAAATATAATTTTAATTCATTATTTAAATCAATCAAATAAATACGGTAGAGTTGCTTTGAAAATAAACTAATTAACTAAAACGAATTAAAAATTTATAATATAAACAATATATAATTAATAATAATAATAATTGTATTAATAATATAATGTAAACAAACGCCATTAAATGTGTCAGTGTGATTTACAGAAAACGCAATCAAGCAGTTCATTTAACCTTATAAATAAAATGAAAACCATTGTTAGGAAACCATTCATCTTGAATCAATGTATAATAACAATTTAGTCATTTTTTAAGCTACTGAGTACATTATTCTAAATGTTGATACCAAAAATGTCACAATACTCAGAAACTCGCTACATAGCATTACCAATCTTTGAAATTTTTATATTGGCATTGCCAGCAACTTCAGAACGCATACATACAACTTTCTTGCAAAAAAAATTGTATTCAAATGAATACCTGATCACTACAAAATATAGATGGTCACTTACGTGTTGACAAGTTCACCAAACTCTAATATCGTCTGATGCTCTTATACTACTCTCTTTTTCATAGGGAAATACAGAAACGGTAAGGAATCGCTTTGAATTATTTGGATAAATCTTTTGTGGACTCGTTTTAACCAAACAATATAATAAAACAATAAACATTCTTCTCGTTAATATAAACCATATTTTTTTTTAATTTTGAACCATTTTCAAAGGGTAACTGATTACTTATTGTTTACACTGCTTACAGTGTTACAGGACATTGGTATTATCATATTATATTATAACCTCTAGGATAATTTTGATTGAATATCAATATGAGATGAAATTCCGAATTATATTTTATAGTTTGTGATTAGTTTATGATAACTAATATGGTACAATGTAGGTAAATAGTATGTATATACAATATATAGGTACATGCAATATATACATAATATAACACATACAATTTTTATTAAATATTGATAAACCATCCATTTTACGCAGTGTCAGGCACTATAGCCCGTTGCGTTAATTAGTATAAACACACTTGCACATCATTTATAATATTATGCCCCAAAATCCTTTGATGTTCATATTATTATTAACAATATTTTCATCAGCTACGCTTTAGAAAATCAAAGCAGTGTGAGATCAACACATTACAATAAAATGTAATAATTAATGATGTCGAACAACACCAAAATGTGTTGGTGGTTAAAATATTTATGTAATTTTATTATTAAATAATTATTAGTCAAATGACACCTAGTATCATAAAAACGTAATAAAATTAATACTATTATCATTTTTTCAAAATAACAATGAAAATTGTACCTACATAATATTACCTATATTTTAACAGTTCATTACATGCCTTAGATTCCAAACAAAGGCAAGAAGTCTTGGAAAATAACTTAATGCCTCTTCGGCCTTCAGGACATGGGACATAAAAAAAGATACTTACCCTCAGAACCTATACATATATTGTAGGTATGCTATAATATTATACTTTAAACTTTAAATTTTAAATAATGAATATGATAGAAAATATAATAACGTTATTAATGTGGCATTGAGTACCTTTTGAGTATTGAGTATTTTTTTAGTTTTCAAACTTCATAATTTAGTATAATCCAAGTACTTATTGAGTTACTAAACTTCATCCATTGAAATTCTGCATATAATTATTATTTATGATAGTCATCGTCATGGATTCACTTCCAAAATTAGTAAGTTCTGAAATTAAAAATGCCATATTTATAGATTAATTATTTTAATCATAGTTAAATATCAACAGTGTTAAAATAAAACAATATTACTACCATCATAAAGTGATTAATTTAACTTCTGTTTTTTTTTTTATCAGTTTCCTGTATTTCTTGAAAAGTAAGTAGAAATTTATGATATTTAAAAATATTTCGATGTTATGATAAATATATTATGGGACACATTTAAGGTATAATTTTAAATTTGGTTAAAACTTAATACTCCTAATTTATTTAAAGGACATACTCGTATTACCAAATACACGAAAATTTCAAGACTTAATAACTGAAAGTAATAACGTATTATAATATATCAGGAACTATCAATTCTTTAATTTTTTAAATTATAATCTATTATTATTAAATTTATAAAACTATAGTAGGTACAATAAAACAATTTTCTCATTACTGCTAATTGCTAAACATTTAAAATTGTGTATAATTTAAAAAATGTATTATAATATGTAATAATGTAGAAGGCGTATGTCATATACTTATAATATATATATATGTGTGTGTGTGTATATGTTATTTGCCTATATTAATAGTTAAATATTTATAAGAAAATTAATCTGTAGACAGTGTAGGCATACAATTAATTATTGATGTGAATACTTCTATTGTAAGATTATATTGACATTGGAAAAAGAAAATATGGAATTATAATTCTTATTATACTAATATACTGTATTAAAATGTCCAACATAATATCTAAAACAATCCGATAGCTTGATGTTCATAATTAGTAAGATAGTAAATGTATTGTACATATAAAGGTTTAAGATATTTCAGACCCCAATTATAACATTGTAACAATAGTTAATCCTAATAGCTATATCGGTATTTTTTTATCGTGGAACAGTAGATAATTAGTTGTATTATTGATTAATTTCAACATATTAAGTAGAAGCAAATGCAAAAACACGATGGTCATAATAATAAGCCAAAACGGTGTAATTACAGGGGTAAAAGGACAGTTGACCCAGATCACAATCTAACATCGCAATCTGACAAAATCACCCTAAAAAATAAATATAATAATAACATAATAATATTAGCAAATTGCAGTGAACATATTTAAAGAAGCAATATCATAATTCATACATTTAAATGCCACACATACAAATATTATTATAAAAGAAAGAGTAAATATTTAATGAATAGCAAAACATCGTATACCTTTTTACACTCATAATAATATGTAATATACAAAATCAACTAACATGTTTGTTCATTCTGAGTTTATTATACTTCATCATAATTTTTATTATAACGCTTGCAAACTCATTTTTGATTATTTATTGATGAAATGGTTACGTAGTGTTTGGAGTTTTGGACAAAAATAGTTTATAGCATACTCATATATAATAGCTGTATAATTGATCCGTTATGCATGCACAGTAAAATTACAGTACGTGATAGATGAAAACATATTTTATTTGTTATTTTTCTTTTTTTTTATATATATTAAATGTTAAGCATCGTACAAAACAAATTAATCAGAGTTCAATTACGAATCAAAAATATATTCATTTTAAAGTAAACTTTTGAATTTTGATTAAACGTTTTAAAATATATTGGCAGAATAATAATACCATTTATCATATTTTTGATTCCCATTCAGAAGTTTTTATCTTCTTTACACAGCAAAGCATAATATCCACGCATTTTTCTCCATATAACTATTGCCTTAGGCCAAAGTAATTTCCTCTGACACTGACATAAGACTGAAATACGTGTTAAATATAAGCTTCGATAAGAACTCGCTCAAAATCAATTATTTCTGTTTGCGATGTAAAATAGTAAGACTTGTATATTTGAATTAATTTTGTTTTACTTTTTCCTAAAAGTAATCAGCAAACGATTGGAACCACAAATGTTTTAATATAACTCTACATGAAATTCAAATGTTCTAATTCATTATGCTTATACCGTATGACACCGAGAAAAAGTTCACCAGTTTCCAAAAACCCAAAATCTCTTTGATTATTTTGATTTAAAAAAATTGATATGATTACAAAAACCTAATTTTAATAAGATGTCATTTGGTCTTATCTGCGTATATTAGTATTAGGATTGTTTTAGAATAGCTGTTAGGTCTTTACATTTTCCTATTATATGTCATAGTGCTATCTAATTACTATACTTTAGTCTGTAACTAACGTCTAATATCCATCTCAATTATGAGAATATTCACAAAATCCATTTTGTTTTGTAATTAACGTAATAAAATTATTTGATTCAAACATCTGTCACAAAATATGGGTATAATTACAGTTTATCTTAAAATCGGTTATCGTGACTTGTGAATATTGAATGGGTTTATAATACTTGCTATGCAGATTACTGCAGAACCACTCGACGTCACACTCTTCAGATTCTATCCACCGTGACATTATACACCATTGAATTAGGTACCTAGGTTTTATTTGAATTAACATACTTATATAATACACCTACCTATAGTTTACAAGTTTACAACACACGATAAATGTGGTATATCGTATATACCAAAATAAATTCACACGCGCGTAATCCACGAAAGTTTATTATTATGCTATTTTAGTTTAGCAGCTGTTTTTTTTTTCTTACATATTATAATAATATCCGTGTCATCGGCGGCATTCGTCGGTTTGCGTGAATGTGGAAAATTATCGCATCGCAATCGTCTCGTCTCGTCTCGGATCGTATAATGTATCCGGCCAACCCGATATGGCCAATCTGTCTCCAGTTCACGGTCGTTCTGCTAATACGATACAACACGGTTTTGTCAGTCGCACCAACCCTCGCTATATATATTATAAATTATTATAATATGACCTAAATATGGCTGTATCGTATTTCACCTAGCTGTATAGAAACACACACCGATCGTCACCCTCATAAAGACAAGTCCGTGTCGGATCAGTAGTTCGTACTATTGTGCGTAAGCTTAAGACGATCGGCAACTTCGTCGTGCACTATGACTTGTTCGCTTTTGAAAAGTGGTTGGGTGGGGCAGAGGGTGGCAATCATATATAAGGGACTTTTGAGACATCGTGGTACAAAATCCATCAAACCGATAAAGGCTCAGCCCTACCGCGGGTTTTAATCTTTCCGATATATTATACATAGGCATAGGTACAATATATTATAATATACTATTATAAGTACCTACTTATACCATTATAGTCGCCGGAAGAAACAACTGTGGAGCGCGTATATTACATATTATCTGTAGAAACTTACTATATATATATATATATATCAATATAACACGCTTACTGTAACCACCTATTTATAGACGTGTACCTACTATATATTTATATTATACATAGGTATAAGTTCATATATATGTACAACATGGTCGTTGCTCGTGTAATGATCTTGTAGGTATAATAATATGCTGCAGTTGACGGCGGTGTTGGGAGTAAGTATAAACAAACATAAAGGTCTCAATTTCGAAGTTTGACACTCCACCGCCAAAGAATAACCCTTTACACACACTTGTTGCGGGGGCCGCGGGAGCAGTTCACCGAGCGAGCATATGCATTATCACGATCATAACGCATACGTGTATATTATATTATATTATATTATACGTACATACTACATATAATATGAGCCATGTGACAAAAGCACGCGAATCGCTGAACATCCGTTCGTATATATACTACACCGCGCTCTCTAACTCATTCTATCTCTCTATGTTTATAGGTAGGTTTGTATGTGTATAAATATAATATTTCTCTCCATCTCTGTATACCGTTTCGGGAAGAGAGCTGTCGACGTGCTTTAATAAAGCTCCATCCGCCGCCTGTGCCATACCCCGACCAAGCGACGTCCCGTCGTCTTTACACATATATAATATATACACGTATATATTATATATTATTATATCGCCAGCGTATATTATATCCGTTTATTACATAAATCACGTTTCGCCTAATCTGTACGGCGTACGCATAATAATATATCACACATATAGCCATGGAAATAAAACTTTACGTTTACTTATATACCTATAATATAATAATATATAATAATAATAATAATAATAATATGAAGAAACAGGCGGGTGAGCGGCAACGGCGGGGATGCTGCAGCCGGGTAACTATATACTACGCCAGCTGTCTGTGCGGTTCGCGAGTTCCGCTGCCGACCGATTTTGGGCTACAAAGCGGAAATGGTTGACTCGCGTATTGATATACGTATTTGGTTTTCTTTAAGATCGGTGAAACTCGATTTGAATAAACCACAAACCGTAATAACGTATTTAAAGAAACTGTTGGTATACGTAAATTATTTACCGTACGACGTAGGTATTTAATTATTATTATACGTTAACTTATATTTTACAAGGCGTGCAATTTATTGCAATAGTATTTTGTACCTATAAGACGGGCGTTGCATGGATATTAATTATATTTCTAACTTCGCCATGAGATTTTGACGTGATTTTGTTAAATTATACGGAATTCAGAGATTAACCAAGACTGTTGACTGTTTCGTGAATTTGCGATAAACATTATTATTTATTATACTATTTACAATTGATTACGGCATTATTCAATTTGATTGAATTTTCATCCTGAATGATCCATTCACCCCCAGCAATTAATATTATCGTCAAAATATATTTTTGCACTAAATTGTTCAGAATGATCGACCTGTATTAAAGTTAATTTTACCCGAATCATGTCTGTACTTCGACGATAATTGCAAATGCTCAGTTAAGATTTAAAGGATTTGTTCTCGACCAATATAGCAACTGACTAAGCTATGATAAATGATTTTTCCTCTGTAGTATACAAAAATAAGGTAGGTGCGCATCAAAAATTTATTCAAACTTCAAGAAACATGTTACAAGTAGGAATATAGCAGGAAAAACTATAAGTTACTTTATTATAATGATATGCATCAAAAATATAAGTAATTTATTGTAGTAGTGTATTATTAGGCAATGGACACAAATGCAAATAACAGTGTAACGTTAAAACAAGCTATGTTTAGTAAAAACAAATAGAAATATATTATTTCATTTAAAGTCGTAGAATTCAACACAATGACAATTTATCTCAGCATGCACATTAATTAAAATTGAACTAAGGTACCTACATCTAAAAAAAGAATATTAATTATATTAATTAATTTTGAAATTAAAACAAAAGAAACAATATATTCACCAAATGTTTTTAAGTTTAATTTATAATACCTAAATATTGTTTTAATAAAAGAACCATTGTAGTTTGTAAAAATACAAAGATCAAGGTTTGTGGAATGAAATAAATACAGAATATCGGTAATAGATAAATATAATATGTAATCGTACTTGACCATTGTTTAAAAATCCTGCAAAGTATGATCTTTAAATTAATTGTTATGTTTGTTAAAATTATATATATATATATATTATGATGTAGATTATAGTGCAGTATAGAATTAAATTGTTAATTTTAGTAAAAATATGTTCTACAAATCATGTATGAGTAATATAATATAATTATGAAATTAAGCTAATGCTTCTACAAAGTAGTAATTGTTGTAATTATATTATATAATTATTGAGATTTTAGATGATAGAAAATGACTAACATAAATAAATTGCTAAAATAGCTTTTAAAAATATGATATTATAGTTGATACTAAATAATTCAGATCTCAATAAATCAAAATTATTGTTTAACTTCAAGTTACTGATAGTGAAATTTATTATATGGTTTATTCTATAATATGTTACAATGCACACTATTTAATGTTATCCCTTCGTAACTGTTGTAATGCGATAAGTAATAAATAAGTAATAATAATAAATAGTAATAAATAGTAATAAATAATAAGTAACAAATATCATAGGTATAGTATTGGAAAAAAATAAGAAAAGAGTAAAAATTTACATTTATGTACAATATCGTAACTTCCCTAGTTCTAACCGTCTATAAGTATAATATATATATAAGATATACATTTTACATAATATTATACTATGAAAGAATACTGATTTAGGATTGTTTATTCTATTTTAATTTTTACATTTAATTTTTTTTTTCTATACACTTGTCAAAAAATAGAAAAGAATATTAATATCTGTTAGTTAAGGTGGTCTAAGTTAGGCGAGTAAATAATCTAAATATAACTAATTTATATAACAGGCATTCAAATTATAAAATTAATACCTAACTTTGACAAATATATTTGTTTTTAAAGATATTTTACTATTTTAGTATAGTAATAATAATATTTAGTGGTAAGATCCAAACTAGATTATGGTTCAATTTGTTATGGTAATTCAGACTCAAAAATCTTAAGAATAGTTGACACAATCCACAACGCAGGACTGAGATTGTCAATTGGAGCTTTTAAAAGCAGCCCGATATTAAGTTTGCTCTCCCTGACTGGAGAACCTCCACTTCATTTCCGTAGACTTAAATTATCTCTTAATTATATAGCTCGTATCTTATCTACACCAAATAATTCAACCATTCATTTTTTAAATAAAAATCGTTTTTCCAAAATATACGAACTCAATCCTAAACTAAGAAAACCATTAGGACTAAGACTTCAGCTAGAGATGATGGAAATTAATATCGTAGCCAGTGAAATTTGCCAACGTGAAAACTGCCTGATACCTACTTGGAAACAACCGAATTATCGTGTTGATACAAGCCTAACAGTTCACTCGAAAAAAGAAACCTCAAATATTATCTACAATAATTTATTCAACGAACTTATACATAGTTCCAGTACCAGTACTCAGATCTACACCGATGCTTCTAAAACTGAAATGGGAATAGGACTTGCAATAGTCCACCTCAACGAAACCAAGCAGTTCAAACTTAACATGTACAACAGCATTTATACAGCAGAATATCTGGCCTTATATAAAGGAGTCCAATTAGCTCTACAGATTCAAGATACCAAAATTGATATATGTTCCGACTCACTTAGTGCCTTAGCTAATCTGCAATCAATAATACTTTCAGAGCCATTGGCTATACTAATTAGCAACCTTCTTTCAAAATCAAGCAAAGATATTCAATTCGTATGGATCCCTGGTCATTGCGACATAAAGGGAAATGAAAAGGCAGATGAAGCAGCTAGAAATGCAATTATGAGTCCAAACAGTGAATTAATCCCCTTTTCCTCACTTGTTGACATAAAGAGGAATATAAATAAATACTGCGTTGAATGGTGGAACACAAAATGGCACAACAAACTTAGAGAAATTAAACACTCTGTCGAACTCTGGCCTAAATACACCGACCTAAATAGGAAAAATGAGGTAATTCTTAATCGCTTAAGAATCGGCCATACCAAATTCACACACGGACATCTCATGGCTAAAACAGATCCACCCCTATGCCCTACATGCAACATCAACTACTCTATCAAACACATCATTGTCCACTGCCCAAACTTTAATACAGCCAGAAGAGACTTCAACATCCCTGACAACCTGTATGATGCTATTGGTCCTTTTTCTAACTGGCGAAACACAATTTTATACCTTAAAGAAATTGAATTGTATAACAGCATATAATAAGTTTGTTTATTTGTAATACTTGTTTTTAATTGTATATAATCGAATTGTCCAATAACTTATAATACCGTAAAATGTAGAACCTAAAATGTAAAATGTAAAAATGTAATAATAGTAAAGCTAATAACCTTGCAGTTGATGCTTAAACAATAAAAAAAAAAAAAAAAAAAAAAAAAAAAATAATATTTAGTATTTAATACAATTATATAACCAGTTATAGGCATATAACACAAACAGCAAATTGATCTGTTTTTATTTTAAATTTGCGTTTTGATAAACATGTTTATATTCGATTTATGTTGTGGCTTAGCGAGATACATAATAATTAATTAGTACTTGTGATTTATTGTTTTCAAAAGTATAGTCAGTGACTATTAGTCACTATTAAATACGATTGATACTATCACTAGCAGTAGGTAAATTAATACTATACCATGTAAATAATCGATGTTTATTATTTATAAATATTATAAAAATACTAAATACGTTTTTTTAAATATAGATGATAAACAAGTAATTCAATTATTATAGCAATATATGTATACATTATTTTTAATTTATGTATTCACATATATAAATATATTAGGTTATATGACGACAAACCTTTGTTCTTAAAATTGTAAGCGTTTAATCTACAATTAATAAATTTGATGAACTGATACAATTATTAGACACGGGTCCAACTGGTCACTGGTATGTGTTCACTGTTTAGAAATATACCTGCAATTTATATTATAAAAATTTAGTAGTCTACCTTTATGTGACTAAAATTCCTTCAGACTACTGCAATAAATAAGAAACACCATGAAAGATCAGTGTTTGATTCTGAATTCCAAATACTGAAATACGTGATTTATTTATTTAAAACAGAAAAAAAACTGATAATAATTATACTTAATATTATGCTGCATTGTTTTGTTCGAAGTAAAGAGTATAACATTTGTTTAGGAGCAACAAATTTTAACAAGAAATATAAATGTATAAATGGCTTCCTCGGTAAGATAAAAAACTTTTAACGTAAATTCCATTAAATTTAAGTTTACATTTCATATATTAATTACCAAAACTTACTAAGTTTTAACATAATATTAGATACTGAGTCTCGTCAAATGATACGTACCCTAATACTTTTCGATATACGTCAGAGTTAAGTTACCGTATACGCAGTCACGCTGAATAATTTTAAGCGGAAGTGCAGATTTACGAATTTTCAAATACGATTTCTATCGTATATTTCAAATTAAATAGAATAGACTACTTCGAAAACATAATTTTAGATCATTGCAGAAATATTCTGCAGGGGTACAAATATATAAAAGTCAATAAACATGTTGAAACTTTAAACTTAACCTTACGTCGCGTATCGTAATCAATTCTAGTACTTAACATCATAGTAGGCGCTGACCGATTCAATGAGGAAAAAATGGATTCAACAATAACGTTTCGGAATATAACACGGCACTTGGAAAGTCATATTATATTGTATTAAGACGAATACGGTGTACTTCTACAGAATTAAGAGCAATAATATTGGTTGCGTATAAAATGTAGTATCGATTTCCGAATCTGCACTAGATCTTACTCGTTATAAGTTTTCATTTTCGTCTATCGACGACGCCTCACGTTGTTGTACATAGGTACATAATATACACCGTGTAGTACACACTAGAGACGCGATGCGTGAACAACTTTTCCACTCATAACAGTTTTCGTCACACCGTCGTGACTGTCATGTGTGTGTGTATAGGTTTTTCTTTTCACTGTAATCTAAGCACATTCGTATATATATATTATATATATATATATATATATATTGTGGATAGATAAATAACAACAATATCGGGTCTTCGCCTTTTGTATACGGAGTGTTTGTTTACGGCGTAGAGTGAGCCGGCGGGCGGTGAGGCTCGAGCGCGGACGGAAAAGTCGATTCGGCACGCACGTGCCGCCGGCGTGTAGGTTTTTCTCGACAGTCTCCGTCGCCGCCGGTCGGGTGTCATCTCCGTCACGTGGACGTGATCCCATCAACGATCGCTCTATATTTGGTCCTCTAATATTAATATATATATATATATATATATATATTATATTGTTTATATTATTGTTCATCGTAGGTCTATCGATGAACAATAATAAGAACGAGGGCGCGCATAATGTAAAATAATATAATCGCCACGCAGGTATTATAATCGTTGAACGGTGTAACGAACAGCGTACACACATACACACGCCAAGCTACGAGCTACGACCAAGACGAAACCAGTAGAAATAATAAACCGACAAAATAATGTAGATGAATATAAAAAACAAAAATTGGACTACCAACATTGTGTTCGGGGTGCTGCGACGTTCGGCGGCAGTGGCGGACGTGCTGGCGTTCCGGGCCACCGAGACGACGGCTGCTCCTCATTATAATAATATAATAATATTATACTATTGTCGTCACGATCTCCTCCGATCAGTGATCGCCGTGAAGACGTGTCCGACGAGACAAGGTCACCGTCATATCACGCACAGATAATGCTACAGGTGGCATAGATTCTTGACCGTCTATATTAACAGACAGTCAAACTCAAGTATCAAGTGGGCCAAATATATTTTAAAGTTTGGCAATGCGAGCCGCACATACAAATCTAACAAAAAGAAATATTTAAAACAATTCTTATTCGATATTTCGATTACAGTTTATCAGAAGATAAGACAGTATAATAATGTATACCAAATTAACTATCTAGGATAGTTGTGACAATAGTATTTTTTATTTATTATAATTATATTATCTTTTTGTTCATTAATATTGGTATAGCCAAGGGCCACAAAAAATTTAGCTGAGAGCCACATGCCGAATCCCGTGTACCGTGTTACCGTACGCTGATCGAGCCGTATACACATTATACGTTATATATGTACCTACGTACTACGTACCTACCAGTCTTATTGGAAATCATATAATTATTGGCCAAAGCTCGAATGTTTTTAGGATTTGTTCACGACCTGCAAACGTAGTTATACCTATTTCAGTTTCACAACGATCGAAATGGTCGACTCAGCTTTGCGTGAGGTGGTTACACCCGTTCTAATGCGAGTAAATATTATTCTATGCTGTGTCAACATTTTAACGGTTAATAATATAGTATAATAATATATAGCTAATGTCGTTATCAATACATTTGCAACCACTATATAATATACTCAGTATTGTATACAATGCAATTACACAAATATTTAAGTAGTGAACTGGTTCGTTTAAATCGTCGCCGTGGTTAAATCGTTTATTTGACATAATTCAACCCCTCAACATTTCATTTTATGTACATATATGCACTACCAATCACCAACCCTCTCAACGACGCAGTTACGGTTTAATTTCGATTTCATGCCGAAGAGTGGATATTAAGCGCTTGAAGACCCTTCATTAACGACGGATTTTGGAGAACGAATATTCCTCCATGCATGATGTTTACGTATTTACCTACCATGAGTTTGAAGAACCAAATAGTAAATATTTTAGTTAAAATCTAGGGGGTTTCGAGTGAACTCTAAATAATGGCAGTAAGTGCTGATTTTGAAATTGTACTCAAAGTTCTCGCAATAATAGTTTTGTCTATATATTTACAGTCAATCGATGAACTTCTATTTAAATTTAATTAATACCTACCAACGTACAAAGATTTAAGTAAGTATATTAACATTAAGTATGCTTAATCAGCACAATCATTCAATTCGACCATTAATATTACGATTTGATTTCAAGTACCTACACATATACCAAGTCTATATAGTATACTATATCATACATAATAAGGATACTAACGTATTTTCAATATAATTGAAGGTCGATAACAATAATAAATAGTATAGATCAAAGAATTTTTAATGAAAGTAAGTGAATAAATATAGATCATAGAAATTGTTAAAAGTTATCAATCATATATATATTTTAGAAAATTCATAAAAAAATGAATGAATTAAGAATTGTATTAAATTGTACAAATTAATATAGAATCAATAATGTTAAAATCAATAATGCTCATAGTACGTTCTACTGTGTATATAAAATCAGCCACGGTGATAATATAGCAACGTCACCCAGAAGAAAGTTTTTAAGATAAAATATTAAATTTCATTTATTAGAAAAAAAATGGCTGGTCGAAAAAATGTTAGTAATATGTGGTGCTCCAAAAAAGTTGGGCATCACTGACTTAAGAAAAATATTTTAAAAAAACATACCAACTAAATTAAATTTCTAATCTAAAGAAGTGCTACATAAAACATTTGAAACACTCCTTAAAATACATATCAAAAAACCTAGAACACCTCTATGAAAACCAATTTCGTTCCTTTCCACTTTCTCGGCTCAAAATTTACAAAATCAACTATAAAATTGTGGTTTTTTTACTACGGCTGTTTATTTCAAGTGAAACATCATAGAATCGACTATATCTCTATTTATGAAATATAAAATTAGTAATATATCTCCAAATTTAAATATTAATAATTTATGAATCATAATAATATACAATACATGGTTATAAAAAAGGTATAGCCGTATGGCGTAAGGTAGGTTTCTCAATGGAATTAAACAACCACGGTCGTTTTTCCGTCGTCCAGTGGAGTTATTATAATTCGCTGAGTTAGAAACTAAATCGATTTTTCTTAATGTCTTTCATAAATTTATATGTAAAGGTATATATTTAAGATATACATAACCACATAGGTTATACATAAAACATATAGGTATATATATTATTACATTCTACACATAGATACTCACGTAAATGATAACGGTAGGTTGGTAATTTCGTGTATAATAATAATAACTTTTCTGTGATCATTTCCACCTTAAAACCTTACTGAACACCATGATCACGTATGCTACGTCATTTCCAAAGACCATATGGCGCGTGCTTCGTATTTCAAGTCCAATCATCGTCGAAAACTGTGGCCACAGAATCCGACACGGTGCATCTGTTCGCATTAATTATGATTTCAATTTTTGTACAGCCCAGCTAAGCACGCTCACGCCGCACACATACATAACCTATAGTGATATATGATCCCAGTTGGTAAGTATAGACTGCCTTCAAAACTTGATTTTTCATTATTTTGAGTAATTTATGATAGGTAGACGGGTACACCTCTATTTTTTCAATTACCTATTCAGAATCAAATGCACATACATATATATGTATGATTGTGCATTAGATGTCTATCTATTTACGTATATTTTACGAAATTTTATTGGAGAAATTTATGGCATTGTCGTCATAATGCATGTTTGTTTTAGGAATTTTGATATTTAGTTCTTTTGTTGTATACATTTCAATTATTACTCATCATTAAAGACATGGTAATTTTTTGGTAACGTTGAATCATGTAACATGATATTGTGATCGAGATCAAAAAAAGACGTCCATGTAACGCTGACTATGATTAATATTATAATTTCTACTAAAATATAAAGTCAATAAATGTCGTCTTATTAACTCGTGAACTTTGACAACTAAAATTATTTTTTGGTCTCTTAAAGTTATTTAATATTATATACAATATCGTTAATATGCATTATCCATATATGTACATAAATAAATATAAACATAACTTAACTAATTTTTAAGTCTAAATCATTTTTATCAATCAACTTAAGTAAGTATCTACCAACAAAATTTGTATTATAGATGACTTTGTTATTAAATACCTATTAAATACTATAAAATACTACATAATACTATACATACTATATTATGTATTACATCAAATTTAAAATCATGTTTGTATGGGTGTACCTACCTAATATTGTATTTTTTTGCTAAAACTATGTTAATTGACGAGAAAAACATTGAAATTGCAATAATGTAATTTATGATATGCGAGTAGGTATCAAATTATTTGGTACATTTAACGAGATGCAATATTAAATAATAATCAAGTATTGTATAATCAAAATGTTTTTTATTAATTAACCAGTAAATGGTACATTATAAGTATGTTAAATTGTTAACATTACATTGTTCTCACGGTAGATAATTTATTAGTTATTAATATTACTGCTGTTCTTAATTTTTCGTTGCTTGCATATATCGGAATTCCAAGTTTCAGACATAGGTATAAAATTTAAAGAATGATAAGAGTTAATGAATAATTATAAAAACATTTTTATAATATACATTTGTATAAAACACAAATTTATAACTAATTTTTATCAGTTAATCAAATATACAATAAAAATAATAATGTAAAATATTGTATTAATATTATAGAGTTCGAATTATGCTAATTTCATCCAAAATCTTGTGCTGCTTTGATTCTGAAAAATTCTCTTTTTTTTGTATTTATGTGTGACTGGGATGACATGTATAATACGCCTAACCTTGGATACATAATCCCATTGTTTTCAACCAGTGTTCGGAGTGTTTTTCCGTCATACAATTTCACTCCAGTACAAAAGAACAAGAAACATCTTGTATAGGGAAAATATATTTAAGTATACCTGATAACCCTACTTCAAAGCTCAGTATTCTTTTGTATTTATTCTTCTATTGTACTGTTACCCCTTTCCATATACCACGACCGTCGACCACACTCCCGAGTCTTTTTGTCAATATGACTTTTACTCAACTACGTTTAATTATAATTATAGTAATGTATATATTTTTATATACTTAAGTATATAATTCAAGTCCAGAGTGTGTAACAATAAATTTTACCGTATCTAAAGTCAGTATCTATTGCATACACACTGCAATAATTATAACTAATGATTCTCTGGGTATCAAAATATATTTTAGTTTATCTGAATTGTATTTATTGGTAGACAGGCATCTCCTTAGAAAAACTATAAATTTAAAATTGACAAGGTCTATAATATTATGAAAAGGTATCATTTTTAAACACACAAGTTTGTTATTATTTCATTACTATTTCGTGTTTAAAATTGAATGTTCATAAAAAAAAATTGTAATTTAAACTGTCGCGATATTTTCAAAAAGATTTTTTTTAATTTTATCTTTTCTTGTTACAGTCAATCTGTATTATTTTTTATACCTCATTGCCTTAATCACTCTTTTATCAGGTGATTTATATAGGTTAGGTACTAACCTAACCTGTGAAAATCACATATCATTAGCGGCATTAGGTCAAATTTATATGTGTAATTTTGACGAGTTAGGAATTTTTTTTTGGACATAATTCATATTGTATTTTTTATGACATAATATATTACATAATTAATGACACATTATATCAAAACTACATAATTCATATTGTATTGTAGTGTTGATATAATGTGTCATTAATTATGTAATAAATTATGTCATAAAAAAATACAAATATACAATACATAACACAAATAATATTCTTAACTTTAAGTTTGATGGTATCCAAATCAATAACTTACTACAATATTAAAAGTAAAAAACAATTGGATCTGTTTAACCAAAATTTTCTATGTAGCAGATGTGTCACGAGATAAATAACAGTATGCTGACATCATCATAAATATAAAATCACCTAAATGATCGGTGAATTTAAAAAAAAAAAACTAAGGGAATTAACTATCCAATTATTTATCCACTATTTCGGATATTTTCTAAAATTAATTTCGAACCTTTTATTTCTGTTTTCCTCTTTATAGAATATATTATTTAAGCTCAATATATCCAAAGTTATTTTAACCACACTTCTACAGTTTCACACATCGTATTTATTCATTTACTATCATAATAATATCATACTAGGTAAAATAAGGAAAAACTAAGTATAAAACTATGTAATAAGTAAAATAAGTACCTAACAGTTTTCAATGTTTCAGAAGTTATAACTTATAATTATTATGTGCACGTAAACATGGATGTGTGTAGAGTACATAATCAGGTGGTTAGCGTAGTATTAAACTGACTCGAAATCTAATGAGATTATGTACTAGTAAAGTCGTAATTCACTAAATAAAAATTAAATTAAAAATTGATTCTTCAGTGAGTCAAAAAGTATCAGTGGCTTACGATTCCACTTTGAACACCTTTCGAACCACATACACGTACCTTCAGCATAATATTATAATGTATGTACCTATTTAAAAAAAATAACATATCATAAAACTTCATTAATTTTTTCTAGTAATATTTCTACCTCGAAACATAGTTATGAACAAAAATAATATAAACTAATACTAATTTATTATTTATATCATACCGTTTCCATTAAATTTTATTGCAGTGCAGTCAGTTTAGATAACCGTATTAGATAATTCAATGTGAAATTGATGTGTGAAAAATACTATTGTATAGTGCATAATGCATAATGCATAAAATTTGTAATGTTAATATAAATATTTTATTGTCGTATGTGACCATAAATATTTAATATTTATACTAATATATAAATGTAAAACATACAAGTATAAGTTTTATAATCCATTTTACGTACACATTCCAAGTTATTGGGTTTACAAACTATAAAATAATTATTTCCAAAACAACTGAATAATTTAAATGATATAATGGAATACACTATTATTATTGTTAATAGATCAGTCATAAGTCCACAGAGACATTAATAAGTCAAGTACGCGATCAAATATATTAATACTTTGAAATTTAAAATTACTTTCAACTACTAGATATATTATAAAAAAGAAATATAAGATCGATTAACATTTAAAATGAAGTAAATAAATAAAAATATAAATGATTATATTGATAAATGATAAATTAATGTGAATTTTTATGTTAATTGAAATACGATATGTATTATTACTAACTACAATATTATCGTATAATCATATAATACGTAGGTAAGTACATTGATTTAAAAAGACTATGTTTGATTATTTATGTTTATCAATGGACCATCAATAATATTGTGTTGTTGGTAATATTTTAATTTTAGTAGATAAAAGTCATTTTTTCAGATAAAAGTCAAAAGTTGACTAACTCCCCCCCCCCTCAAAAAAAAAACTAAAAAACTAAAAAACTAAAAAACTTCTACTTGACTGCTTACGTTTTTCTTTAGAAAAAAAAAAATTTAATTAAACACTACCTAAAAAATACTACATTTAATTAATATAAAGAAATTTAATAGAATACCTAAAGGTATAGTAGAGTACTACCTATAGGTATTATTACATCCCACATTAAATGTCAAAGAGCTCAATTCTAGATATTGGTAAATATCTATAATCTATAGTTTAGTTGCCCAACATTCACTTAACCAAATCAATCGATAATACAAACAAACATTGTTTGTATCTTAACTTTTAAGTTAAACTATATAACTCATATAGTTATACAACTAAATAAATTATTTGATTTTCGTCTGAATTTATGTACGTTGACTGACTAGAAATAATTAAACGGTCTATAAAAGTCGTGTACAAAGTCAATGTTCGACATATTAATATTATAACCACATGGTGTAAATAATCAATAGTAAATGCACTTGAATACGCATAATATATATTATTTTATATAGATACCCACGAGAATGTATCGAGATCAATACGGCGCTGTCGTGTATATTAAAATATAACGCCGTCGGGACCATTAAAAGCAGCTTAAACATGCAGTGGTGACGTAGTTTACTAGCGATGTGTTTTCTCAGAAGTATTAATTTATGTCTATATTACATCTAACATGTGTGGGTAGGTACGAGTATATTATTATCCATGTTCGACTGTGCAGTCACTCTGCGTGTAGGCGCCAAAACGGCTAGCGACGATGAAGTGAACGGTACATTATAGGAATTCTGCTCATAGTCATTTTTTGCATGGCTATCGATGAAATATTAACATCCTCTTCAATTTCCTCGCCTATATATATTTTTCAACTTGGGCAGACGATTCGCTCCCAAGTGTAGGTACTGCATATCATTGTCGTTTATTTTACCGAGTAAAACGTTTTCAAACCTGTGCGCAGATAGATAAATTATAACTATAGGCTATACATATAGACACTATAGCTAATCATACGTATATGATGATTTATTATTTTTTTATCTTGTATGTGGTTATTAGCTAATGAATATAATATCATGTCATACATATTGGCTATTATATATAGGTCATTCCTTGTTCTTATTAAGACGTTACAGTAATCTTGACGTTTTTTCACCGTTTTCACCGACCACGTCTATTTACTGTTGCCTTTAAGACTATAATCGTAGTAAAATTTAAAAACTATTGCAACCTATATCAAAAATATCCAAAACCCCTTCGCTACACTATATTGACAGTCTATTAAAACATAATAATATTACAATCAGCTTGAACGGCATTTTCCGTGTGTGTTTTCACATTTATCACGGACACCTGCAGTATTATTTCTTCAGTACCATATTACGCCATCTCCTTGCCATCGATAATCGTCGAAACGTCGGCGTAAAAGTTGAGATGTCTTCTGGTTAGGTATATTATGAGTTATGTAACGCAGTATTTACGCTAGTATAACTACGAGTATTATTATAACTCTCGCCGTATTTACCTACTCTTGCCGTCGTCGTCGTTGTAGTTGTGAGAACCAAGCCATGACAAATCGACCAAAGTTTTATTGTTTTTCTCCCGCAATGACATCGGCAGCCGGCGGTGTGGACCATTACCGTGCGTCGAAGGCGATGCATTAATACGTACAGAAATAATATACGAGGTATTATTATACACGTGTTTGTGTGTGTGTTTTTTCCACCCCAACAAAAGCGTATAACCGGCCCCGTGGCAACAATGCAGAAACGCAGTTGTGGGGACTTTGTGAAGACACGGGGTTATCCGAGACCTCGCACTATATTATATAGAGCACGCATATAATACATATATGTGTGTATTATATACGACGCACACACTTCACTTTGCACAACTTTTTCCCCCGAAAACGAAAATCCGCCGCAGATGTGTAGCGTATACAAGAAATATATATATATAATACGCGCACGCAAGACGTTGTATTTGCGTACACGAACACCGGAAACACCAGATAATGGACAACGATTAATATCCTTGGGTCGCCCTTCGTTCGTACAAACGGAGCTGAAACGATAGTTTCTTCTATTTTTCTCTTTTTTTTTTCGACAGTGGCAGCGGTGAGCAAGCCCGGTCGGACCGGATGTCCGGGGTGATCAGACACGTCCGAAAAATATTCGCGCTCCCCGGTGGCGACCGCAACGCGAGCACAAATCTCCGCTGTCGCCAAGACACGATGCCGTTTTCGGGGTGAATAATAATAATATATAACTGTGTGACACTACGTAAATGGTACCAGAAAAGGATTTTCGCATGGAAAATGGGCCAAATTTTAGTCAGCGATATTAAAAATAATACTACCTCCGGGGGGTACCGGAAGCGTTTCACTATTATATTGCACTGGTAGATAGGTATATGCAACTAATTTCCGTCTTTCACTGAACGCGACGTTCCAAAAACATTACCTATATTGCTTTATGTTAAAAAATAAACGCGAAAATATCCAGGCAAAATATAGCTTTTCGAAAATCAAAACAATGGTCAAGAAAATATCTGCCTTCGAGTGTCATTATTAGTATGATAAATACAATATAATAATGTATAATATACAATATTTATCAATCCACCTAAGATCCAATATTATTATTTACTATTAAATGGTATAATAACAAATATATATTGTTATAGTTGAGTATATTTGAACAATGAATAATAATATAATATAATAGGTATACAACTTAATTATTGTATAATTTATTTACCTTCCAAAATTAATATTTAATACCATGTTTAGTGATACCCATGGAAATAAAATGATAGTATAAAAGACAGATATGATGACTTAACTGAACCTGTCTATGAGTAAAATGTAATGTATAAATATTATGTATAAATGTCCGTAAAAGTATAAATTACTATTGATTATGTTTCAGAACATTTGTTAAAACATTTGATTAGAGACTAGTATTGAAATTACTATAGCATACATTACTTATCAATAATAATAATATTAAAAATAATTAGATTTAGTCCAGTCATTTTAGTAAGTTATTAACAGCCAATCAAATATTATTTTTTAATAGGTACGTATACTATTATTCATAGAAAAGCAATCAAAATTATTAGATAAGAGAACACTATCCATTAAATCCATTTTTAAAATAGTGATTTTAAAAGTGTGTAATTATAAACGTTTTTACCATATGGTTTTCCCTAATTATTAATTATATTCTTATTTTAATAATTAGTAATACTATTATCTATTATAATACCTAATATAATTATTATTGATATAACACATCAATTCTATTAAAATATTTTTAAAAAATAAATAATCAAACGGGGTAGGTAGATAATATTTTGAACAATTTTATGGACACGGAAAACTATATTCCTCGTTATAAATTATAATAATGATTGGCGTGCAAATTATATTTATAATGAATTTATGATAGTTTATGCATTTTTATAAAATACTATTAGATACCATAATACATATTTTTTAGTTTGAATTATTAGGTTATTCTTCAATCTATTATTTCAGCACAATGAATAATAATAATCATTTGACCAACATAATATAATATATTATAATTTACATATATTTATAATGTAGGTATTAAATAAAAAAAATAGCCTTTTGTAAACAATAATATTTTAAGTTTGAACTTTTATTGAAATGGTGACTTAAATGTTATTTTAGTAGTAGCCAAATCAAAGTTGACATATACACATCGTGTTTTTTAAATTAGATTATGGAAAAATCTTAGATTTTTGTTTTTGGTAAGAACCTTTCGTTGATTGACATTGTAAATGTTTGGTCAATTTACTACCTAGAGTTACTAAATCGATGAATAACTTTATATATATATATATTATTTTACCTACGTAAAAAACTATATTATTATATTGTTTTATTTTTATTTTTTCATTTCCAATAATCGTACGTGTCTGTTTTTACTGAAAGTCCGTAAACCCTTTGGGATCACTTGGAATTCCAGACACGACTGACGTCCATAAAAACCGGACGGTTTATCGGCATCGGTTAAATGTTTTTTAGAAACGGCAAATGACATTCGGGCTCGGGCACTAATTCGAAGATATATTTTCAAACATTCGCGTTTCCCAAACCCAAGCCGTGGAACCCCATGTGGACCTTTACACACACACACACAAACACACACACACCACATCACGGCACTAAAGTACATTATTATATATATTTCATATGGACGTCGAAATTGATCCATCATAAAAATACATAAAACTACGTTCATCTCCGGTCGGGCTCTTGGAGAAGGGTGCAAAGCCATTGTCATGCACTGTAACTCATATATATATAATATATATGTATAATAATGTCCGACTGCTGTCGGCCGTCGGTGTTCGAGGGTGAGGGTGGGAGGGTATAGAGTGCAATAACTGCTACAGGACGCGTCGCGCAGTCGTCGGTCCGAATAACGACGATTTGTGGGGAGAGTAAAGGCTGCAAATTAAGCTACGTTCGATTATTACGCTTTTTTTCCTATCCCATCCCCTTTCGGCTAGAATATCACATTTTACCATCGGCAATACAGTATAGTATAATAGCCGGGGAGTTCTTAATAGACGTCCTAGTATATTATAACATATTATTTATTGTAGGGAAATGCATCAACGGCAATAATTTCGTTTCCGCACGCATATACGTCACAAAATATTTTAATATAGCTGAACAAAAACACCATGAAGTTATTCGATACAGCATACTCGTATGTTATAAATGCCAGCCTTTGAACATATTATATGGGCCATGAATGTTATAAAGCACGCCGAAACTATTATACCTACATTTCTACTAAAAAGTAGTTATTAATAGATAAACATGACTAATAGTACACTAATACAATTTAATACATTTTACTAGTTAGGTACCGTAAATAATTTGCAATTTTCAACAGACAATCCTATTTTCAGTTTTGAATCTTATCAATAATTATAATTATTATTTTAATTACTAGGAATTATTGATATTTATTATTCAAATTATATTCAACAGTGATTGAAAAAATTAATTTGTTCATAAAAAACCGATTTTCATTATAATAGTTATTATTGTTCAAATTAACTCAATAACGATCGAGAACAATTTATTTATTTGTCAAAAAAATATTTCATATGAATAAAATATAAAATGTATTTAAATAAAACAAAAAAAATATAATTCAATGAGCTTATTATTGTTTTTATTTAATCATATAACCAATTCTTAAAATTTAAATACATCCTATATTACTCATTGTTATTTTTTATATTTATAATTTTAATTATGACACTATATGTGTTTGTTACAGATTTATTGTTTATATCAATATATTTGGTTTAGTTGATAGTAAAAATTATTTAATGTCAACACAAATCAATAAAATATCTATATTCAATAATTATAATATAGGTATGAATATATTACCTACATAATATCATAACATCAAATATAAATCATCAATCAACATAATCAAAGGTTATTAATCATAATATAATATTTCAAAAATAAATAGGTTTAAATTATTAAGTATAGTGATAGGTAGTAGGTGATAGGTAAATATCTTTTGTTTATTATTTTATTAACTAATACTGGCAATTTATTGTCAAAAAGTATCAGTTAGCTCGGTCTCGATTTATCTCTGCGCAGAACAGATTTTTATGTACAATTATTAACCCTAGATTTCAAATTTTAAGCCCAAAAACATCTGTACTTTGTATCTTAGTCAACTTTTGCTATGGTATATCTGAATTCTGTAATAAGATAAATATTAAAATGATATTATAGTTTACTGTTTGCGTATCATATTTAAATAGATATTTAATAAATAAATTTGCTGATTGCCATAACAAAATAAATACCTAGAATAGCGTATAGCTTTAAAATTGTAAACACAATTATATTTTATTTTTCAATTGTTAAAGTTACACACATCAAAATTAAAATGCAAATATTATATAAATATAAACATGAATAACTATGTAAGCGAAATATATTTTTCATCATCAGCATTTTTTCATGTTTAAAAATAGAAAAATTAAAGTCATGAGTTATTAATGTTCAAGATATAAATAAAACACAGTTTATTCTTATGTTAAAAAGCTTTGTTTAATTTCAAGAAATAACATTTATTCTAAGAAAATTAAAAATATATCAAGCTGATAAAAGTCAAAGTCTTTGATGCTATATTATTTTATTTATTTTTTTTTTTTTAACCGACGACTAACAATAAGTAATGCGTATTAAAAGCTTAGGATGTCTTGTACACGGCACGAAAAATAATTAATATTATATCTAACAATATTTCACTATTATAAAAGTGAAATATAATAGTGAATACAAAATTAACTGATATTGAACAGTAACGGATGCAGTTTAATTAATCATAACAGCTTAGAAATATTTTACAATTTTATTTGTCATGAAAAATTAACATTTTTTAAGAATACGTTTTCCTTTTGAAGTGTCACGCTAATACATAAAACTTGAAATTAAGACTTAAGTTCTTTGCACTTGCACTCTTTTTTTTAAACAGTAATATTTATCTAGCACTAATTCTGATACAACCTTTATGACACTTCATCATAATATATTAATAGCATTAACATACACACACACACTCATACACGAACTTTGGGTCTCATCACCTACTATACAGCGTGCCCCGTGAGAATTTACCCATTGCGATATCTCCCAAAATAATGGTGATATCGAAATTCTGGTTTTGTAATAAGACTCACAGGGATAAAAACTACAATTATTTCATATTTTAACTTATTTTATTGTTTTGGTAAAAAAGTTAAAAATTATATTTTTTTTATTTAATTATTTTCAAAAAAATTGACCATAGCAATTTTGTAGAGTTTATTTTTCTGAAAATATTGATGTTTCAAAATTATATTTTCATTAATTTCCTGATTTTTGATATTTTTTCTAGTTTTGAAGAAATAAAATATGATTATAACTATTAGAAACACGGTAAGTATTCGGCCGGCCGTATGGGAATGCGCGCGGTACTGCGGGTCACATGTTTAATAACATAACAGAGTTAAATAATTCACAATTTTACTCGAAACTAAAAAAAAATTAAAAATCAGGAAATTAATGAAAATAAAATTTTGAAACGTCAATATTTTCAGAAAAATAAACTCTACAAAATTGCTATAGTCAATTTTTTTGAAAATAATTAAATTAAAAAATATATTTTTTAACTTTTTTACCAAAACATTAAAAGAAATAACTGTAGTTCTTCTCCGCGTGAATCTTATTATTAAACCAGAATTCTGATATCTCTATTATTTTGTAGGATATCGCAGTGGGTAAATCCTCAAGGGACACTGTATTATATCCTTTATTACCGAGTATTTATAATATGTTTTGCACTCTGAAAAATTTTTTAGTGAAAAAAAAAAAGACGAAACGAACATAAAATATTACATTTGCAATAAAAATTTAATTAATATGACTATGGCTCACCGAAACGTAATAGTGGATTACTTCGTTTGATCTCAAAAAGTTTGTACTCGTATTTCATATGTCTTGGATGAATAGAATAACAAAAAGCAGCTGCGGTGACAACGACAACAAAAACGATCACAAGCTGCGCAGATAGTTACTATATATAGCGATTATATTATAATGTATTCATTGTGCCTGTATAATACATGTATTATATTATGTACAGAAATGTGCCTATATACTCGACGGTGCAACAAATCAAAGATGGAAGTACCTACGTATATGTATATATTATTATTATGATTATAACGTAGTTTCCCGGAACGTCTCGGCATAAAATCTCGATAAAACATCGTGACTGAGATCGTGGCACGTGTAAATAGGTAGCAGCTAAATCGTTTCCGGTTCGACATTACTTTGCTACACAGGTACCTACTACACCGCCGCATAATAGTGTGTCTGCTTATATACACTCACTATATAGTAGATACTCGTTCAGTAAACCTACACATATTATATATTATTATAAAATATACGTATAGGTATGTATATATATAGAATTCAGTATGCGAAACCCCCTTGCGGTTTCCAAATTAAAATACTCCACTCCAGACAATGAGTATATTGTTTTCCCTGCTATTGATCTATGTACGTCGTTTGCGAGTGTGCGCGTACGTGCTCGGGCGAGTGGCCGGGGAAAGAACTGCATATGTTGCTCGTTAAGTCGGCGATTTACGTAAACTTAGATATAGGTACATATAGGTACACCTACCTACCCATATATACCGAATGCGTGGCGAGCGCCGTGTACACCGACAAACGAATGGAAACGACGGAAAACTGAATCTTTATTTACCTATACGTGATAATGTACGCGCGCACAAATCGTTAATGTTCAAATTATTCGCGATAAAAAACGCATAAAACGTAAATCGATTATTGAAATTCTGAAAGTGCGGCAGTGGCCCACCAAGAGCTCGAAAATGGGTAGTTATGGACACCTATCTTTATAGGAGAAATTGACATTTTTAGTGTTCTTAGTTATTTCTCAGTAGTAACGAATAAGTATATATACTCAAGTAAAATTGTATAATATATATTATAAGTACTTTGAATTTCTTTGAAAGACTATCGAAGTGTGCAGTGTACTCAACGATTCACAACTCCTGAGGTACATTATTTAATTTACCTAATAAGGTTAATTATTATGGAAAATATTTATAAAACAACACATAGTCACACTCACTCACACATTGTGAGTTTGAATTAATTAGTGTATGAAATGAAATAAATGAGTTTTTTACTTACAAATTACGATTAAAATTCAAAGTTCCAACGAAATCAACGACCATGATGATTGTCATCAAAGGTGCTAGAACAGTAAATGGTAACACAACAATTTTAATTCATATAAATTATAAATCACAATATTACAGATTTTTAGACGAATCTAGATTCTACTTGAATATATTATTTTGTTGAAAATGTATGGCCTATGTGTTTTAAATAGGGTAAAAAAATGAAAATAAAATCGGTTAAGCCTTTTGGAAAATCGGCACCCCAAAGCGTTGAACAGTATTTTTTTTCATATCTGTCGGCACGTCGTCCGCCCACAACATGCTTCCGAGGGATCTGAGTTCTGCAGCATTTCAGTGTAGGGATTAGATGATTTTACAACGTTTTCCCTTCGAATAAATCCTTTGTTTATTTATGACCGGTTGTCGTGGGGTATGTAATATATATATATATATATGTATATGTATATATATATAATATATATATTATGTATATGTATGTCTATAGGGAGCCAAGCAGGGGAGGCCACAGCAGCAGCAGTCCAAGTTAATTGTGGCTGAGTCACCCTTGTCGCTGCAAAATGAAATATGGCGTTTTTTCAAACGTTATAAAAAGTCCATATATTTGAACGACGAAAGATCCCACCTACTTTATATATCATCTTTTTTTAAGTACTTTCCCAATACAACCACAAGACTTTTGAGTTCCGATGTCAATAAAAACATCGTCAACCTTTTATTGCCCTGGGGACGTTACATTGGGATGAGGTGGGCGAGTGTATCATGGAAACCCTCTCTGTACACACAATATTATTTCCACGTTCTGAATCGTCTGGCAGGGTTCATATTTATTTTAACGCTGAAAAATGGTAATGGAAGGATTTTCTCCATCAACTACAGAGTTATTGAGTATATGGATATTGGATACATAGAGTTGATGGGTTCATACAATGAAACTTTGTTTAACTATGGAGTGGTTATACAGTGATACACATATTATTATGTTCGGAATAAATGTTTTTTTTTCATGTATTCATATGTCCGTTTGAAGTTTAAATATTACCTAGTAAAAGTATTTGAAAAAATTCATCATTTTCTGTAATCCAAAGTTAACAATGATCAATGTTATTGTACAAATCAAAAATGCAGTACACTGCAATTGACACGCATCTAATAAGTAATAAAATGTATTAAATACACACACACATATATATATATATATATATTAAATATTTTGTATATTAATCAATTAATCGATGAAGTGAAAGTTACACAAATCGTGTTCGTTTTCTAAGCGAAAAACATCGCAACATTAAGTTCACCTTGATTTTCCATGGATCTGTTAATAGTTAAACAACAAAAGTTAAAATAGTTACTGAAAATAATATTTTAGTAAGTATCTCGTAGACTTTTTCTTAAATCTGCATTATTATTAAATATAATATTAAATATAATATTAAATTTAAATCTAGATAACGAAAAAAAAATGTGTCTAGGAATAATTTATGTTTTATACTTTGCGACAGTATATTTATTATAATTTTACGCAACTCAACGAGATTCTCTCCAAAATATTACGGTGATTAATTTATTTTACAAGCTTAGGCTTTAAATAATTCACCAACTTTTAATTTTAAAATCGTTCTTATTTTTATACTAATTGTATTACATTAACCATCAAAGTAAAACACTTAAAATTAACAAATTGAATAAATAATAATATAGATACTTAAAACAAAGTTATCTTAAAATGCATAGCACCAGACATTAATTTTATCATAAATCGTAATACTTTACATTCAGTATAAAATATGATTATCAATGGTAAAAAAAAATAAATTTTCTGAGTATGACTTTTTTTCATCTTTACGGCACTGAAAATGTTCAAGAATTATAAAACAACAATACATCTATAATAAAACGTGGTACGCAATTATATATGACTCTTTATTTTGATCCGTTGAAAATATATTTCTTCTTACATTTAAAACGGCCATGTTCACCATCACAAAATCTTACACCGACTATGAATGTAAAAAAGTAATCAAAGGCAGCTGCATACAGATAAGAATCTCTTATCGGCGAACAACAAATGACAATACAATAAATCGAAAAACGAATATTAAAGAGCAATAAAAAATAGTAGGTTCACTTGTCACTTCAATGACAATAGTAAATTGAAAATTGAAATACTCATGACAGGTGATAATGTTGATCGTATCTTTCAATGTATATGTCACAATTGATGATTTAATAATAACATACAAATATTAGGATCGTTTTTTATGTACATATCATATACTTATTACTTATTAGGCTTACTATTTAAAACTTTATGGTGTTTAATATATGAAAAAGTAATAATTGTTTAATAGTTTATGATTTAACAAAAATTACAACGATGAACTTAATATATCATAGAAATTATAAATTAAACAGGTAGGTAAGCAACAGGCTTTCATAAATCTGCTTTTTATCTTCCGTATACCTATTAATGAAAATATCGAATAAAAAATAAAATACCTACAGTCACATTGATATTTTTTTTTACCTAAACACAGTAATGAATACATTTTTAAAACTCATGATAAACACGTGATATAAAATCCAAATGAACAATAATAAATAATAATTAACTTACTATATATTGACGGTATCATGTACACGCATATAAGATAATTTAGGTAGGTATGATAACTATTATACAGTATAGCTGGTATTATGACGGGTACAATATGTACGTCATTCTAAATGAATATTAATCATTTATTTTTATTTTATTTTATTTTAAAACAAGACAACGAAGGGTTTATTTTACGTTGTTTAACTTATTTCATATATATATATATTATATATTGGATAATATAATAATAATGTATATATATTTAATATCATATTAAATATAACACACGCGAGACGTCGTTAGAAGTTAATGTTATTCAATGTGTTTCGTTATACTGTTGTCTGATGCTACCGTCCGATTTGGGCGTTACTACATTAGTTTTTCGAAGCTCATTTAAAAATAATAATAATAATAACGTTGGCCTAGTATAATTATACAGTATGGGTCCGGTAGTATGATGATAAAACATGCGTGAAGATTCACCGAACAAGGCCTATAATAGAACGTTGTCGGGATAATGTAATGAACTCCGACGCAGTGATTGCCCCGCGTGTGTATAAGTGAGTTATTCGAGGTTAGTTATTCAAGGTACGAGTTACCTGCAGTTACCTACAGTTACTACCATCATCCGCTACCGCTGTCGACGATCGGTATAAAAATGTAATGATGATTCTTTTGCTTTACATTGTCGGAAATATCACACGAAACACATGACCCGTCTCCTCTGTTCGGAATTCGATTTAAAACATTCTATACTGATCAACGTGTCCGAAGAAAACTTATATCCAAAAAAATAATAATAATATATGTGGTACATATGTTGCGTGTACACTATCAGTTATATGCTACAAACTTCATTGTAGGTACCGAGTGAAGTTATAGGTGAAAATAATAAAACGTCGTTTGCGTGTCAACTGCCGAGACTGAAATGCGTTGACACGAACGGCGTGTTTTTTTTTTAATTACGAAAAAAAAATTAAATAAAACTAACAACAAATATCAAAGTAAATATACACTAAACACACGACAACATTTAATTGAATAGGTAGCAGTGGTAGCACACACGTTTTGAGAATTAATGAGGTTACTTCTATATTATGCAAAAATGAATTACTTCAAATCAATTATATCCCACTTAGAGTAATGCCTTTATAATATGACATGACAAATTAATAAAATGCGTGTTTATGAATACATCTACTAGAAATGTATAGAATTTTACTAGCACTTACTTACATATTACATATATAAGATTATGTATCATATATTTATATATTATATGTCATAATATTATATTAATGATATACACACAAATTACGGAAAGATGAAACGAATTACCAGCTATCAAACTATCAAAAATAATATTGAGATAATTACTAGATGTATTACTTCAGCAGATTAAGTCCAAATTCATATTAAATAAAATAAGTATAATTTAAAATTAAAGTGTCAGCTAAAACGTTATAGGTTAGACATTTGCATATAATTAAACTACCATGATTCAAAAACTCATTAACTAAGATACCGTAATTTTTTTAAATCAAACACTAGAAGCATCAGGTCTTTTCAGAGGTTTGTCAAATACATGTTAGTATAATACAACAATATTATACAGCGTTCCTATGCAGAAATAATTCACTGAAATAAATACGAGTTTAAATAATTTCTGTCTGACACAATGTTTATGAAAAGTAGTACTTTTACTGCCTTTTCGTACCCTTTCCTATTTTTTTCGTTGCAAAAAGAGAAAATATCATCATACCAGCTGGCGTTCATGGTTCGCAAATTTTCTGAGATGACAAAATGAATATATATATATATATATAGGAGTCTTAGCTACCAGATTGAATTCCATAAACACAAGGGGTGAACCACAAAAGAAACCATCTAGTTGAATATTTAATTTAGAGAGACTATGTTTTTTTCGCCTCGGGCAAATGAGAATATTGGTGAAAAACATCACCCTCTTTTTTTCGATTCAGCGAATTCGTCATTATTTATTTATTTTTGGACAAAACACCGAAGTCAAATATCAAAAGACACGTTAGCTTAATATTCGAGTTTTCCTCATAACAGGGAGGTACCTCGCATTCATTCGTTTTGACTAAACATAAATCACTCAAAGAATATTTTATTATGTGTAGGTACCTATATCTCGACTAGCTCGATAAGACATACAAAATCAATAACGTTTTAAGGGGGATTGGGTTTCAGATATTCGGTAGAACTCGTTTTCCGTTTGACTAAAGTAGTTGAATCAATTGATTTTAGGGTTTTACTGTTTCACCGAAAGAAACTTGGCTTTGTATTTGTTTGTTATTATTATTATTTTCAAAGATAAAGTGAAATTCAAATTCAAAATTGCCGGAAGGTAAAAATCTGCATTCGACACTTGTTACACATCCACAATACGGCCAACTAGAGTTTTTTTTATTATTGTGAGTGGATTACTCTCAGGACCTCACCGTCATTGGACTTAATGAATTTTACATTTAGTTTTATGTTAGTTAATTAATTGATAATAGTGCCTTAGTAAATAGATAAAGGATAATACCTTTTACTTTATTTTAATTTCATTAATTCAAAAATTTGGATTTAAAAAATCCGTTTAAACGTAAGAATTTAAACATTTAATTGTATGAATAACTATAATTAGGCACACATAATTCCTATAATATTTTAATATAAGACAAATCAAATGATAAAATAAAGTCACTGTCAAAATAAAATAAAATAATATATTGTATTCATCATTCACATGCCACATGCGTTCCATATACCTCTATTAATTATGACAATTATTTCATAATAGAAACACAAAAACATATTTCCATAGAATGCAAAGTTAATTTGTTATCATATTCATATAACATTATTTATATGATGTTGACTATTTTAATCTAAATTACCTAATTTTCAAAATTTTTGATATCTGGTGACGGAAGGGTATACGTACAACGGTTTGATCAATCATATTTATTGAAAACGGTAGCAAATATCTTTTACACATCAATTAATTATTTAGTGAATTTTAAATAACAATTATATGGAATATTGAGAAAAAATAGTGGTGCCAACCCCAAATTTCCGTTATGTGTGTGTGTGGGTGCGCGCGCACATGTGTGCGTGAGAGAGTTGTATCATTTACCATATTATTATATATTCATATGTTTGTTGGCATGACGCATGAGGATCTATAAATGTTAATGTATATTGCAGTAATTTTACTCTTTGAATAGTCTTGAAAACAAACAAAAGCATCGTCCTCTCTCAGTAACCGGTAGCTCGAGTTGTTTGTGTTTTCGGGACGCCCCGGGGAAGACTCCTACGGCGATGCCCTTTAACAAGGGGAGAAGATTAAAAATATCTCCCGCAAATGTGAAACCCATAGATTTTGGAGCCTCAGACCATTATCGTAATTGCCACCACAGGCACGTTGTGTTTAAATTGATTCAGAAAAATGCGTAATTCAGTTTATTCAATATATATATATTATATATAACCTACTCACCTAATACAATATTTTATTTGTAATACTAGTTTTTCAGTTGTAATTTGTCCTAAGAGAAATGAAAACAGTACCTAAGTTACAAAAGTACAAAAAATAAAAATCCATTTCCGTCAGATTGGTTGATGCTGTTCATATAATATTA
Organism: Diuraphis noxia; assembly: GCF_037042655.1. Lineage (NCBI taxonomy): Eukaryota > Metazoa > Arthropoda > Insecta > Hemiptera > Aphididae > Diuraphis > Diuraphis noxia. Next base: position 15,724,846 of record NW_028301712.1, on the reverse strand, counting down.
TACGAATTTGGGAACAATAGTAAGCGTGATTAGCGTGAAACTGAAATTTAAATTAAGTAAACTCAATTTTAAATTAGTAAAATCATTCTCAGTTATCGTTTGGCATAACCTAACCTATATAAATTGTTATATATGAAACATACTTCTTACAGATAATAATTTATTTAATATTATATCTACACTATACGCTCGTTTAATCTTGTTACTATTTTCAATAAATAAATAGGAACTACTATTAAGGATCACTAAGACGTAGAGGTTGGTGAAAGATACGAAAAACGGATACGAGAAATACGTGAACACGGATACACGAAAGAATGGATTACTTTTTCCTTTTCACTGTTATCCATCAAGCCCTATTATTGAACGGCTTTCTTCTGTTCTCCTCGTATATTTTCTCATGACTTTATCAATGAAGACAAATTACTTTTTCGATGTGGCTATAACAACTAGAAAAATGTTAAATTGTATCGTCGAGTTGAAATAATAATAATTAAGTTTTACACAAGGCTTATTGATTGTAGCTGTCAATAAGATTAAAATAATTGTATTACGCAGCTAACACCGAATAACTGACATCAAATTTACCTACTCATATTCTGTATAACAGATATTAGTGTTAAGAAAGTGGATAAAATGAAATGTATTTGATATGATTATATATTTATAATATTTACTTATTAAATTATATTAGAGTCACAAACATTTTTTCGTGTATAAATTGAAAACTTATTTCTACAGAATTATACAATTTGTTTAGTTTTTTAGTCTGGCGTTTTAAAACTAGAGGTATAAAAAAATGTACCTATCATTAACAATAGGACGTGTAATATATTTGATACATTGAAAAAACCTACAAGAATTTTCATTAAAGTATTTTGAAAACTTAAATTATTGGTTTAATTAATATTTTATGAAAAAATAAATGTAAATATCATAGGGTAGATGTTAAATTCCCTGTTGAGGGAAATATTTTAGTCCTATTATTTTTTAGATTCCGAGCGTATAGTGATTGTATTGGTTTTACAATGATGTTTATTTCTTTTTCTTTTTTATTCTGTAAACACTTTTTCTCCCTCTAAACTTGCTCAAAAGTATCAAGTATACCATCATTTCTGAAAGGTAATGTTCTTGAACTGGTACTTTAAAGAGGTCATTTTTTTTATAAGCATTTTAAGTTCAAATTTTGACTAAATACTTACAAATTACGACGATGTTCAAATTATCTTAGATAGAAATTCATAAAAGTTTTTCCTTTTATATTTAAGGTTTGAAAATGTAATACAAGGCTCCTAACACATTTTTACAATAGCAGTTGAAAAATAAAAGAAATATATAATCAATATTTTTTTTTTGCAAGCATTAAAATTTTAATTTTGACAACATACGTAAAAGTCACAAAAATTCGCAAATTATTTTAAGTTAGAAATTCATAAAAAATTTGCTTTTTAAATCTAAGATTTGAAAATTTTTAATAATCTATAATATATCCTAGACAGATAAACCGTCTCCGCTCAGAATCGTTTTTTGTATACAATGATATAATATCGTTGGATTCAAATTTAATTCCATCCATTACAATAACACACGTGTAACCTACTGTACAGCAAAGCAGTGGCGCCGAGAACATGATTCAAGTCTGGCAATGGCCAGACCTAATTTAGGGGGTGGATGTATGGTGGTAGGTGGTAAAATTATAAAAATGTATATGACTAATGAATATCATAATATTTTATAGGTTAGGTTAGACATGTTACCATTATTTAGATCGTAACTACATAGTGTATTTAGCTATGTAGCCAAGCCGGCCAAAGGTAATACCACAGAATAAATATAAATAACACCACAAATTATGATTATTTTACCACCTCAACTTTAATGGTGTAGTTTTAAGGGGTGGTGGGTGGTTCATTAAAATGATTTTTTCCAGACCATTTTTATACAACTTCGTCGCCACTGCAGCAAAGCAACGTCCACGACTTACCCGCTTTTTTTTTAATTATCTAAAAATACTTGATTTGGTAGGTGTCCTATATTAGTTGGACAATATTGACTGATATTTTAACTGATGTTTATTATTCGATATAGGTAGTCTGTGATTTATGTATTATTATTCATAATGCAGTTAACTGGTATATATTGTATAGATTTCAATTATTACTCAATTTATGTTCAGATTCAGTTATTACTTATCAAAAAAATAAGCTCATATTATTAGTAGTACTAATAATATAATATGACCATTTTACTATTTTGGGGATGTTACAGTAATATATTCTTAAGGGGCGGTGTTCACAGCTCACCGTGTCATGTAGGTATAATTTAGTAGCGTGTATTCACAAATTGTTGGTAGGTACTAAGTACCTATAACGTGTTAGATGCAAAAAAATTGAATATAAGGTATTTTGTGACGAATCAGTGAGATTTAATGATTTAATATTTTTGATGTTAAATTTACACGTATATATATTTTCTATATATCTACAACTGTTCAATTTTATTTTGAAAGTATCAATTTAGACATATTCTGCTACAGATCATTCTTAAAATATTAAAATTATCAATTGAAATTTCACTAAATGTAAATAAACAATAACTAATTACAAGTCACAATTAATATAAAGTTGCCTATTTACGTATAATAATTGTAGTAGGTGTTTTATAAAGATTTTATAAAATATATAATATTTTATAAAGATCGTTGAATTTCTTAATAATAATTTTTTTAGTTAAAATTCAAAACTGAATTATTCTCCATATACTTACCCAGAAATTTTGTAAAACATTTTTTAAGCAAAGACAGTAGCACACAACTATGCCTTTACCAAAATGATAATTGGATTGCTAAATTTGGTAAATTAAACAGTAGTATTTTTTCCATTTATTCCATTTCAATGTTTCAAATTGGAAAGAAACAGAAGCATGTTCACAAATCACAATAAGTAATATTTACCTAATATTGAGATATATAAGAATAAAAGGTAGATAATAATGCTATTAGTAATTACTGAATATTCGATAATGTTTTTTAGGCTGTAGCCCATAAGCTTAAAATATGACGATATTAATACCTATTCGATTATTTTTTTTTTTAAATCTAAATCTAGAGAGTTATACAATTTCGGACCAAGATAATCCACAAATTTTTGACCAAAAGAAGTAAACGTATAATTAATTTTAGCATCATAATATGCCCTAATTTCTCTTGTTTGTTTAGACTTATCTATATTATACAAATTTTCCATATTTTTTACTACCCACTTAATAGCAATTTTCTCACACAGTGAGCTAATAGGCAAAACTTTGTATTCTTTATAATTTTGAGACGTAGATCCTTCTAAACTGTATTTATTTAGACATATTATAATAATTTTATTTTGTTGCAGTTGTAGTGGCTTAATAGCTTTTTGGGTAAGACCTCTCCATACTTGAATACCATATTGAAAGACTGCTTGGTATAATGATAAATATATATTACGAACAATTTTAATAGAAAAAATATCTTTAAGTTTACATAATTTATACACTGATATTCTTATACGATTAACTATGTTATCTATATGTACATTCCACCTTAAGTTTTCATCATAGGTAATACCCGGGTACCGTGTAAAAGGTATTTTTGAAATTGATTTACAAATATTATTATTACATTGCTCCTTATTGTCTCTACAAAAATGGACAGTGATGTTATCGGAAGGAACATTTTCTTTGTTTATAGTCAAAGTCATAAAGACTTTTTAATAAATTTTTTTTTAATATTTAATAATAGTTTCTTTGAGCTTAAATTATTGACCACTCTTGTCAATCTATTTTCTGACTTTTGGTATACTGAATTCCAAGTGGGACCAAAAAAAAATCGGGTAAGTGGGTATCGCTCTGCTGTACATTAGTCGGCGGGGTGGACCTCTGACTAGGGTAGGTTAAATTTGTATGCAATGATAGGTATCATTGTATACGAAAAACGATTCTAAACGGAGATGGTTTATCTGTCTAGGGTATATTATAGATTATTAAAAATTTTCAAATCTTAGATTTAAAAAGAAAATTTTTTATGAATTTCTAGCTTAAAATAATTCGCGAATTTTCGTGATTTTTACGTATGTTGTCAAAATTAAAATTCGAATGCATGTAAAAAAAAATTGTGAGTATGTATTTCTTTTATTTTGCAATTGCTATTGTAAAAATATATTAGGAGCCTTATATTAAATTTTTAAATCTTAGATTTAAAAAGAAAAACTTTTATGAATTTCTATCTAAGATGATTTGAACATTGCCGTAATTTTTACGTATTTAGTCAAAATTTGAATTTTAAATGCTTATAAAAAAAAATCGTGCCTATGTATTTTTAATATTTTTCAACTGCTATTGTTACAATGTGTTAGGATCCTTGTATTTAATTTTCAAATCTTTGATCTAAAAAGAAAAACTTTTATGAATTTCTATCTAAGATAATTTGAAAATTGCCGTAATTTTTACGTATTAAGTCAATATTTGAACTTCAAATACTTATAAAAAAAAATTGTGCCTATGTATTCTTATAATTTTTTAATCACTATAAGGATAACTTATGAGGAACTTTGTAATTAATTTTCAAATATTTTGATAGGGCCAAAAAAATTTTATCGACACTTCAAAAAAATTTTCAGAAAAATTGAAAATTTCAGTTGTCTATAAATACCTTAAAAAAAGTCAAAATATTTTGAAAATTAAATCATGTAAAGAAAATGACAATCTTAATAACTGGTAAAATTTTCAAGTATCTACGACTTATACTTTTTGAATCATAACAAATATTAAAAATCGTTTGAGGATAAATTGTTATTGTTATGCTATTTCGTAAAAATTTAAATTTCAAACGCACTTAAAAGTTTTCCTATAATGATGCATCGAATTTTCTCTATAGCTACTTAAAGGAAAACTTATGCAAAACTTAGTGTTGTATTTTTAATCCTTAGTTATAAACACAAACAATTTTATGATTTTTAAACTTCAAAATTACTTGCGAATTTTCGCGTATTCGACAGATTTCGTAAAAAATTGAACTATAAACGCTTATAAAAAAAAATTGTGGCTAAGATTTTTAATTTTTTTTAGCTATAATAAGAACAACTCATAAGGAACCTTGTATTAAATTTTCAAGTTTTTTTGGTCATTCAAACATTTTTTACCGACACTTAATATATTTCAGTTGTCTATAGATAACATTAACATAAACATTTGGTGAAAATTTCAAGTATTTACAATGATTTATTTTTGAATTACAACCATATAAAAAAATCTATTTGGTCGAAAACTGGTTTTGCGTAAAAATTCCCGTTTTTCTGTCATTTTTTTTTTGTTTTTCTCGATTTTTTTGAAATGCACCAAGGATATTCATTTTACATCGAAAACTACCCCCAAAATTTGAAATTGAAGCATTATTTCGACTAGTTATGCTGTACACAGACACAAAAACAAAAAAAAAACACACATCATTGTAAAATCAATATATTCATCACTTCGTTCAGAATCTAAAAGTACCATCTATCTGTTTCTGCGTTATTATGAATATTTAATTAAGTATTTACAATGATATTGAAATTAGTTAAACAAGTATTATTAATAAATATATTAAGCTAATATAATAATGAGTAGGTACTTCAAAATTAAATTTGAAATTTGAAGCCAACTGTCTTCAAGTATTCCGATTTGGAAATTTTTTTTATTTATACAAGTTCCAAATTTATGCATTGGAGATAACTTAGGATTTACAATTTATTTTTGTGCTTTTGAGTTATCGAAAAAAAAAGGTTAAATTGTGCCTTTAGGTTTCATCGGTTTTTTATGTCGTCTATTAATTTATCGGTGATTACTTACAAAATAAATTCATAAAAACAAAATAAGATCATACTTTATTTTATTATGTGAACCGGTTCTATAATGATGATTATACACAATGCAATTGTACTTGAAAATAAATAAATAAATTTCAAAACCATCAAAAACCCATTTCACATTAGCTCAAACCCTACTAGCTTATTGAATGCGGTTAATGATATGAAATTAATCGGTAGAGTTAACTTATGTAAGGTTAGGTTAGATACATGTTTTTCGTTACCATTACACCTAGTAAAATTTACATATGTCAAAATATATTCTAGATACATGTTAATGGAATTTATAATATGTATCTATCTATCAACTATAAAATTCCGACCACATGTCTATTGTAAACATTTTGTAATTTTTTTAAATGCATTAAATTGAAAAATTACGAACAGTAATGTTCGAAACACACGACGCAATACCTAGATTTATCTACAACTCATAAAATTTGTTTAATTGTGTTCATTTTGAACAAAGAATGTACGCGTTGTGTCAACACCCGAATAACTGGATGCGCAGCGAAACGATAATATATTAGTTTAAGGAGCGCAAAACATACTTTAGGGATAACTGTATGCTGAAGCGATTAGGGAAGGGTATTCTGAATAATGCAGAATAAGGGATGTACGACAGTTGGGTTTCATTAAATCTTACATAGTTACATTCTCTGGCGGGAGCCTATACGGTATCATCCTCTAAACGTTTAATGAAATTTGTGATTAAGAACAATAAAATCACATATTGTTCTACCGTAAGATTTTTAATTTGATTATTCTAAAGTCTCGTGTACTCATTTTTTTTTACTAAAAAATGCTAGAAATTCAATTATACTCACCAGCTAAAAACTATGAAATATTTTGTTGATCAATTTTTTAGTCGTAAATATTTTTTTCTTTATTGCACATCGTATCCAAGTTATACAATAGTATAGTCTATATAGTTCGATTAGTTATACTATTCAATATATTACAGAATTTAACACTTTAATTTACTTAATGAAATATTTAAATACATACCGAAAACGTGCAAATATGACTTCAAAATTTCTCTAATACTGTAAATAATAAATTTACCTTATTATAATTTACTTTTTAAAGTTGCGCAGATGGTACCCGAGAAATGCATTTAAATATGCAATTGAGTGATACTCAAATAAAATTGAATATTGAAGTTGAATAATAATTCAATATTTTTTTGTTATTAAAAAATGCAAATTCAAAGAAAACTTGATTATTTATTAAGTACATTTCTTTTTACCTATCTACATGGTATGTTGACATTTTCATGATGAATCAACTATTGTATACAATATAGTAGTGTTGGTTATAAATTACTAAAAAAAAAAAATAATAATAGAAGTATATAATTGCTAAGAAGTAAAATATTAGATATATATACTCCTATGTTATACTTAAGCATTACAAATGCATTTTAAGATTTTGGAATATTAATATATTATAATATTTGGTAACGTGGGCTATAAACAACACGATCCTAGTGGGTTCATTGTTTATTTTATTGCTTAAAAAAATATATGCTTTGTAAAATAGTTCACAGCATAAGTTTGTATAACTACAATGAAAATATAGTTTCTGTGTCAGAACAGTGGGATGAACCCACAACTATAAAAATAAATTTAAATACAAATCAGTTGAACAAAAATATTGAATACCTATCTAATATATTTTGTTTTATTTTTATTTTTTATGTTTGAATCTTTCATTAAGATACAAAAAAGTGTATTTCGTTAAATTGAACTTCTATACAAAAAATGCTAACATTTTATTTTATACGTATAAATTTACCAATTCTATCAAATTGATATTATGATATAAATTTTATTTTATGTTTTTTCTACAATTAATTCCAGTACAAATAATAAAATGCAAATTAATTTGTGATAGTACGATAAATTTACCGTAATAAATAAGCAACATAAATTAACTATGAATGCAACTATTTTTCAGGATTTATCACTTAAAGACACCTATAATATACGTTTAATATATGCTTTAGTCGCTTTACATACTGCATTAGATTAGGAATTAAAAAAATACAAATTCAATGAACATTAATTTATGAATTTAACGTTTAATAACTCTAATATCATGTTCTTAAAGGAACCATTTTTATAGTTTACATAATTGGTGGGATTTTATTATTTGGTAGATTTTAATTTTTAAATGCAAGTTTTAAAACAATAATTGTTCAATATTCTGACCTTCTTTCATTATACATTAGACTGTCGAAATGTATTGTGGGCATCATAATAATTTTACTGGTAAATTCGTTAAATCACATAAGTCTGAAACTCCACTAAAAGTATCATAAAACAACTGCAATAGGTACCATGTAATAAATAATAATAACAATTATTACATAAAAACAAAACGTGGAGATATTTTTTTTTCTGGAAGGTATGATATATATATATATAATAACAATATATATACCTACCTGCATATCATAGTAAACACATACTCATACTATATTATAGTTCCAGTTTTTTTTCATCTGCAACCATACATAGGCATGTGTCCAGGTAATATGCAGCCTGCAGCCGTGTACTCGTCTCCTCCTAACCCCCCTCCCACCCCTTCACCTATACAACCACCAAAACACTATCAGACTATCGTTATATAATATCTGTCTGCCTGCCTACCTGTTGATATGCGCATGGGGGCTATAATTTATTTTTTAGATTAAAAACAAGATAATTACGAAACCCGAGCCCAAATGATTCCAGCATCAGTCTACCCCAATGGTGGGCGGCGACGGCTGCATTGTGTTTAGCACGTTCCAATTGCACCCACCAAAAACGAACTATTAATTTACAGTGTAACCGACCGCCTGTTTCTGCTTTCAAAATATACGCTAGGTGCGTTATATACCTGATATATATATATATATATATATATATACAATATATGATGAGTTTAAAAATTACGACTGAGTCGGGAATGTAAAATTTCTGTATGGATACCGGCAATTTTGTGGAACACCCGCCATTACTGCTATTAATTAAAGGCGTATATATACGCCTGCAGCTGGGTACCCACTAAACCCTAATAGGACACCCTTATTTTTTTTTAACGGAATTCGCAATTTGACACAGAAATATCGGTGAAATATTTCTGAACTGCATCATCATCACACAGTCAACTGCAGCTATTATAGACCGTATGCTCCATTAATATTGTACTCCTCTAAAATTATAGCTGTCGTTAGGATATAACATATTGTATTTGTTAACACGCGTTAGATAGTTCCAATTTAATTGCTAACGAAGAAATATAAATACATATACAAGTTTCTAAAGTATCAAAAATGTAACATAAATTAGTGTTAATACAAAATATACAAGTATGAAGTATAAAACAATATAATATATTATATAATATGTTATTATTTTAGATAATTGTTCGACTGAATAATTAGGTTGGTAAAACTATAATATTACAGCAATGGACTTATAGTATTGTATATAGATAAATAATTCCTATTTACCGAACTGAGATACTAACATGCTGTTTACGTATTACTAGCAGAATAACACAATATTTTTAAATTGGTCTTTGTAATTTTATGTAAAATTTGATACGTATGAGTAAAGAATTTCAAACTCTATTAAATTGCATATTGTTTATTACAGGTAGGTACTAACAATTATTACTGTATCACAATAGCCAAACTTTTCAATCGCTAAATGTTTCTTCTAAACCTAAAGCCCTACAGGTATTTTATATCTAGGTACAAATTCAAATACATGACAAAAACGTTGTTAACTGTTTGAGAGGAAACTCAATATAGATAAAAACTAAGCAAGTGGAAACTATATGTATTACATTTTTCAAAATCTGCTAAAATTTATTTTCGAAGAAGTAAAACATAATATTGTCACAATAACTTTCTTGCACTCTCATTAAGTGTAAAATAATTAAAATTTAGTCAGCTGTATATAAATTAATTCAATTCATTGTATATTTTTATAATATAAATTTGTTATACTTGATTTAAGTTTTAAAACTTAACTCTTCAATAACACATATTTTTATTTCATTCAATATCATATTTTTAAAAGTCAAATATCTATCTTTCAGTTTGAATTCAATATTCCATCGATTAAACACAAACTATGACCATTAATAAAAACAAAAAGTAACGTGTATTATTATTGCACAATAAGAGTAAATTAATACCATAAAATACACATGTAAACTCAATATTAACGTATTGAATCCGCTCAGGGAGTGTTGTTAAACTATTATTTATGATTCTTTGAACTGATGACACAAATAATGTAAAATTTAATAAAAAAAACCCCAATAATATTTTATGTCTTTGTAAATCTTAAGATTGCGTGATTGTAATTTTCACGTATTACTATTATTACTATATACTTAAAGTATATTTTTATTAAAATTCTATTATATATTATGTATTATTTTTGTGTACAGTTTTACAAGTTCTATATTATTTTAACAAAATAGGACAAAAAGTTAGTGAAATTTATATCGACTACTAAACTAATAGGTACCTAAACACAGCAGGTACTTGGTTTTACATTTTTACCATTTTATACCTGCATGTCCATAATTTTGAAGAAAACTGTTATTAGCCAAACATTTACTATCGATAAGTTTCTATTTGTAGAAAGTTTTTAATCCATGTATAAAAATATTAAATTAAATACCTTCAGCAAGAAATATTACAATTTTATTTTCAGCTCCGAAAAGTATTATTATGAAATATAAGATTCCATTGTTGCCCAGAATCTAGAAATTAGATACCTATGATCTTAATGTGTACTGCAGTCTGTGATAGTTGGTATGAAAATTAATTTAGAATGTATATACCTAAACAGTGATGATCGGTACACCTTAAAGCAAGGTACAGGCCATATAAACAAATGTAATATAACATTTTGAATATATTAAAATCGATTCGGTTTACTGTACACTCTGCGAGTTAACAGATGCGTGTATAGGTCCGAAATTCAGGACAAGCTTAGTTATAAAAATAATACATTTTTGAATTTAAGGAAAAATTTTTTATTAAGTCATAAGTATGTGTAACATGTCATCATAACAAGAATTATTTATAATACGTCACGACTATTTATTTAGTAAATTGAATCCACCTGTTTTTCATATTGGCCAGTTATATAATCAGTTTGGTCAATATGATCGATATATATACGATAACACTGTTGCCTACGCAGTATGTTGATGTACTTACATTTTACATTCAATATTCAGTGTGTTTATGTAAATAAAACAATTCTTGTTTTTAATTTTAAAATGCATATTTGGGCGTAATTAAGGGTTACAAATCAGGATAAGTCCATGTCTACCAGGTCTACCTACTGGACATTCTTCTGCGAGTAAAATTATCGTACCACATCAAAAAATTTTATAAACTCGCCACTCATAAAAAAAAAATAATCATCTGAAATTTATCCATAAGCAAATTACTTGATTATTAAATTTTTTTCGAATATTGGTGACTAATCCAACAATCAATTTTAGTATGATATTCTCAAAATAATTATTTCACATTCATTTTCGTTTGATTTTAAAGTTTAAAGTGTTCACTGCATATGAGAAATTTGTGAGTTTTATGTATTTTAGGTCATTGTTTCGTGTTATTCTGTTATCTGTAAACATTAAGTTCTATATTGAGTATAGTGTGGGTTTATAGTGTTGTAATGTAGGTTATAGGAATTTAATTTAAAAAGTGTATAAAATACCAATCTGCTATATTTACAATGAAATCTTGTAGTGAAATGTTGTACCAAGAACTGAATCAAAAGAACGTTTGAGCTTTTCAAATTATAAGATCTCTTTGTACATTAGAGATAAGAAGGATTCGAGAAACTGATTTATGTTAAACAATAATATGTTTTATATTTAAAACATGATTATCTGTAAAAATATATTCTTGCACGGAACAAAATTAGAACCATGGTAATTTTGATTCATTAAATACAAGAATATAACTTTCTTTATATTAAAGTGATCATATAGATATGGTTAAACATTTCAAATAATTTATAAAAATTTAAAGTAAAATTATTTTAGAAAGGGTTGAAAAATAATTATGAAAGTCGTAATCCTTCATCAGTTACTGAACAAATAAATTGTATAGATACTGTATAATAATATAGACTTCTATAGTTATTTGTTTCAATAAACAATATGAATATGAATATGAATATTTACTATTAATATAGTATCGATTATTTTTTTTTTTTACTTTTTGCCACTAGTTTCTAATTTTAACTATTGATTTTCTTGAAATTATAATAAAAATCATTATACATAATACTATACTATATATAAATAGTAAATAATAATACTATACCATATACATATATACATAATATGTATGAAAACTATTTAATTAGTTCGAATTTGTATTAAAGTCAATAAAAATTGTTGATAAAGTTTTTTTTATTTATTAAGAAGCTGTATAAAAATATTATTCATCTTTAATTTAATAAAATATTAAATAAATTTTTAAATTGAAGTTACCTTATCAATAATTAGGTACCTACTTGTCAGTTTCAGATGATTCGAATAATACCGATAAGCCGTCTTAAGAAAGAACGGAAAAATATATTTGAGTGCATGACTTTACGCAATACACACGGGTTTTCATTTTATTTTTATTAGCCTAAAACTCAAAACAGTAAACGTCTGAATGAACCTTGAAAAATTAAAAAATTCGTTTTGTTTTAGAGTTACACCAAAATAAGGAAATCGCTAAAAGTGAAAATCCAATGTTGTAAAAATTTAAATTTCAAATGCTCATAAAAATTTAATTTGAATTTCCGGTGGAATTTTAATTTGTGATAAAGATTGAAAAACTTATAAGGAATCTTGTATTAAATTTTTAAATCTTAGATTTAAAAAGAACATTTTTTATGAATTTCTAGCTTAAAATAATTTGTGAATTTTCGTGATTTTTACGTATTTTGTCAAAATTCAAACTTTGAATGCTTATAAAAAAAAATTGTGACAATGAATTTATTTTATTTTTCAACTGCTATTGTAACAATTTGTTAAGAGCCTTGTATTAAATTTTCAAGCTTTTCTGCCTAAAAAATGAATTTTTATCGATATTAATTTAAAAAAAAACTAATAATGATCGAAAATTTGAAATGCCTATGAATAGTTCAACTTAAGTCGAAATTTTTTGAAAATTATATAGTCGATAGAATATACTTATTTAAACATTCGGTGAGTATTTCATGTATCTATGGTCATTTGTTTTAAAGCTACATCAAAAATCAAAATCGATTTTGTCGAAAAATGAGTGTGCGTAAAATTTCCTGTTTTTCCCTTAATTTTTAGTTTGTTCTTCTCAATTATTTAGAAAAGTATTAAGAATTTTTTACTTTTGACCCCCAAAGTACCAACTAGATTCACTTTCTGATCGAACGAGGTACTGAAGTAAAAATCGAAGCACTTTTACTGCCCCAAAACATGATGACAGACACAAAAAAAAAACACACACACATCATGATAAAATCAATACATTCATCGCTCCGCTCAGAATCTAAAATGTGAAGATATTTGAATGCATAAACAAGATTACTTTACATCCGTCTGAGCACTTTTCATTTTTATTAATTTTTCTATTTAAAACTATTAAAAGTATTAAACTAAGCTTCAACCGATAAATTTCAAAATCAAAAATCTCCACATTTTTTTTTTTAAATCGAACCACTAGAAATAAGTACCTTATTTTTTGTCAGACACTAAGAATGTTCTGATAAAACAATAATAGGGTTGATGGAGCCTAAAGCAACAATCAATTTATTTCAAAAATCGATATTCATGGAAATATATTTTTAAGTACCTCACAGTGCAGTTATAACCATTCGAAATATAAAAACTAGATATTTAAGAGGTTCCCTGCAGAAAGAATATAATTGAATTCGTCATTGAAAAATTAAAGTGGTCCTCTATTGTTTTAGGTTTTATTACTAAAGTTTTAATCTCACCCTGATGTGCTTTGTGTATTATTATTATCATTATTGTATATAGTACTAATAAATTGTAGTGTATCAGCCAGGAAATGAAAAAAAAAACTCGCCAAAGATTTACTTTTCTGAAGAAATGCCAGTTAAGTTGAGTTTTCGCCTATGAAAAACTTTATGTACTTATATAATATGGTTACTTAGAACCTGCAAACGATTTAACAATAAGTAGCAAAACGCATTACCCATATCTGTGGGCAATAAGTTATTGATGGAAATCTTTCTTGCTATAAGACTTTTAATTTAAAGAAAGTAAACATCAAAAGCGATTGGAAAACACAGAGATGCAAAGAAAATCAATTAAATAAGTCGCAATAATAGGAGTCCAAGTCACTCGATCCAGTAACTTTATTTAGTATTTTTTTTTGCATTATTTTTTTCTTACCCTTAGCTTTTAATTTGAATTCGAAGACCCTTAGTTATAACACTGCCTTTTTTTAGAAGGGGTAAAGTTTCAAGAGTTTTCAAGGGCTCGTTAACCTTTTCCGCTTTGCCATTCACAAACAATAGTCGTTCAAAGTTTATAATGGGGTCGGCGACCATAACCCGGGCCAATGAAATAAGGTGAACAACCCATTAAATTATAAGAAATAATCACAGACAAAAAAAAAGACTAAAAATTAAAACAAAGAAATGTATAGCCAAAAATCAAAACTTAACGATGTAACAATGCAATCGATTTTATTAAGCATTTCAGACATTTGTTCTCAAGGTTTTGGAATCGAGATGCTTTTTCTGTTTCTTATATCAGTAGTTACTTGCCGTATTAAGTTATGTTTATACCAACAAATGTCTTACTTATGTATTGAAATTGTGAAAACTTCTGCTGCATTTCAAAACAATTAACATAGTTGTTGATCACTATATAAAAAAAAAAAAAGGTGTAGGGCATTAAAACAAACATATTGCTGACCGTAAGGAAAAACTTAAAAACTAGAATCATTTGCTACATAAATTATTGCAATTTGCATTTAAACACCATATTCATTTATTTTTTTATTTTTATTTTTTTTTAATATTGAAAATTGTATGAGATAAATAATTGTATTTATTTTTATTTCAAAATATTTCAATAATATTTACAAATGTTAAAACAAACCTAATCTGTACTTTTAACGGTCAACCACATCATTACAGAATGTCAAAAATATAACCAGTATCGAAATCAATACCATATCTCGGAACAAATTTGTCAAACACTAGGACCAAACCCACAGGACGTTAAAAGCTTAATCTCATTCTTAAAAAAAACAGAATTGTACAAATTAATTTAATGTAATCATGTAAATACTAAAATACTAACAATGTAATCAAAAATTCGTGTACTAATGGCCTTGTTGTCGATGTATATTTCAGATCAATAAAAAAAAAAAAAAAAAACCTAATCTATTAAGAAAAATCATAGGTAACGTATTCTTTATTTTCAAAAGTTTAAATAAATGTGTATGTATTCACTTGAGTATTCTACTAAAATATTGTGTAAGAAAAAAGAATAAGTAAAACTCGTAAAAATTGAACGTGTGTGTTCAAAAATAATATCACATGCATGATACAATTGTAAGTTACAAGTTAAAAGAAAATATACTTTTTATTGGTACATTATTTAGTTTACTAGGTAAAGAATATCATATCTTAAGTATTTGTCTTATAATATGTATGTATGCATTTTTCTTTCAATTACGAAAATATTTAAAAGGTATACATTTCACAAGTTAATTTTCCATACCAAATGTGTAAAAGTGGGTGGCATGTGACTTTACGGTACTCGTATAGAAATATTCCGCTTTGAACACAAATCAAAGTATTTACCTATAACATGATACTACCATGTATAGCGTGAAATCTGTTAACGGATACTTTTGATCTACAAAATATTTTTAAAACGAAAGTAAAATATACTAAAAGTATAAACCTTATACTCATAGACGGAATATAATAGTAGTCATAGGCGTGCGCAGGAAGTATGCAAGGTATGCAGCTGCATACACTGAAGCTCTTTGAGGGGTGAAAATCGATACTAAAAAAAATAATTAGGTAGTACATAATATATTAAAATATTTACTATAATAACAAATGATTAAAAATGAGAGAAATTATATCAGACTAACGGCAGTGACAACGTTTGATTCACGTATAAAATCATAATAAGGTGATTACTATGCTAACCTTCGTCTGGTGTATAAACATCCCTATAGCCGGGTGCTATTAGCAAATTGAAACATACAATTATTAGTTATTAACTATAGCAAGTATTTGCGAAATACATACTTTTTGTATTTTTTCATAGTATTTGTTTCAATATGTTTTTAATTAAACAGTAAGACTTTTCAATATTTGTGTATTGTGTAGGTATATAAATTATCAGAACTTGACATGCTTAAAATAACTTTCAGGGTACGCCAGTGGCAGCCTTTTGCATACCGTGAAAAAGAGGCGTACGCATACCTATGATAGTACTTACACATGTTGATGATATTCTACGCCCCACAAAACACAGAAGCATGCTGTACATACGCACTAGCACGCATTCATGTGTACAATATAAAATATATCTATTTAATTTGTGAAGATATACTTTTTTTGTCGTCATTAATTATATTTTCTATTATTAACACTAATTATGTGATAATTCTCTCAACCGGAACACTGTACCACGCCAATTCGACATGTTCCATCTATATTAGTATAGGTATGAGGTCTATGATTAAAAATCATTCTTTGTTTCACTTATCAGATAAGTGATAACACTGTACCATACAAATAAAAACATCGTTCAATTTTTTGTAAATTTATTGATTTTACTCGAGAAATCGAAATAGATATAGGTAGTGACTATTAGTTTTTTTGACATAATGTAATATTAGAACAAAGAATATTCACATTTAGTAAACTTATGAGTATGTAAATATAATATTACAACGAGATCACAAGATAGCTATATCTTCACGTGACTTGTGTTTTTTCCAAAGAATGTTGATAATCATTGTCACATGAATCAAATGTGCGACTAATAAAATATTTCCAACTCTGGTGCAGTAATAGTTAGTAAATATTGAAGAGTGATGTTTAATTTTAAATTAAATTACAATAATTCACATATTATTACAATTAAAATTGCTTTAATTATTTCCAACAATTTATGTTATCTAGCGTTTATATGTACCTACAGGCAGTGCTGTAATGGAGGGTATACGGCGGTATAATATGCCGTATACTTTCTGGTTATTTCTAATAAACTCCGTATACCTTCTGATTAAAGTCGTATACTCTCTGTTGTAGTGAAATTAACAAATAATATAAAGATAAAAGTCACTAGATTATTATTAATATTTTTGATAGAAAAACTAAGAATGAACTGATACCAGATAATTTTAAACCCATTTTAAATACAATCGCATCATTACCATGTTCGACAGCTGAGTGCGAAAGAGGTTTTAGCCTTATGAATAATATTATTACAAATTTGAGGGCATCACTTTTAATTTCAAACATATCAAGTTTAATGTTTATTAAAAGTAACGGACCACCTATGGAAGTGTTCAACCCAGAAATGTACGTAAGATCGTGGCTAGAAGACCATCGCTCAGCTGATGACAACCAATCAAGATTGAAAAAAAATAATTTAATAAAATTGGAATCCAGGCAACATTTATGGAATATTTTTCAATAAATTTATTTAGAAAAAAAATGTTTAGTTTTAATTTATTAATGTATTAATGTATGCCGTGCGTTGTGTTATTTACCCTCTACCAAAGACCAAAGTATTCAGTCAGATTTAAATAATAAAAAAAAACAATGTTTAGTTTTAATTTAAATTTGTACAATTAATGTATGTGTGTTGTGTTATTTACCCTCTACCAAAGTGATGACTAATGATAGTATAAATGTTTAATATTATAACTCATAGTATACCCTCTGCTTTTTTTAGGACTACAGCACTGCCTACAGGTACAGTGAAATGTTGTACCATTATGCAAAATAACTGAAATGTACTCTATTATTTATTTTATGTTTAGATTTTAAACTGTTTATATGGGTTTATAAAATCTGGATTTAATTCAATGTAAAAATATATATAAATTAAAAACCATTTGTTCACAATATTTTAGAAACAGGCGTTTATTTTTTATCGCAAGTAAAATGAAATCGACGTCCCGGATTATAGTAAAAGATATTATTACTTGTCTTATGCTATTTTCTCGTGTCTGGAGTTGAATAGAAAAAAAATTTAAAAACAAACAAAAGTATAAATTAGTATATTTACTGATTTAGACTTTTGATATTTAGTAGAGTGACGTCGTCTACCCTATAAAATTTACCCAATGGACTTGATGAACGGAAATATTTCAAGAAAACACGATTTTTGGCTTCTTTACTATTATTGTTTTATCTTAATCAAGCGATTAGCGAAACATGTAGGGAAATATTAAACAGATCAATATTCAATATTTAAAAAAATCAAATACATTTAATTATAATTAATTATAATTATAATTATAAAATACAATTACCACTCATCACAAATCATTATACAACATACATGCACTCTTTAAATTATAACAGCTAGGGAACGCATTGAAACAGTTCTCATGACGACAAAAAAATAACCCGAAACAATGAATTTTGTTTAAATATTATATTATTTTAATAGTAATTTTTTTTCTCATTTTCTGATTAGATTCTATGATGGATAAAAGATTTTCAATTCAACAGCTTACTGAGGAAAAGGAAATACAAAAAAAGTAATTGAACAAAAAATAACATTCTAAAAATAACTAGCATAGTAAAGAAACGTAATATTTTCCTAAATTTATTAGAGAACTACAAATGAAACATTTCCTTGAAACTCTAAATTTTTACCATTGTTATGTTGATACTAAATAGTAATACTAACATACTTAATCTAGACATATTTTTTAGTAAGGTATAAAATAACTTATAGAATGGTGGATAGTGTTCATCTCAGTCGGTATTTTCAAAACGTTCTATAATGTTCTCCAAGATTATCTACGTTGTATTGACTATTGACAAACTCAAATGTATAGTACCTAATAGTCTTCTAAGTTTTGAATTATTGAACACGATGCTTCATAACATTGCCTCATCCAAAAGTGAACGCAGTGGTTTTAGGGTTCTAATCACCCCTGAAATGTATTAGGTCTACAAAATAATCGTTATAATCAAGTGGATAAATAATTGTCAGTCATTTTTAATAGGTATAAAATAAATTGTATAGTATAAATTAACATCGTGAATCATAAATTCGGTTTTTTTTTTTTTGCTGATTCAGAACATTGCTACACCTTTACCCATAATCGAAAATCGTATCATCTTTCATTATCACGTTTATAACACCCTGAAAAAGAAATACAACAAATGACTAAGTTAAATACTCTACTAACTGAAATCTTGCGTACCTTACTAGCCTAATCTTATATATTGTTATCGATTATAAAATGTTAAAGAATGAATATTTATATACTAAATATTTTGTTGTAAATAGGGGTGCAATATGCTTGCAAAATTGCAATTATTCTATTGTACATGAAGTAGCACTATCAATGGGTATGCATATAGTAAAACCTGAAGAATCGTGGGATTTGTGGTGGTGTACCACACCCATGGACATTAAAAAAGCCAAAAATCTAAAAAAATACCAAGTAAGAAATTCTAAATATTAGCTAGTATTTGATATTTTATCATAGACAAAATGTATCGATACGTTCATGATACTAATCTAATGTAAACCGTTTTTGACGTAAAGGGAGTTAAAAAGCCTTTACTGTCCATTGGACGGAAAAGGGTCATTTTCCTAACGCTTCAGCCTGCATCATAAATTAAAATTTCGGTGTAAGCGTGATAAAATGTATTCGAAAACTCTTAGAAATCATAACTTTAGTTCTTGACTGTTTTCATACTATAATATTTTTTTAAATGCGAATGGTTGTCATTACTTTAAAATGTGTATCTCCCGATCCGACGATGGTAAAACTAACCATATATGTATAATATACCACACCATGTCCATGTATTGGGATTTACTCTTGAGACCAGTCTGGTTTTCCTTTAAATTCTATTTCAGAGCATATAGTTAGTTGCTAGTCAGGAGGAAACTCATTAGGACCATTAGCTAGAAACACTAGAGACAAAGTGGGTTGTGGATTCTTGCATATAATATAGTTTAGCAATGAAACCTATACAAAAACTGTCACCCGTTGGCTCAATAACTACTTAATTTAGGCAGTGGCTAATCACCCAAGGTGATGCTTTTGTAATGGTTGAACTTTTATATATGGACATATTTGCGTTTATAATATTATTTTAATACTAAATAAATTCTGATATACAATTTTTTTTTTCGTTTCGGTCTTCATATAGCAATTTTAAAAGAATATTTATTGATTTTTTAATTTTTTTAATACTTAAAATAAACTATGACTTATACAATTTATTGTTACTGTCATATAATATAAATTTATAAGTAGGAAGCATAAATCATTAGCCACTAGAGTATGAAATTCCTAATACTTTTCTGTAAGTCATGTTAGTATAATTATAAAATTACTAAAATCTAAACTACTACCTATTACTTGTAAGATACCTACTCAAAACATGATAATAAAAGACAAAAAAACCCAAATGTTTTCTCCCAAAATATATAAACTGTGTTGTATTACGTTGTAATTTTGTAGTAAATTCAAGCATTGCGTAAAATTTATAATTATTAAAATCAAATTTTAATTGTTTGAATATAAAATAAGTTCTAATTATTCAAGTGATAGCTTTAGTACCAACCCATAGTATTTCTGGTATTAGTTCATACACTTTTCTTTGAGTAGGTAGATACTAAGCATTAAGCATACCAAGCCCTAAAAAATATTAAAATGCATGGAAAAGTAATAAATTGAACCGATTATGTAGTTTGTAATTTTCAGAAGACGAATCATTTTTTGGGTATGTCAGAGATTTGTCGTAAGGATTCATTAGCTCGCAATCTCAACACAATGTCAAATAGTTTTGGTGACGATTACAATTTTTATCCCATGACATGGAATTTACCATCAGAGTTAAATGTTTTTAATTAGTAATTGACATGCAATAAATATAATTTATTTTATTTTAGTTACATAAAATTTCAAACTTATTCAAGTCAACATAAAACTTCAGCATATATTTTAAAACCAATAACAGGAAGTCGAGGAACCGGAATATCCATAACAAAATCTCCAAAAAAAATTAATCAATATGAACATATGATTTGCCAGATTTATATTTCCAAAGTAAGCCATAACAATTACAATTTATACATTTTAATACATATTATTACATAAAACATAAACAGTTAACTATGTTATTTTATATTGTTGTAGCCATTACTGTTGGACGGCTATAAATTTGACATGCGTGTGTATGCTTTAATAGCATCATGTAATCCACTTAAGATATACGTTTACAATGATGGTCTTGTCAGGTAAAACTAATACTGTAATATTTAAGACTTTGTAAATCCAACAATATTTGGATATGGGTACATAATCTTTGATATTCTCTCTCTCGTCATCTCCATAGAAAGTATTATTAAGAATTCCAAATACGAGTGTCACCATTCGATCCGGTGTTAAATTATATACAAAACAAAAGTATAACAACACATTTTTAAAAATTGACTTAATATCTTTTACAAAAAGACTGTCGACTGTCCTATGTTATAATGTTCAGTATTCAACAGTCCATCAAAAAATCTTTTTTTTTTTACTGAATAATAATTTACGATTACTGCCGAATAGGCTTCAATAATATAGTTGAACATGCACAAATTCAGGAACTCACAGGTATGGCGTCACCTCAATAATGGACAGCGCAGTTTAATTTAAATCTTAAAGTTTCAATCCACGAAAAATCATCACTTTTGAAAATAAATTTTAAGTTCAGTTTGAATTCAATATTCGGCATTTTTAGTTAAACTAATATTGATAGCATATATTTATTTAAGAAAATTTATTATTTCCACAATTATAGTGATACGTATATTTCATGCTAATTTTATATCTAACATTTACAAATTTCATAGTTGTTATTACAAAGACTCGGAACAAATCATTTGGTACATCTAGAGTTTTCTTTTGCGACTCATAAACGTATAAAAGGTGTTTATTGTATACGTGGTATGGTACTGCGTAGGTAAATAATTTATTTTACCTACTTCACATTTCGTTAGCAATGCGCTAATGCCATAATAGTTCCATAGACAATGCAATTCAATTTTCACCATTACCGTACACGATAACTTCACAGATTAGCAACAGAACCCTATGCAACGCCTACACACAATAATGTGAATGATCGATATATGCACCTAACCAATTACTCCGTGAACAAATGCAATAAAATGTACATTGATAACGAACTTTTTGGAAGTAAACGGTAAGATATTAAAAATAAGACAGAATCTGATAAAATTTTAGAATAGTATGCATCGATGAGTTTAGTCGAATTACAGCTCTCAGTGATTGGCTCCGTTCAGAAGGCTATGACGAGAAAAAAATATGGAACGAAATTGATGACGTGATCATTAAAACAATGATCTTGGCCTATCCGTTTGTCAATCGCAGCTATCAGACGTGTTTCTCCGGTCATAAATACACACCGGCATGCTTTGAGATACTTGGATTTGACATACTTTTGGATGAAAACTGCAAGCCATATCTCTTGGAAGTCAGATATTTTTGCATAGTTGATGTTTAATTGTTTTAACATCTAAATGTATTGTGCTTAGGTTAATCATTCGCCAGATTTTCACACGGATACTTCGATAGACAAAATAGTGAAACGAGAACTATTGATTGATACGTTTAAACTATTGCAGTTGAATAAGACTTTAAAAAAATTTGTTTCTGGAGAGGATAAATGGAAAATTCAACAACAAACCATCAATGCTGATAAAAACGTTTAGTATGTTTGATAGCCAACTTACGTCTCACCAGCCCACCCCATATGGATACATCGAGTTTGTCAAAAACTTGTTACCTTATTAGTACCTAGTACCTACACCATTTGTATGGATTTCAGAGACAGATCCAGGAGGTCTAAGAGTCCAACCTCCTCAGACATAATATTTCTCATTTTTTAAAATAATTTCCACAAATCCTTATATTAGTGATATTGCTATATTTAAAATCACATATAAGTCTAATAATATAGTATATTATTATACGTATAATTCTGAGGTGCACAAACTAAGATATAATTATTACAGTTCATGGGGGACAGTGATTAAAATATTGTATATTATAAGGGTGTATCAGATAGAACTGACAAAAAAAAAAAAATTATGCTAATTAAACGTACAACAAAAATTGTGAAAATTATATAATTAATAACTAATTTAAGAAATATACTCATTTCAGAAACAATATTGAAAATTATATTTGAAAGAAGTTATAACGCTCCAAATTAATTTATGCAAAAAAATATTGATATTTTAATATATATATATATATATTGTACGTGTAGCGCAAGGGTCTCTTAATAATAAACAAAAAAAAAATTAAAAAAATATTAATTAGAACAAAAGTTATTCTAAAAGTCAGTTCTATCTGTAACACCCTGCTTCTAAGTATAGTTTGTGTGTTACCTATAAGTGTAGCAGCTACACTGTAGCTACCACAGAACGAAATTTCTCTACTCTGGGATGGGTAAATATCTGACTACGCTCTAGAATGATAGAGGATCGCCTTACTTCGTTTTTTTTACTAAGTTTTCATTGGGAAATTGAAAAAAAAACATTGACCAAATAATTGACAGATTTAGAAAAGCAACACTGTAAAAAGACGTTTAGATTTTGTTATTTAACATATAAATATTATATTAAATAAATTAAATCGTATATTAAATAACAAATAAACAAAATCTTAACTTCTTTTCACATTGTCACCTTATATATTAAATAATCAATAATTTATTTATTACATTGATTACCTATACCTACTATTATGACAAAGTTTTTAAATTCTGAATAAAGTATAATATAATATTATAATTGTATAAAAAAATGTTTGCCCCCCTCCTCCCAGATCTTTTCTCTGGATCGGTGCCTGATGGATTTGTATAGACATTTCCATAGTGTTGTTTTGGTCATCATACTGAAGTTAAAAATAAACTAAGAAATATTATGGGTCGGTGAGACATCTCATTTATTTGTGATTATTTGATTTGATAATCATAATAGGAACTAATGTCAATATGTTTGTAAATTATTAAATGTGGTTTAAAACTATAGTATAACCACTCAATATTCATGAATAAACAATAAATTGCATAATTTTTTCCGTTAACTTAAATTATTACGTTTAATATTCTAAGTCTTGTGGTATTTTACCATAGATAAATAAATTATTTAATACATTTTGTTGGTCAACTATTTTAATCCGAGCCGAATAGTTAGTAAATAATTTTGTATAATTCCCCATTGTGGTTACTGGTTTAGGTACTATTGTACCATTGATGTCAACCAGATACCATAATTATTAAACTAAAATTTTGAATATAATTCTGAAATACGAGTAAATGACTTACAAAGAAAATAAACACAAATACATCTTATCTATTTGTGTATTTACAATATTTTCAATTTTTTGCTTAAAGTAATATAATATTTTAATATTTTTCCTTATTAATTTGTAAGTAACTTTATTTTGTATGAAACTTTTAAAATAATAAAATATTAGGTAATTTTAGTTTAATATTTTATTTAGTATCATTTAATAATCTACAATATTATACCAATGGTTTCTATACCTATATAGGTAATAATGTATTGTTTTTTTTTTCATATATTAATGTGTGTACATCATTTATAGCAAACAAAGAACGTTAAAGTGCAAAGAACATTTTGAACAGCAAAATAATTTATGGCAAAGCAAAAATATGGGCAACTATAGATTAGTGTTCTCAGAGAAAAATGCGCATTTGTATAAACATTTTTTTTACTGCAATGAGAGTGCAATTTACCGACACACGTGCCGTACATAATTAAACCAAGAATCTGAAAAATAATTTCAGGGAAAAGTATATTTAATTATTAGGAATAAATAAATATATGATTATTAAAAACTTAAGTAAATGATAAATATTTAAAAACCAAATATAAATAAAATGTGAAAAAGTCGGCGTTGACGTTAATGGTTTGCAAAAAAGTTGTATTTCCAATAATAATAATAATAATATACCAATAACTTAAAAAAAAATAAAACAATTATTGATTCTACAACAATTTTAGAGCTTACTATAAATTATAATACCTAGGTACCTATTTACTTAAGATATATAGGATATTCTATTATGCATGAATGAAGTATAACCCTTATGTTAAATTAATATGATGACCCACATGCTTGTTAGGTGGCATTCGCTAGGTAACTCGTAGTTAAAGCGTATATAGAATATAAATCATTAATATCATATATTTTAATCTATAGGCCATACCTAATCCATCCATTGTAATATTGTATATGATCTAAGGCTGTGACGATACAACCAATAATGATATATTAAAGCGAACAACAAAATCTGTTTATTTATATGGGGCGCAATCGGCCAGTCCAATACTTTTAAGATGCAAGTCTTGAGCTGAGCAACTGTGTTTTAGTTGATATATAGTGAATCAGATTGATACTTGATGAACAAATTGTTGGAAATTACGTAAGAACGTTTGACTAAATTCGTTATGCTAGACAGCCAGACGTCAACATGGCAGTTGAAGCCTGTTGGATAGAAGTCAAAATTGCCAATGGTTGAATGCGTTTGATAATCAGATTCAAAAGAAAAACTACTAATTTTAATTATGTTATTAACACCTATTATACGAATAGAATAATAAGAGGCCGTCATTACGTGAAAATATGTATAAAAATATCACAGATCGAATTTGTCTAATATAAAATTATAAACCATTATGAATACCTCCATTCAATAAAGTTATATTATTGACATAAAAATAGTGACGTATAAATAATGACTGTTTATTAAACACTTTCTCTTTACTGACAATGTAAACATGTAAACAATTTTATAATTTCTGTCAAACACTTCAATCCTAGTTGGTTCTTTTCCGCGCACAGATGACACAAACCTTTTATGTTATAATTTAAATTCCATCAAATTTCATAATTCTATAATTACGCTCTTAGTGATATTTTACTTACAGTAAGAGTTTTTAAAAAATACCTAAACTATATTATTAATATGTAGATACACTAGAAATCGGGAAAAAGTTCGAGTGAATACCATATGAATTGATCATTACCTTAGACGGATAAGTACGCTCAATTAAAAAAAAAAACACTAAAAAGTATGTAGTTACCTCATTTAATAAGTATGAGAAAACTGAAAATCAATAAATATCTATCAATAACAGATTTGGTATATAATTATTATTTTGTATTGATTATAAACCCGGAGACTATGGCCATTAGCTGTTTGAAGAGAGGAACGGTTGGTTTGGAACAGATAATGAATGTGTGACAACAATTTTGTTGCTAAAAATCCCGAGTGATTAAGAGCGAGTACGCAATATTAAGAGAGACACTTGGCAAACTCTGCTACACCAAACCACCTATGTAGCTATAATTATATTATTAGGTTGATAGGTATATACTTTTTTTTAGTAATAAGTTCTAAAAAATAAAGTTTTAAATCTCAAGATGTCTAGGCATAATATTTTTTACCTTATTTTACGTGTTTTAAATAATTAAAACCCATAAAATTAATTTTATTTTTTCATTGTACTATATAGATTATTAAACATTGTAGAGGCTTATTAGAAAGAAAAAACTTTACCTATTGATAAACAGTGGTTGATACACATATTTGATATTAATTTAAACTTGTCTAATACGTACTTCAAGTATTTTTTTTCTTTGTTTCTTTATTAATGTGATAGGTTGTAATTTTCAAATATATTATTTAATAGGTACCTATATACAGGGTGTCCCGCGAGGATTTACCCATTGCGATATTTCACGCAATGGAGATATCAAAATTCTGGTTTTATAATAAGATTCACAGGGATAAGAACTACAATTATTTCATTTTTTAATTTATTTCAATGTTTTTGTAAAAAATGTAAAAAATATATTTTTTTATTTAATTATTTCCAAAAATATTAAAGATAGACATTTTGTAGAGTTTATTTTTCTGAAAATATTGACGTTTTAAAATGTTATTTTAATTAATTTCCTGATTTTTAATATTTTTTCTAGTTTTGAAGAAATAAAATATAATTATAATTTATAACAACTATTATAGGAACACGGAAGGTATTCGGCCGGCCGTATGGGAATGCGCGCGGCGCGGCGGGTCACATGTTTGATAGTAATGTTATCTGAATTAAATAATTCACAATTTTTCTCGAAACTAAAAAAAAATATTAAAAATCAGGAAATTAATGAAAATAAAATTTTGAAATGTCAATATTTTCAGAAAAATAAACTCTACAAAATGGCTATCTTTAATATTTTTGGAAATAATTAATAAAAAAATATATTTTTTAACTTTTTTACCAAAACATTAAAATCGATTACAATATAAAATAATTTTAGTTCTTATTCCTGTGAGTCTTATTACACAACCAGAATTTCGATACACCATTATTTCGGGAAATATTGCAATGGGTAAATCTTCACGGGACACCCTGTATATTTACGGACATACATTAATCAATAATCACTATATTATTGTTATTATAACAAAATTATAATTATAATTAGGTATAGTAAACTATACCTAAATACAATAAAATAAATTACAAATGATCCATAATTTTATAAATTATTTAAATATACTGCATAATACACATACGTCTAATATATAAGTACCTATATTGTATGAGTTAAAAATAATACAATAATTTTATTACATTGAAAATTCAAGTTTAAAATGATATAAACAAAATGTTAACAGAAAGTATACTCGTACCTATTTTCTAAAGTTGCGTAAATATTATTAGGCGTTTTTTATTAGCTTAGCCATCGCACTAAACCATTAAACTCAAGTTACATTCTCGCTCGATGTAAGGAAACTATTAACAATTGATATATAGGGCCTTAGTCAAAAGTCGTGACTACGAAAAAAACACAAAATATAACAATTTAAAAATCTTATTATAATATAATACATATTTATTTATTATACGAGTATAAGGTACTTGAAACAATGTGCACCCTGGTTCCCAATCAGTAATGTTCATACGATACATAGCTAACTTCAAAATAGTACAACAATATATTTTTATGCTGCTAAATAAAAATTGTATTTATAAATCTAAATATTGATTTTTAGATTTTATATATATACACTTCGAAAATAATTTACTAATACTATAATACTAAAAATTAGCTTTATTTAGAAATATATTGATTATTTAAAAATTTGCCAACACACAATTTCTTTGGGACAAAATATAATAGGAAATTAAATTATATTGTAAAGTGCCGATGTTTACGAATCATACGATTGCAGTGTAAGCAGTAGTAGGTATGGCAAGTGTAGGCATTATTATATATATAGTAATACATTATACTTAATACTTATGTGGCTATTCTGTTATTCTGAATTAGATTAACCTCAGTCCTGAAAGGTGTCAGAGTTTAATAGATGGCTAAAATATGTTGATATGCATCTAGAAATCTGGTACAATTAAAAAAACATTTTATAGAATAAAAAATAATGGAAAATACAGCGTAACATACACAAGTAAAATTAATTATTTATGGAAACAAATCTTACACAACCGTCTCTCGCCATCATATATTTATAGCACTAGCATAGTACCTACACATTTTGACCAAATAAAACCATATTAAGTCATACTCGAACTATGTTTGAGTGTTAATTTATGTTTCGGTCGAGTTTGAGGTGAACTACAAAATAATATTAAGATAGGTACCTAAGTATTAAGCATATAATACGCATACTATATAATATGTAATTCAAAATATTAAATTTATATTTAATAACAAGCTGAATGGTATTTTTACCAAACCGATTCGTTCACGAATTAGTATATTATATTATATTTATTTATTTTTCTTTAACGTACCGAGACGTAAATAATTAGGCGATATATTCAAAATCCCATTGTCCCAACATAAGTGTAAAAAAAAGTGGTCTGTAACAAATTAGTATTCCCAGACAGTGCCATTTCAGACGTCCGGTAAGAATCCCATATAAAATATCCCTAGTATAATACATAAAATACAAATAATATTATGTACATGGTGGTCGCTTTTTTCCTGATATTGTATACTAAAACGAATAAAGAACAATTATATTATTATTCCAATAATAATAACATAAACAATGTGTTTTACTCGGCATAATGAATACAGATGGTACCTACCAATATTTCACTTGAAACTTGAAAATATAAAAAGAAATAACTTTATAATATTAGTTTTTGAATAAATAATATGATATACACATGCAGGCATTATATGTATAATGTATATTATATATTGATCAGAGACACGGCATCGACACGGTAAATTTTAAGTCACGCAAAACCACTTTTATAAATTACATTCATCATTTATTAATAGCATAAATATGTATTTTTGGACTGTGTTGAAAATAATGAGTGAAGTTTGTTGTATTATTGGTTCACAATTTAGTATGAATTTGATAGTTCGTCAAATGGCCGTTTAATTGGGGTGATTTTTATTCATTCCTTTAATGCTATATGAGTGTATGATCACTTAGGCATACATATATTATTATATAATTTTAATTAAGATATAATGCGCGTATGACATATAGCCTTTATAGACCAATGATTCTCAATCATTTTAAAATAACACAGGCCCGTGCACAAGGGTAGGGAGTTTGAGGGGTTCAACACCCCCGACCATGACCAAAAAAATCGTGTTATTCATTTTTGATCTATAACTTATACCTACCTATGTAATATTTTATAATATTATTTGTAATAATACATAACATATAATATAGTAAAATACTATAAACTAATATAGTATTATTATCTTCACGTTTGCTGCTTATCGACAATATGCTCGTATAATGACAATACAATTTATGAATAGATGCATAGAATATAGGTACACGACGCACAATAATATTTAATTCAACCGCAACTAGTAGAACACAAGATTTCACGATAACGGATTTTGGATATTTTAAAATTTGTTCATAATCATATAACGATTGTATACTCACAGTTATAGTCTCACTAGACGTTCGTTATACAAACAAGCCGTTAGAAATAACATTAAAATGGATATTCGAAAGTTTTTCAAAAAAAACACAGTAAGGAAATGATAAGATACAGTATTTAAGTACATTAAAATTAATTGTGAATACAATTAATTCGATGATAATTTTTCAAAATTAAATTGGGCTACTATATTATAGTGTAATGAGGTATGTTAATTTTTTGCTGGGTTTTTAGCATTTTCACTGTCACGTATATACAAAAATATTTTCGAACGTGCAGTTTTCGATTACTTGTGCATTCACGAACGTGTGCTATAGAACATAATAAAGTCGTCTGGTTCGTGATTTGAAACCTATTGTTATCTAAATATTTTTTACGGTAAATTTTGTTAAATGCAAAATTTAAATCTATGAAAACAGTTATTCGATTAATCTAATTAGTTTTTACTTTTGATTTACAGGAAAATAGTTTTAATAACCAGTCACAATCAACTGAACCAGCGAAAAATGCATACCTAGAAACAAATGTATCAGTGTTACTTACAGAGTTTGTGCACCAACATGACATAGGATATTATATGTGAATAAGCTTGCCACTGAAAGTATTGACTTGATACCAGAACTTCAAAATTTCAAAGAAGTTGGTTGCTCAAATATAAATGGTTGGCTTATTCAGCAATTATGAATGGCATATTTTGTAAGTATTGTGTGTTGTTTTCTGTCAGTGGTGGAAGAATTGGACATCAAACGTTGGGACTGCTAGTGAATAAACCGTTTACAAGCTGGAAAAAAGCTTTAGAATCATTTAGTCACCATAACTCACTAGAGTATCATAAAACTTTATTATTAAAATCAAATATGAAAGCAGAAATTGGTAACCAAAACATTTTACTGGTTGATTTACAAATTTCGGAACAACAATTAGATTTTATTAATGAAAGTAAAAAATGTTTGATTCCTATAGTCGAAACTTAAATATTACGTGGCTGGCAGGGTTTGGCCCTTTGTGGCTCAAATGATTCTCAGAAGAACCTTTAACTAACGATGGTAATTTTCGGGCTCTTTTGAGATATCGAGCAAAAATTGACGATCAGCTTAATACTTTTTTGCAAAATTCCTCAAAAAACGCCATGTACATCAGTAAACGTAAATAAACCGAATTTATTATCATCTTTTATAATTTAATTTAAAAAAAGATTATTGAACGAGTCAATAAATCTCAAGCTTTTTGATATGTGTAAGGTATTTTAATTATGAAAGTAAATTAAAAATATGTGAAGAACTTTTAAGCTTTGTACCTGTAGCAGATGTAACTAGGTAAGGTTTATCAAATGTTATTTTGAATTTCCTTGAACATTCTGAAATTGACTGCGCGTATTTATTTGGACAATGGTATGACCGGGCTAGCGTACTATGAGTGGTGATTTTCACGGAATTTAAGCGTATTTCAGAGAAAAATATCATTTAGCTCTACTCACACTTTGCTGACCAGTGACCATAGTTTTAATTTGGCTGTTAGTGCCGCATGTAGTATTTCCCAAATTAGAAACTGCCTTAGTACAGTCCAATTTATTTACAATTTATTTAATACACCAAAACGAAAAATTGCACTTCATGATGCAATACAAAAAAAATGACACTTTGTTACAAGAAAAGAAAAAAAACTTAAAAATACTGCGCAACAGTTTCAACTACTATTAAAGCAATATGTTGGAAGCATTTTATTAAATTGTCAAGCTTTTTGACCAAACCAATACAATTATATTGACGTTAATAGAAAAAAAAACTAAAAAAGTTGAAAAATTAAATTGTGAGTAAACAGCTCAAAACTAATCAAAATATTTTGAAAATTTTAGCAAATATAGAAAATGTCTATATCCATTCATTGAAAAATTCAATGTTTTAGAGTTATGAAAAAATAAAAAAATCGCTAAATGAGAAATCTAATGAAAACCCAATGTTGTAAAAATTTAAATTTCAAACGCTCATAAAAATTTAATTTGACTTTCTGGTGGATATTTATTTTATGATAAAAGTTGGCAAACTTGAAAGAAATCTTGTAACATTTTTTATGAATTTCTAGCTTAAAATAATTTGCAAATTTTCTTGATTTTTACGTATTTTGTCAAAATTAATACTTTGAATGCTTATAAAAAAAAATTGTGACTATGATGTTTGTATTTTATTTTTCACCTGCCATTGTAACAATATGTTAGGGGCCTTGTATTAAATTTTAAAGCTTTTCTACCCATCAAATACATTTTTATCGATATTAATTTAAAAAAAAAATAATAATGATCGAAAATTGAATATGCCTAATGCCTATATATAATTCAACTTAAGTCGAAATTTTTTTAAATTTGCATGGTGCATAGAATATACTTATATAAACATTCGGTAAAAATTTCATGCTCAAATCTATGGACATTTATTTTAAAGTTACATCAAAAACCAAAATCGATTTCGTCGAAATTTGATTGTGTGTGAAAATTTCCTTAATTTTTAGTTTGTTTATCCCAATTTATTATTGAGAAAAATATTGGGAATTTTGACCCCTCAAAGTACCAACTAGATTCACTTTCTGATCTAACAATAAGGTACTGAAGTCAAAAATCGAAGAATTTTTACTGCCCCATAACGTGATGACAGAGACAAAAAAAAATAGATATTCAAAATCGCCTCTTCAATAACCTAGTAAACTTGTTGATCAATATAAATCAGTTTTAAATATCAAAATACGTCTTAAAACATAACCGACTGCCTTAAGGAAGTTCCAGTCAATCACTTTCTAAGGAGTAAGAATTATGCAAAATATGTAGCAGATACTCTAATAGGTCTTGACAATGTGTGCATGTGCGAGAGTATAAATTAACATTAGTGTTTGTTCGCTTCACACCACAGAATATAATATCTTAACACATTCTTACATTCGTAGATATAAGTCAGTAAATTAAGCTAGAAAAAAGTATACGTACACTTTTAAAGTAGAAACACAAAAATTGAATATGTCCAGTACACCTAGAAAATAAAATTTAAATAGGAAAAATATTTTAAAATTTTTTTCAATTATAGAAAACGATAAATAAACATTTTCTGTAAATTTCAAATAGGTATATCTACGGTTATTCGTTTTTTAATTATTTGAATCATAGGAAAAAAATTATTTATGAATTTCTAACTGAAATTTACACGACTTTTTTCAAATATCGAACTTCAAACCCTCATAAAAAATTACCTTTAAATTTTTTTTTGATTTCTTGAACAACAACTTATAAACAATTTTTGAGCTTCTTGGACGAGCAAAATATTTATAAAAAACTCATACAACTCGAAAATTTCATATGCCTATAAATAGTACGTGAGTAAATATTTTGAAAATTATATGGTGTTTAGAAAATGCAATTATAAATATTCACTAAAAATTTGATGCATCCACGATCATTTCTTTTGAATTACTTTAAAAAACAAAGTCGGTTTAGTAGTTTAGTCGATAATCGATTTTGTGGAAAAATCAAGGTTTTCCTTGATTTTTTTTGGTTTTTCTGACGCTTTTAAAGATTACCCGGTAGGTGGTGAACCTAGCTTCACTTTTCCATCGGAAAAGGTATTTAAGTTGAAAATTGGAGTATTATTTATACTACTACATCTTGAACATAGACAAAAAAAAATATATATAGAAAACCTATCATTGTACAAAATAATACATTCGTCACATTATGGAAATATAATATATTATTTTATAAATTATTATTAGTTACTTACCAAATGACAATAATACAAGTTAAGAGGTTAGCATAATTTATTATTGTTCGTGTTGACTGGTAACAATAATTTATCATATTATTCTATCGACGCAGCCAAATATAATGATGACTGAGAACAATATTAATTTTATTATAATGCTAATTTATCATTGTTAAAATGTTAAGAAGTAATATTATTAGGTACGTAGTTTTTCCCCATTAAGAGAGTGATTGAATCATAAAATAAATAATAACGGCAGCGCCATCTAACGTCATGATTTCTAAACTTATAATATTTGTTATTTTGTCTGAAAAACGGCTTACAACTATCTGTTATTTTAACTAGAAGATAGCAGTGCCTATTACGATGTTTTACTAAATTTAATTTTAAGTTCTTCGTATTATTTTATTAGTATATTAGGTATTATTAATGAAATAAATTTTATTTTTGTATTGCTGTATAGTGTATACAAGATCATTCATAAATGTTTCTAAAAATAATTATTTCAAGAATATTTTTTTCACATACAATATAGGTACTGACGAGTCCAAAAATTATGTCAATGAAGTGAGTTTTGCAGCTATCATAATATTCATAGTATATGCTAATCATATATTTTCATTTTCTTCCAGCACCAACATCTACACAGCTGAAACCTATGCTATCTTTGAAGCGCTGAAAATCGCCTCCTTCTAAAATTCGGATTCCTTCGCTATCATAAGTGACTCTCTGAGTGTCTTAAAATAAATTTCAAATTTCTACTCTAAGAACGAACTATATAGTGCAAAGTGCAACATAACCAGGAATTGACATAAACAAGTAATGAATGTGGGTGGTGGGTCCCTTTCCACGTCATTATTTCTGGTAACGAAACAGCAGATAAATTCTCAAATGAAGCTACTCTTCCTCACAATGCCTTAAAATTAAACCTAACTACTTCTTAGAAGTCACTAGACACCAATAATATCAAAATTCCGGGTACATGGCAGAAATACTGGAACAACAGTCCTCTCATAAATAAATTAAAAACCATCAAGTCTTTCACCAATAAATAAAACTTGTCCCTTAGCCTAAAAAGAAGAGACAAGTTATCATAATCCATGCAAGATCAGGTCACACCCACCTCGCACACTCTTTTCTCATTTCGAATGAACCTGCTCCAGTAGGCAAAACCTGCAAGGAAAACCTCATGATCGACCATATTGTCATTAAATGTCCGAAATATGCTGAATCACAGAAAATTTTCAACATCCCAATTATTTACTCTTAGTGAAAACAACACCGAAACAATTTACAATTTTTTTCATTATTTACATTAAAACACAAATTATAAATATATTAAAATATTACATTCTTGTTCATATTTTTACCAATTATTGTAGACTAATTATTTCAAAATGTTGAAGCCTTTATCTTATTGTATAAAAAAAAAATAATAAATAAATATTTATACAAAAATATATTTTAGAATTTTTATGATCTAATTTTCACTATTTTGAATGACAACATCCAGTATTAATTTTATATTCCTAAGCATAATCTTTTGATTTTTGATAGGTACATACAATTTATATTTTGGACAAAAGTCGATAATTAGTTACTTACAACACCCGTCACCCACAAATTTGTTTGGTCTACATGTCATACATGCATGCGTTTGAAGTTGAATATTTGAAAATTGTTTTTATTAATCATTCATATAATATATTTAATTTTAATACCATAGGCTTGGAATCGTAATACAAGATCTTATAAGTCATTAATATTTCTTAGTGTAGGTAATTAAAAAAAAAAAGTTAGAGCCGCTAGTGATAATTAATAAAAATATCAAATATGTTGTAAAATATTAAAATATTCTTAGAGTTTAACTTGACTAGTTTGAGAGATTATCATCAGAAAATAATGGATACCTACAGTGACATGCCTTAAACGCTCAGAATGGTTTTTGGTCATTATCATTGCAATCGAATTTAATGGGTCTAAAACTTTAAGGCGATGGTGTTTTTCACATGAGTATCTGTAGATCTAAACATTTTGTTGGTATGTTTCACATAATTCACATTCTACCATTAAGTAGGTAACAGGTAAAATGTTAATTTTTCAATAGTAATAATATTTTTAATTTATATTGAAACTAAGTAGCTGAATATTTCAGTTAAATAGGTACTTTAAATTTTAATCAACTTAATGGTGTATTAAAATGTAAAGCCAGCTAGTGTCTAAACTCTAAACCCAAT
The DNA here is from genome assembly GCF_037042655.1 of Diuraphis noxia. Lineage (NCBI taxonomy): Eukaryota > Metazoa > Arthropoda > Insecta > Hemiptera > Aphididae > Diuraphis > Diuraphis noxia. Next base: position 15,688,726 of record NW_028301712.1, on the reverse strand, counting down.
TGAATTTCAAAAGAAAATTTAATTAGTTTAACTTACTTTACAAATTTACTTCTCGTTGGGAAATATGTAGGTAAGCAACATAACTTACATGTTTTAATTTTATATTCACAAATTACAGACATTATCATCCATGACTATGCGACATTTAAACATAGTACACATCAAAGAAAAATCTCAAATTTGTAATGATTGTTTATTCTCTGGTTTCTACTCATAGAAAATTCAAATAAAACATTTTTATAGTGAACAATGAGCAATTGATTAACTAATCAAAAAATTCAAAACACAACATATATTATTATTATACGTGCATAGTTGAATTATTATGATATGGATATTAAACTGTAAGATCTTTGACTGTAAACCATGAACATTGGACACTAATATTAAAGGTATTATCATTTAATATATTTTCACCCCCTCCCTCAATGATGATCAGTCAGATACACACATATATAAAAAATGTATTTAAAAAATTATATTTTTACCATTTATAAATGAAGCAAATATTGTTCGTGTTGGGTATCATTAATATGAATAATAACACAAACGTAAATCATAGTATTTTATTGTCAAATATATAAATCGTAATGACGTACATTATAGGTATAATTCTACTAACTAATAAGTAATAACCGATGGACAGTCCCCACTGATCGTAATATGATACTTATGATATTATTGTTAAGGCGGTCACCGGTGGGTCATCAACATCAACATCTTATAGTGTCCTCGTATTGGCCGCATTTCTTTTTTTGAAACATATTATCTAATATAGGATTACTTTTGCGTTTTGACATAATTAATGGCCAAAAAGCATTAAAACACGACCATACTGAAACAAATCAACTGATGTTTGGCGTAATTGTAAACGCGTTAACCACTACACTGTCAGACGACCATACAGCATATTTTAAACATTACAAACATTCGATAACGGATAAGGTTAAAAAAGTACTTTATGAATTTCTTCACTAACTGGTGATAATATTGCTATTTTTTGAATATTGTTTTCGATTGCATTTGCCAAAAAAAAAAAATTGTCAATTTTGGCTAGAAAATTGTAATATCCATACCTGTTTCAAAGGTTACCCAATAACTTGATTGAAGTTCATCATGGACTCTGTCTAACTAGTTGCCATTTTATATTAGTATGAAAACAACACTTGAAACTTCTAATGCACTACAATTACATTATTATTTTATTCGTCGCCAATTTTTTAAGTATTGTTAATATGAATAATAACACAAACGTAAATTATAGTTTTTTATTGTCAAATATATAAATCGTATGACTATACGTACATAATAATTCTACTCGCTAATAACCGATGGACAGTCTCCACCGATCGTAATATAATACTATTATGATTATTGTTAATATAAACAGTATACGTGTAACATAATATAATAATACAATATAAATACTGAGTATACAACAGTTCGACCAGTTATTGGTTTTTGGGATGGTCACAAGTCACACCTCAGTTTACATAAGAGTAAATTTTGGGAGAAAATTGTGTATTATATATCCTGACTCAACACACATACTGTCACCACTTGATTTTGCTGTATTTGGACCACTAAAATCAAGATGGAAGAAGATAGTCAAACAGTGGTGTATCAACAAAGAAACATAAATACCTTAATTTAACGTGCTAACAGTTCTATCCCAAATTAATTATGAACTATTATAAAGAAATTACTACTAATACCAAGCCTAAATTTTGCACAACTGGGATATATCCTTACATTTCAGATAATGTGGATTATTCTAAAATTATTGTAAGAACTGTATCGGAGCATGATACTTTAATTAATCATAATATTAAATGTCGCTTAAGTTTAGTAGAAACAAAAATTTAAAAAATTGATATTAATATTAATAATATTAGATGAATTTAAAAGAACTAGATGAGGACAAAATAAGTGAGACGGAAATACAAACGCCACAGTGTTATTCACATGGAGTGTATGGACAGAAATAATGATGTGAATAATAGATCAGTGCCGGGGAGGACTAGGGAGCATACGCTCGGGACGCATTGATTAAAGGGGCGGCAAAAATTATTTTATTTTATTTTTAAATAAGTTTAATAATATTAATAAGAAAATAATTAAACATATTGCTATTTACTAACATAAATTTACATAATAATTAATAATTGTTTTTGATAAAATAATTAGGAATCAAAATTTCCGAAAAAACCCCCGGGTTTTCTGTTTTTTTTCTTCGGAGATTAGGTTTTTAAGGCTTTCAGTTTTTATTAGATAGAGCTAGATCATATTATTATGTTCATAAATAGAAACTGTTGGTTCTACTGAACAATCACTTGATTCATCTATCTTCTCTTCCTCAACAATAATTGTTGTTAATTTTGAGTTATGCTGTTTTTTTCTTGGTTTGGCCAATACTCAAGTTTGATCTAATGGCAACTAATTTTTCTACTCTATTATGTAGAAATTTATTCCTCAACTTAGTGTCAATTAAACCAAAACTGAACCAGTTTCGCTCACAAGCAGCTGATGAACAAGGTACAATTAGCAACCTTGAAGCAATAATTGGACAGAGGAATTTATTGACAGGTCAAGTTAACATTATTAATTAAACTAAAAAAAACAGTAGAAACAAGTATTCCTTTGAGAGCTTGCTGATTTTTTTCACACTTTCCATCATTAGGATACCATCAGCCCATCTAGTGTTACTAGGTATAGGTAATTTTAATGTTGAAACTGAAGCTTTATTTTTAAATATACCATGTAATACGTGAGTATTTTTGAAATTCTTGCTATTTGTTTAACTTTTAAAAGTATCTTACTTATAGTGGTAATAGGACATACATCTTTAAACAGCAAAATCAACCCATGCGCCAAATAACCAACTGAATATATATATGATTTTCATATTTGTCAATTTCCTATATTTTGGATTCCAATGTTTTGTATTTGATTAAAGACATGACCATTGGTTATAAATATAATAAATATTTATAAATTATAACCAATGATATGGCGAATATTCACAATTTCCCTTCCTTCAAGTTTTCTAAAAAATAGTATTTTGTATAACAAAAATAACTACAAAAACCTTAATTTCTAATATTTTTTTACCATAACACCACTGTATACATACTTTGATTCAGTAATTAGTGATGAATCTTGAAATGTTACGCTCAATTCGTGATTTACGACTGGTGATTCTATCGGTTCTAATAATTCATAACTAGAATATTATACAAAAATATTCATGTATTACAGTTGTTTTAAAATTCTATCTACTTTTTAGCTAGGTAATAAATTTAAAAAATTTAAATTTAAATAATTTTTTTTATGAGTGTCGTAGAATTTTGACAATATTATTAATTTTTAGACTCTAAACGGAGTGATTTAATTTTCCAAGTCAGAGTCGATTTTGAATTTTGATAGCGATAATTTAAAAAAATAATTTAAGGTTCAACACTTGGTTATCCACAAGTTTTTCTTCAAGTAACTATAAAAAAGAACTCGAGCGTTACATAAGAAATACATTTTATGAACGACTGAAATTTAAATTATTACAAAATTACGCATAACAACGATTTATCCAAAAATGATTTTAGATAATTGTTATTATTTAAAAAGAATAAATAACTTGTTATAAAATAAAATATATAACGATATTTAAATATAATATATTCTAGGCTGACAAATCATCTCCGTTCAGAATGATTTTTTGGATGGGTACAATGATATCTATAATTACATTCAAATTTAACACAAACATTATATAGTAATCTACTCTATGACCTAGTGGATACTCCACCCCCGACTGAACAGCAGAGCGAGTTTCCGATTTTTTGTCCTATATAAATGTAGATAAAAAGTGTTTTGATTGGTCAAAACTTAAAAATATATCATACAAAGTTACTCGTAAGCAAGGCTGTACACAGAAAAATTTAAAATGTATTTTTTAAATGCTTTTTATTAATTACACTTACTTTGATGTAATTGATTCATTGGAGTCAAACAATTTTAAGTTTCTTGATGTAGATGGTGAAGATTCATCATTTCCTAATACGGAAGGTGCGTCTGAATCTTCAATATTCAATGTACCTATTTGGGTTCACCGTATTACGGGTGTCCAAATAAGAATCATCCTCTTGCTCAGGAGTAACTTTTAATATAAATATATTTTATAAATTTAAATTCTAAATGGTATTGACTTGTATTTAAAAATTAAAATAAACTACTGATGTTATAAATTTTTTGTTTTTATTTTTACTAATATATTAATATATACATTAGGTAATAGGTATATTATATTTGTTTGTATACTTACCTATACCTATTAGCCTATAGTAACTATAGTATACCTACTTGGTATAGTTTAAATATAACCAAAGTAAAGGGTAATTGGGAGTTTTTACGAGAACTTACTTGTTTGTTGTATTGTAAATTCGTATGCAAACGGTAAGTGGTCTACCACCCTTTGGCATGGTACTTCTATTTTTATTGGTTTTTCCATTGTAAGACCAAACGAAAAAAATTTCAGAAATAATAATACAAATATCCAATGTTAGAAAAGAAAATTTTCTATGAGTTCCAACTATATTTGTTTAGTAAAAACAAAGAACATATCTATAAGACTATATTATTATAAAATTTTCAGATGTTTTAAATTAGTATTCAGATGAGATTTACATCAAATACGATTTTGGTATATTTCTACTTTACCGGGCACCCTAAATTTAAGATTTTTTTTTTTTGATTATATGTATTTTTTAACGGTGAAAACGATGGTTCAAACGAAAATTGGCGCAGATCATTAGTTTGGAAGTTATAGCCCATTTAAGTTTGATAACTTTGGTTAAATAGTCTACATTTAACTTCGAAATTTACAAATGCCGTGGTGCAATGGCTAACGCGGCACCACCGAGAACATCGCGGTCACAGGTTCAATGCTCCCTCTTTCAAACCAAAATTTTTGCATTTTTTTTTTCATTTTTTTCGACGATAGTGAATTATATTATATTATAATTGCTACGTATTATGTGTAATGTGGTTTTTTATTGTCTAAAGATTTAAAATCCATAATTAATTTAAAAAAAGTATATCCCGGAGCGTTATCATCGTCACTGTCGTCACTGTCGATGTTGCCGTCGTTATTGCCGTCGTTGCTGCCGTCGTTGTTGTCATCGTTCTCGCTGTCGTCATATTCATTGATGTTAATGTATAAAATCCCTGCTTGTTTAAAAAATTCATTTGTGGCATCTAATTTAAAGGTCCGACATTTTTTTTGGAACATGTGTTTGGCTAGGTAACCTGCGTAAAACTCTTTCTTTCTACAGTATTGAGAAATAGAAGCTTTAGCGTGTCTCCATGAGCTTTCTATAGCATTGGAATGAACTCCTGTATCAGGGATCCTTGAAATGAAGGCTGTGATTCACCGTTAGATGAACATAGCCTTGGTTGTTCAAAGTGTTGTAAGCCTAAAATTAGGTGATTAGAAGTTTATCTGTATTTACAAGTTTACTATTATAGAAATACCTTCCAACAGTCCGATATAATTGTAGTTCCAGGCTTTACCCAATCTTTAATTATTTTTAATAACGTGTCGGCGGTACGATTTTCAACGGGAATCATAAAACAATTTCCTGTTTCTCTTTCATAGCCCCCAAACACCCATTGTCCCTCGACACGGTGGCCTCGATGGTGCTTACGTCTACCAAATTTTGACTCGTCAATTTCAACGGTATGTCCATGACCACCAATCATTACTTTCCTAACAATCATATAATCGTAAACGACTTCGCGACAAAATGATGCCCAGTCCACGATTGTTTGATTCGCCAGCCGCAATTGTAGTTGGAGTACTGGGAATGAACAACTCATCACCCATATAAATTTACGAAGCCACAAATATCTAACAACGACAGGCGTGACTTTCCAAAAAACGTGTTTTTTCTCAACGACATGCTATAAATTGTATTATAATTATTTTGTATTTATTTTAATTTAGTTTAGTTTTAACAGTAGTAATTATAATTTAGTAGTTTAATTTAGTTTTAATATTTACCTATAGTTACAACTTTTATTTTTTTTATTTTGTTTTTCCCTGCATTTCCACTTATATTTGTCGAGGGATGCTTCATCGCGTGTTAATTTCATTCTGTGACCTCTTACGCATTTCGGTTCAGTGTGTAATGCACCGACACGTTGTAGCATTTCTATTAATCCTAATCCGTCATTGCGTATAGACAATTCTTTTAAGTCGTATAAATTTAAGTATGGGATACTCATTATGACTAATAATAATTAATGCAGTACTACAGTAAAATATTAAATTTATACAATTTATAAAGAAATGCTATCAATGGTACACAGTAAGTACGACACTGTTCAGTCTTTAACCATCATTTAAACATCATTTAACTTTTGTAATCTTATCTAAGTTGTTTTTGCTCAAAATATATTACTATCAATCTTAATAGATGTCGTTAAGATAAAATTAATACACGATATTTTCCATTTCAAACACGTTGTGTTGGAAGTAAACGTACCTACTTAAAAACAATATTGTTGAAATTTGAAGTTTACCTTAGGTGGTTTTATACAGCAAATCGAGGGATATTTTTGATTTAAATGTCCGAGCGAACGAGTCACCAAGCTTGGACTTCCGGTTCATGCGAAATGCATTTTTTTTTTTTTTGGTATTTTTGAATTTTAGCACGCAAGCGATTTTTTTTTGAAAAATTGAAACATGTATTTCAACGAGAAATTTTATTCTTCCAAACGAATGTCTACTATATACATTAAAGTTTAATGTCATGCGGAGGTAGCCACTGTATAATAATACTTAAATGTTACTTTAACAATCGGTTGAATCTGGTGACTGGTTAGGTTAAGTTAAGGGATAAGGGCTGTTAAGTTAGGTTACCCGTCTGCCCGAAGGGCATGGATGCCCTCCCCCCGCGACCCCCTCCCCGGTTAGGTTAGCTATTTTAGCCCCGGGGGGTTTGGGGGCCGAGCCCCCATCTAACGAGAGGTCCGGAGGACCTCGAGTTTGGCGACCGGAGCCGGCAGGCGAAGGGAGCCACTATACTTGATTATTTTGTTATTTAACTGTTAGCTCCGTTTTAAAAAAAGAAAATATGTTAATAATAAATATCATTAAAATTGTAAGATCTTAGTTTTTTTAAAAAAAAAAGTGCAAAAAAAATTTTGGGTGGAACGGGTAGGTTAGGTTAGGGTATCGATCTCTCGGTACCATGCTAATAAGAATGCGATGTTACCATTGCGCCATCAACGAACACTATTAGACATATGGCATTTTAGGTATTTAAGGGCTATCATATTATGTTAAAACTTCAATTAGTTATAACTACGAAACTAACTTCGTGCGCCAAATTCTGATTACACTAACGTTTTTTTCAGCCAAAAAATGACTAAGTCCACCAAAAAAATTGCAAAAAAAAAGGGTGCCCGGTAAAGTAGAAATGTTCCATAAAAGGGAATTTCAACTGTGCAACGTTGTTTTTATTTTTTTGATATTAGAACTGAAAAAAAAGTTATTCGATTTTGAAAAACGCAAAAATAATGAATTTTGAAACAATAAGAACTTTTTTTCTATTTGTGATATCGAAAAATTGAAAACAACGTTGCACAGTAAATGTTCTCCTTATTATGTGGTGAAAATTTTGTTTCTTAGTTATAACTGTAGCCTTCTCGGTTCTTTCCCGCGCGAAACAGTTTTTGCAATGTTACGCACTTGTAAGACGGAGACAACACATGCGGGTGTAGCGTCCTCTTAAGTGGTTGCGGGCTGCGGGCGCTGCGACAGAGTTTTAAAGTATAAATAACTATTAGGTACGTCACGCGCATTGTAGTGGAGAGGGACGCCGATGTGTACCGTGTATGACGACAGCCACTCGCGCCAGCACGCCCTCTGGTAGAGTTATCAATAGTCTTTATAGACGTTAGACTTGAGCTGTTCACGGTAGTGACTAGTCACTAGTGATACTCACGGTACACATAAGTAAGTTAATATCTGAGGTCTCTGAAATTTTAAATGTTTGTTAAACGCCACTTAATAGTTAACTGCATGTTGTCTGTTACTGTTTTTAGTTCATACAATGTATTATATCATGGTTCTCAAAACTGAAATACATGATGTACCACCTACTAGGAATTAGGAAGTCCAGCCAATGAATTGACAATTTTTCAGATGATGATTTTCTTAAAGGCAATTCTACAGACAAAGTATACATTTTAAGAATTCTAATTCAAGTTATAAAAACATTAATATTAGAGTGAATTCTAAAATTAAAAGCTAAAAATGTTATTGTGGGAACCTTAGATAATTTTATCGATATTTCAATTTAAAAATGAGTTATTTGTATGGTCATATTATTATATTGTCTGATATTTTATGTGATACAGTTTTATTATGGTATATCTAAATGTGTGCGTTGATTGATACTTGTGTCCAAAGTGCTCAGCCCGTTTAGTCATGATAAATATATAAATAAATAACAATGTAAAATATATGTTACAAATTTTAAATACCCATAACTTCATTTAAAAATAAAATATAAATAAATATTTACTTGTAAAACATTTTTTCTTTCAATTTTGATTCTATGTTAATTCTAATATTAAAGCTAACATTACAAAATTGGATCTGCTGTGCGCAAATTTGGTTGTTATGTTTATCTTAGGTCTGAGAGAAAATATATGGTGCATTGAAATATTTTTAACAAACTTTTAATTTGTAGGTGTTAAAATTTTGTTGAACCAGTATCCAGTTTTAATAGTACAGACAGCTTGAACATATTAATTAAATTGTAAAGAAACACTTAACAAGTATTAAAAATTCAATATTCCGACAATAGAACATTCGGAGTTTGCACTCTCGTTAGCGGTTGTTAACTACTAGCCAATCACAGCAGTCCTATCATCAGAGGCTGCACAGTTTTTCCAAACTTATTTGGAATATAGTAAGTATAGTAATATAATTACTTATGACCAAAATAGCCTATGAAATAGAAAAATAATACAAGTTCACACTGTACCTAATATATTATGCATACAACTACACATATATTAACTATAGTTAAATATGTCAGTATGCCATATTGGCAATATACTGTTTGTCCTCCAAGGTGTTATCAAAATAAATCAATAACACATAATTTGTGGTAGTTGAGTTACACAATATGATCTATATGGTTACACTTAAAATATATTTACAAGAATTACAATTAAATACATTTGTTTCTTTGTTGTAAATAGCAAAGGAGGGGTTCCAAGTTCCAGATAGACCAAGATATCAATGTATAACATTAAGTTTTCTTCAGTTCATTTGTATATTTCATCTTTGTCAATTTCAGATGGATGATATACTGAGTGATATGACTGGATAACCATTTGATCATTTTTGAAATTAATTATGATTGTGAGAAATGAAGTATAGACATTAAATTATTGTTAAGATTGTATGAAACAAATTTGTTTATTAACATGTTATAAATTAAAATTAGATTAAGTTGTGCATTTGTTTAATATTGTAATAAATTAGTAACAATTATAAAATATATTGGTTTAAATTTATAAAAAATAAAAAATAATTTATTTTTATTTAGAATTAAGCTCACCAGAAACTTAGGTCTTAAGTATTGAAAGTATTATAAGATATTTTAAATGTCTAACTACATAAATCCGACTCTTTAGTATAATGTGCAAACATTTCTATTTGCTGTCTAATAATTTGTCTTAAATATAACTAATGAGATTTTATATTTAATTTATAATTAATACAACTAATAACTTATCTACCGATAGGTACTACCTTGAATATTCAAATTAAAAATGTTCTTGAGAACTTTGCATGTCAATAGAGATTTGGTTACCAGCTTATTTGTTTTACATTATTAAACATACCATAAATTATTATATTTGTATAAAGGTGTATAAATTATATTTATATGTTTATATAATAGTTTAATGGAATTAATTATGAATGTTATGATGTTAGAAATGTAAAATTTTTTAGTTGTATGCAAGAGACTTATACAGTATTACAATTCACACAACGAACATCTTAATATGTTATTGTAATACACAGTACTTTAAAAAAATATAAAAATCACTTGTGTTTAAAAATTATTTCTAAATATATTTATAACACAAAGATATATTATAGGTACTTAGGTACATATTACAAGTATCTTTATAGGTATGTATAATGATTTATTTACATTATTTCTTCAAGAAATGTATTTTTGTATGGTCCTTTATTTAAGTTTGATAATTTAACCTGTGCATAGGCGTGCACAGACATAATAGCTTGCAGGTGGTCCATTCCTATTTTACAATTAATCACTATATTCGCTACTATTTTTGCCACCATCCAAAATGTTTTTCTATCCACAATAATAGAAATGCTTGGCATGGTCTATAAATGCAGATGTACCTAGCAAGCCTATAGATACCTTTTATTATAATATGTCCATGCCTATTGCCTATGATAATTGATAACTATTAAGAAAACAAATTTTAGATTTAATTTTTGATTGATTTATTACAAAAGATATACTAAGAGTAACATACTTGAATAAAAAAATAGTTTTCAAGATTCAGCAGGTGGTGTATTTGCATACCCTGCACCACCCATGCGCACGCATATAGAGCATAAGAGATTAATAAATGAATAATAAATTAACAATCTTATATTATGCTTACCTGTTTAAAGCCATTTAACATATAAATCCAATACAAAATACATAAATATAAAGTTTAATTCTATTACTTTTTTCCTTGCTATGTTAATAAACATAATCTAAATACCATTGTAATGTATGATTAAGAAGTTATAAATAAAACTATTTGATGCCATTATATTAAACTCTTATGAAACTACTATGTGGATATTAATAAATCATTGTCGATTTATAATTAACCAATTTATGAATAATATAATATTAAACAAAATAAAAATTTAAATATTATTCTATTTGGCGGCCAGCAATACTATAATTTGTTATTTATTCCAGAACAGATATGACACATTCCTTCCATGATACTGATATAAACCGTTTTTTTTTCTAGTGATATAAACCGTTTTTATTTACTGTCTGGTACGGCCTCTCTATATTACTCTATGATTTCAGTGGCGACGGGTATATTATGATAGTGATAGTGTGATAAATGACAATATTGATTAAAAAATAAAAATTATCAAATACTTTATTTAAAAAGTAATTTAGCCAAAAAAAGCTAAAAAAGGCAATATTGGTTTGGTAAAAATGCTAGTAAAACATGCACCTGCTAGATGAAGAATTTTATAGCTAGACGACTATTAAAAAAGCTAAGTCTAGCTATAAAATGGCTAGTTTGGCAACACTGCAAGTGGTGATAAGGTCGCGGTATCACCACACTCTTATTGATTTACATATTTATGTTTTTCTTCCAATTCGTGCATCATTTTCCATTTATAAGATTCTATAAATAATAATTTATAATTCAATATGATTCAATGTCTATTTAACTCGAATTAAATGATATGATATCATTGTACCTATACAAAAAACGATTCTGAGCGTAGACTGTTTTGCTTTGGACCACCCAAAAGTACCAAATACATTCACTTTCCTATCATAAAAGATGCTGAATAAAATCATATCATTTTTAGTGAATTAAAAAAAAAGATACATTCATCGCTCAACTCGAAATCTAAAATCCATTAGTTACTTTTAATGTATGAAATGATTATTATTTCGAAATATGAATAAAAATCTGACTTAAACAAATATTATTTTAGTGAAAAAACTTATTGATCGACATGTCATGCTCAGAATTTAAATGATCAATCATTAGAGTTTTCTTTTTAAAATTAAGATTAATGCAACTATTACATTTTGAAAAATGTGATTTTTCAAGAATAATATTTTCTAATTTGTGGACATTTTTTTTATGTCTCTCTAGTAAGTATTTCGTTGTAAAGGTTTTACTACAAATATCACAAGGAAAATCCAAAAAGAAATAACATATCGCGAATTAAAAAGAAGTTATACACTAACTAATATTATAATATTAGTAATATAGATCAGATTTTAGCGTATCATATTCACCAGTGAATATTCAGAAATTCCCACTTATTGATTATTATAATATAGGTTAGGTTTAAACTTATTTTAATTCTTATCAATTACCGGTGGTCCAAAAACATCAGTGATACTACCGAAATACATTAAATATTGCATATTATAATATATTAATGAAATTTATTTTTGATTATTATAATATAGGTAATTGTTATTAATTGTTTATTGTATTAAATTGTGTTCGTAATAAACTGTTATAAGTATTATTCTATTCAGTGGTGTTAATTTATAAGTATAATGGATTTAACACTAAGTAATTACATTAGGAGTATGACTAAGGAAGTTAAAAAAAGGTACCTAGAAAAGATATACAATATTGACTCCCATGATCCATATTTTATGCTTAAAGATCCATCTATTAAATGGTCTAACAATTTAGATTTAGTACCAGATGTAACATATCCTGATATATTTAATTACCTTGTTTTAACTAAAAGTGCATACACTTTACAAGAGTTTAAGGCTTATAAAAGTTTAGAAGCTTATAATTTTTTTGTAAGTGGATGGATATCCAATGTTAAATGGCTTGATATTAATAATAATACGCTTGTAGTTTCAGAGGTAAGTTTATATGCTTAAAAGCTCCTATTATAAATGTTTATTTTGCTTGGTGTAATTTTGCTTCTGCTTTTAACAATTTATAGGTGAATCATTCTCAACGGTTGAATGACACCAAACTTATACCATGGCTTATTTTAAAAAAGTCGGGTGATGTGTTAGCTGCACACTGTACTTGTATGGCTGGTCTAGGAGAATGTTGTTCGCATGTTGGCGCTGTTCTATTTTTTCGGCATAAATGCAGTTTGGTTCCCACGCGAATTTTTCGATTTTTTTTTTTCCAAAATGTGTGTTTCACGACACTGAATACAAAAGTCTAATTCCAAAATTCTCGCAAATCATTATTTTGGAAGTTATAGCCATCCAAAGTTTGCGATTTCACGTATTTAGTATTTACGCATGCATGCGCGCAAACCGGCTTTAGATACCCACTTTCTTACGTTTTCGTATTCTCGCCTCTCATTTATATGTTATTTTATTTTATTACAATATTATCTAAAGTAGTTTGATGAAAAATGTTAGATTATACCCTATAATTATATTTTTGTAAAAGTTATATTTAACTTATTAGTTTTATGTAGATATCTACCTCATTATAATTTTAATTAACGAGTTTCAAAAGGCAATAGAACTGATAATGTTTTATTTTCGTTTTAAATATTACTTTTTGAAGATTGCTATGTTAGTACCTACAAGCGTACTCCAGATCACTACAGTTTTTGTTACAGTTACGACAACATATCATTTTAAAATGACATCTATTAATTTTATTGAGTTGTATGATATATTTGAGCATAAAACCAATGGCCCCGTCTCAATGAGTGTTATACAAAAATTGCAATCGTGGAATTTGTTAGCCCGTGATGGTGTATTAAAATGTAAAAATGGTCATTATTTACAATTATACAGCGATATACGTTCTTTAGACGGGTTTAGTTGGAGATGTAGGGCACCTATAAATAAACAAAAAAACAAATGTGACTATTATCGATCGATTCGCATAGATACATTTTTTCATAAATCGCATTTGTCGTTATACCAAATAGTATCGTTTGCATATTTGTGGTTAGAAAACGTGTCACTGTCATTTATTGTTAAACAAATTCGAATTTCTCAACATACTGCTGTAGATTGGTCATCATTTCATAGAGAAGTCGTCTTCGAGGCTATGATTACGAATCATAATAAGATAGGTTAGTTTAAACTTAAATAAATCATTTTTTTATAGTATTAAAATAATTAATTCATATAATAGGTGGAGTCGGACAAGTTGTTGAAATTGATGAGTCCAAATTTGGTCGAAGAAAATATAACCGCGGGCATCGTGTAGAGGGGCAGTGGATTTTTGGTGGTGTTCAGCGAGAAACTGGGGCTTGTTTTTTAATACCCGTAGAAAAGCGAGATAAAGATACCCTATTAAGAGCAATCAATGATTGGATCTTGCCAGGGACTACAATTATCAGCGATTGTTGGAAGGTAGATTTAGTTTTTACTATGTGGGCTGTGCCGAGGGATATTGTGGTACTGAGTTGTGATATTGTGTTAATTTGTTTTACTAGAGTTATCAATGTTTGGAGGATGAAGGGTATGTTCATTTAACAGTGAATCATTCCATTCAATTCAAAAACCCAGAAACCGGAGCACACACTAATAATGTTGAGGGAATGTGGCGTCACGCCAAGGCTTCGCTTTCCCAATATTGTCGTAAAAAACGGTTTTATGGTGGATATTTAGCAAAGTACATGTTTTTGAAAAGGTGTCGTATATTAAACATTGAACCTCTAACGGAATTTTTTAAACTTGCTGGTGAGCTGTATAACTCAAAAGAAAACGATGTTTTGATAAGTGATGATGATAAAGACTCTTCTTCTACAGGAACGGATGACGATTAATAAAATATTGAAAAATTTAAATAAAATTAAAATTGCAAAAAATGTTTGTTTTCAATAACCCTCCCCATTCAAGTTTGATTTTTTAGCCCGGGGGGTTTGAGGGCCGAGCCCACATTCAACGAGAGGTCCGTAGGACCTCGAGTTTGGTGACTGGAGCTGGCAGGCGGAGGGAGCTACTTATACTTATTTTACTTTATCTGGCCATCAAGTCCGGCGACCGGAGCCGATAGGCTCCGGGAACCGGGGGTCCCTTGAATTTAAAGACATGAGTCATTTGTGTTAAATTAGTTTCAGATTACTTGTTAGGTCATCAGGCTGCCCGCAGGGCAGGGACGCTCTCCCCCCCGCGACCCCGGAGGGGTCGCCCCCCCCCCCCCCCCCCCCCCCCCCCCCTCCCCCTCCCCCCAGGTTTGCTATTTAAGCCCCGGGGGGTTTGGGGGCCGAGCCCCCATCCAACGAGAGGTCCAGAGGACCTCGAGTTTGGCGACCGGAGCCGACAGGCGAAGGGAGCCACTTATACTTATTTTATTTTATCTGGCCATCGAGTCCGGTGACCGGAGCCGATAGGCTCCGGGAGCCGTGAAGTTTATTGACTTTAAGACATGAGTCATTTGTGTTACTTAAGGTTCAGTTTACTTGCTAGGTCACTTACCTACAGCGAACGTGCGTATATATTGGCGATGTGCACGGCATTAAAGTAGTGTTGCGCGTATATGCGTATAAACATAAAATCGCAAACTTTGGATGGCTATAACTTCCAAAATAATGATTTGCGAGAATTTTGGAATTAGACTTTTGTATTCAGTGTCGTGAAACACACATTTTGGTAAAAAAAAAATCGAAAAATTCGCGTGGGAACCAAACTGCATTTGTTCCAAATACTCGAATACTTAATATGAAAGATATATTTTATATTTTGATTTGTGTCACTCTATTCTTTCAAGGGCTACAACAAAGATTGTTACCAATTCATAAATATTAAATATTGAGCGATATATAACAAATAGTTTGAAAAGTGAACAAATTTCAAATAAATATAATTTTCATTCAAGCAAAATCATGTTAAAATATTTAGTTCTCATTTTGATCATTTAATTTTGTTAACCTATAAATTGTATTAGGTACCACTATAAAAACAAAGTATGTATGTTATTGTATATATTTTACATTGGCAGTTATTTTTAGGGTTCCGTACTTCAAAAGAAAAAAACGGAACCCTTATAACATCACTTTGTTGTCCGTCCGTCCGTCCGTCTGTCAAGAGCGTTTTTCTCAGGAACGCGTGGAGGTATCAAACTGAAATTTGTATATGATACTCAGGTCTACTGTCCCTGGAAGCTGTAGAAAAATCAACCTTCTAAGCCAACGCAATCAAAAGATACAGCCATTTAGGCCGCAAATTTCCGCAAATTTTCGAAACTCGCACGGGAATCAAAACCTACAGGGTACTTCCCGTGAACTTAGAATCTTGAAATTTCGTACGAAGTCACGTCATATAGTACAGATATAGGAAAAATTACGAAAACCGTAAATTTTTAGTTTCATCATATAAAAAAAAAATATTTTTTTTTTTTTCAAATAATTTTAAACTTCTAATCCTTTTCCTCACGAACGCGTATTTATGATCCTCCAGCTTTCCATATTTTGATGTTATAAATTTAATTTTGCAATAAAAATACCATAACTATGACTCGATTGTCGTGATGGGTGAACTTTTACTTATATACCTACAGGTTTGTACGGACTACGGAACCCTCGGTGCGCGAGCCAACTCGCACTTGACCGGTTTTTTTTTTTATAAATGTAATATGAAAACTAATGGGATGAATGGTGTGGTGGTGTGGGGGCTTTGCGGCTTTGCCTCTATGGGCCAGTGAGCTTTTCACTATTTGTGCACCCCAAAAAATATTGGTCTAGTTGCGCCCATGAATTTGGCATTAGAAGTTCTTTTCATCACACATTATGGTAAAAATTAATTTAACATGATAAATGTTTATTCTAAAATGTTGTTGTGTGTTGAGGTATATGTTTCATTACTCATAAACTTAATGTTCATTTTAATCGAACTTAATTTTCAATAGCTTATGATTAAATTCTATAATTCTCAAGCACTGTACTAAGGGGTGGCGAGGGAAGGCTTTAGTCCTCTCTAAAAATGGTCCAACCCAAATAAACCAAATATAAAAAATATAACATAGCCCCACATGTTATTTTTATAATAGATAAATTATTATTTTTAAATACTTATAAAATATATTTTTTAATTTTTAAAAATTAACAAGTATTTTATTTATTTATTAGTTAGTTTAT
Organism: Diuraphis noxia; assembly: GCF_037042655.1. NCBI lineage: Eukaryota > Metazoa > Arthropoda > Insecta > Hemiptera > Aphididae > Diuraphis > Diuraphis noxia. The sequence continues at coordinate 15,671,826 of NW_028301712.1, read as the reverse complement.
TAAGTAACTACTAAAAACAATAATTTAATTTATATTGATCAAACAAAAGTAAAAAGTACCTAGTTCAATAATTCAATCATAAAGGATCATCATGTTATAAAACTAAAATTAAATATACTTTAATTTGTACATCATTTTTAAAGTTTTTATTTGAAGTCTGTATTTAAATATTTCCTTATTTACATAAAACAAAACAGCCTTTTAGCCATATAGGTAACATTATTAAAACATTGTACCTACAATGCATATATTATCTATTGAGAACTTAGAATTAAAAAAATTTGGTATAGTGTTATAAAATTTAAATGTGTGGTATATGTTAAAATAAATTAAATTATATAATTAAGTAATCTCTTTTGTTTTTGAAAAAAAATAATGCATAAAATGTATCTGCTCAGCTCAGAATCCCTTGAAAAAAAAGTTTAGTGCCAATGTGTCATTATACTATTATATAGTTAAGTACAGTATAGTGTAGGAATATTGCAAGAATTTGGATTTGTTTTTTAAATTAATGTATTATTTTGATTATTCTGTTTATTAAACACAAAAGAAATTCACTATATCAATTAATTATTTTATTATCATTGTAGCAAAATACAAACAAATCTAACAAATTTTATATACTTATACAATTAAAGCAATTATAATATTTAATATGCCTTATTATACCATTTATTTTGTAATTTGTTGTTAGTATATTGATAACCATTAGTTATAATTGATAAGCGGTAGTTAGGTTTTTAGATATTTTAAAGGCGAATAAAAAGGATTTTAGTATTTTTATGTTGGCAAAGTTGGTCGGGTAAAAAAAAGCAATATCTTATGCGGGAATTTTATTTTTCCAATGTTGGCTAAACTGATCTCCCGAATTTTGATTTTGATGATATCTGCTGTTATCAAAATCGGGAAATCTGTACCAGCTGCCCCACTCGAGCTGCTCGCCTGCTCGACGTCGACTCTTCGACCTTCGTCACTTCGACAGTAAAGGTGGTAGTTATGTCTTGTGCGTGTTGTGTGTATTTTGTACTACACTTGTAGCCCGTTTTTTGTAGACTTAATTAGTATAATACTATAATTACTAATTTCTGAACATGTGTTATTTCATGACGTTCACTGTGTTTTTTTTTACCAGTTTAAATAATAATGTTCATCGTATTTTCAATATGATAGTATTATAATATGAGTTTAAAGTTTTAATAACTAAGTTGACAATTTAATAGCTCCGTGGTACAATTTGTCGTGTAACAGTTTTCAACCATCATCAATTATGGTAAATTTTATTCATTAATCACTGACTTATCGCCATGCAGTTCTGAATCCGTGCTTACGTAAATCCAGTGAGTCTGGCAATTATTTCTTTTTGTGTTCGAACTATGCTGTTTTCTCCAACTTTTTTTTAAAAAAAACGACATCACGATGTTGTGTTTAATGTAATGAGTAATGACACACGAGTTGTTTTGTTTTTGTTTTGTTTTTCGCCTGATTAGGACACGTCGTAAAGGTTTCACATTATATGGACTGCGTTTTATTGTAATTTTATTTTTTTACTAGTATTACACTTGTCAATTTCTCGATTCAACTGGATGAAATTGACCTGTTATGGATTTACTTACGTAGAAGTCCGACTATAGTGTGGTATTTGGATATCCATTTTGATCGTGTTGTGGGTCTCTCGGTATTGCTTTTCTCGTCTACAATGATGCGTTGCAGGTAAGCAGTTATAACCTATTTTACCTATTAAATAGATTGTTGTCTATTGAGTCTAACAAATTAATTAATTTAAAAAATTAAAACTACCTACCAATTTTATTATAATCTTGAGTGAGCTCTATTATTATCAAGATTATTTATTATTTTTTAAAACAAGGTACCTAGTTGTAGTTACTTATAATATAATACCCATGTATTTTATTTTTTGGAACAAAATTACGTAATTGTGTAATTTAAATTTTTTAATGATTGTTTTACTCATATGGTTTTATGGAAATTGTATACATTTGCAGATATTTTTGGTATAAAAATTATGGATAGATAGGTAGGTATTATGGATGAAAATATGATTATTATAATGAATTTAGTTTTTTGATATTGACTTTAAAAAATTGGAACAAGATACATAATACAGTAAAAACTTTTTATGAAACTCGTTACAACGAAAAACTCTATAGGTATAGGCCGAGGTATAGGCTTATATTGTATGCTATTGTTTGTAGTTGGCTTGTAGAATCATTTGGAGTGTTAATTTGTTTGTAGTTGGCTTACAGAATCATTTTAAGTTTTAATTGTTTGCAATTAATTTGCCTCACAATTAATAGAAGGTTGTAATATATTTTGATTCTGATAAAACAACATTTTATTCTATACATCATATAAATCTGAGACAGTCATAGAACCTTCCCAATCAGTGTTTCTATCTTTAGTCATATAAAACTCTTGAAGAAGATCAGGTTCAATATATTTTTAAAAAATTTTAAGCTATAATAAATTAGTTGATTGTTGTGTAGATTTTCTAGTTGGACATTCTTTTAAAGAACACTTTGTATAAGCTACATTATCTGCATTCCATGGGAAAAGTCCACACACTCGAAATCCAGACTTAATGGAGTTAATTAAGTTGCTATTATTTAAAATTGTGTGCAATACTGTAGGAACATCTTGTTTGCATATTTCTTTACCATCATTATCAACTCTCCATTGACGAACTGTAGATTTACACTTAGCTTTTAATGGAGCAAAAACTGAAATGTCAAGTGGTTGCAGGATGTGTGTGGTAGGTATTTGGAAATAAACATACCAAAATTATTTGGTTTTCTTTGCAGAACTTACCTAAATGCAAGAAAACAATCACAGGAAGTTTAATTTTACTACTCACCAAATATGGATGAAATACATTACTAACATATTCATAAAATGCTTCACCTGTCATCCATCCAGACTCCAGAGTCAGTTTTTCCAAGTCCCCAGTAGCTAGGAGCAGATCAAGCTATATCTTGGTTCATACATTTATACTTATACACTGTCAAAGGGAGGCAGGCATGCCAACTCATTTTTTACAAACTCCTTAATGTGGGTATTAAATTTTCCCTATTTTATCCATGATAAGTAATTGAAAAATTAGATGGGGGGCTCTGCCCCCCACACCCCCCTACTCACCAACAAAATAGATTACAATAATTATATTATTCATAATAATATATTATTTCATTTATTTCATTCAATAATTCACCAAAATAATAACAGTTACCAAATAGGTAGGTAAAATAATTTTTAAACCTTATTTTTTTTTTTACATATATTTAATGAACAAATAAACAGACAGTTTTCTTTTTTAATAAGACAATACATAATAAATAATTATAATTAATCTGTTTGCAAAATAATTATAGTTAACAAGTATATAATATAGCAATAATAACTATTGCTAAATGTTTTTTTAACAATATTTAGTGCACTGCACAGATAAAAAGAAAGTTTTGCTTTTTTCATAGGTATATAATATAATATAATAATAACTGTTGCTAAATGCTTTTTTAACAATATTTAATGAACAAATAAAAATAAGGTTTTCTTATCCTCATGGTATAAAACGATAAAAATAAATAATAATAATAATAATAGGTAGTTAACAAGTACATATAATAATAACAACTGTAAGAATGCTTTTTTAACAATATTTAGTGAATAGATAAAAAGAAAGTTTGTCTTTTTTTCATAAAACAATACAAAATAAATAATAATAGGTAGTTAACAAGTATAAAATATAATAATAACAACTGTTGCTAAATGCTTTTTTAACAATATTTAATGAACAAATAAAAATAAGGTTTGTCTTATCCTTATGGTATAAAACGATACAAAATAAATAATAACAAGTCTTTAGTAAAATAATATTGAGGAACATGACAGATAAATAGTAGTAATAATTATAATTATTTAAAATTATACATACTTTTATTAAAGAGATCAATATAATCTTTATCATATTTCATTGAATAACAATTTGTATCTTTAATAGCTCTTTTACTATGTAGTAAACCAATTAAATTCGATGTATTTAGGCGATTACGTTCTTTAGTTTTTATCATATTTATCATGGAAAAGATTCTTTCCACACAAGCAGTTGAGTGAGGTAGTGTCATGATGTTTTTTACTAAAATAGTCAATAAGGGAAACATAACTGAGTCGTTCCCTTTTTTTAGAGACATTATTTTAGACCAATATTCATTTACATTAGAATTAATAACTTTCTCTTCTAAGTCCATGATAATTAACTTCCTCCACTCCCTGTCAACATCATCTAAATCTAAATTTTTAAACAATATTGGTAGTTGAGAAGCCATCGGTCCTAAAGTTGTTATTTTACCACCATGAATTATTTTAGGGTCAATCATTTTGAAATGTTGTAATACTTGCATTGATCGAAAAGGAAATCTTAAATTAATTTGCTTTGCAGCTTCAACATAAAAATTTAAGCATCGTGTCTTCAATTCGATTACATCAGTTGATTTAATTTTATTTTCGGCTAACAGTGTTGATAAAGTTGCTGACACTTTACCACCAATATATATATCATCATTTGATAAATACAACTGAGGATTTCTATAATTGATTTCATGGCAACATTTATTTTGAATATGTATCCTTTTTATAAAACAACTTAATATCTCTTTATAAATGGAAGAAATTCTGTCATACACCACATGAATTTTGATATCTTCAGATTGCATTTCCAAATTCAAATCAATAAAAAAAGGCAAAACAAAAGATAGAAATTGTAAATAAACAAAGGTCATTGGAGCTGTAATGGTATTCAATATTGTTTCTGCGTTTGCAATTTTGTCTTCCAGAGCAGCCTGAGTAAAATATAATTTTAAGGCAAGAAATTGTAATATTAGCCTTTCAACAACTGACAACAGAGATAACCATCTGGTTTGTGACGGATGAAGCATTTTATGTGGTTTTAATTCCAAATATATTTGAAACTCTTTAAAAATGCTCAACCTTTTTGGACTGTTGTTGATGTAATTGTGTACATCCCTAGCAAAGTCTTCAACATATCTGGGTAACATCAAACATGCATAAGATGCACAAAGATGGAACGAATGGCATATACACGTCATCACAAATAGATTGGGAACATCATTGGTTAATTTAGTCTTCAAAGAGTTGTTAACACCTACCATATTGTTTGCTCCATCACTAGCATAACCGATCATATTATCTTTGTACGGGATATTGTTTTCCACAAAAAAATGTATAACATGCTGGTACAACGATTCTGCAGTAGCACTTTGTATTTCGATTAAAGTGACAAATTCATCTTTAACCGAAAAATGATTCCCAGTATTTTTTACTAAACGAACAACAACTGCTAAATGCTTAAGTGTTGATCGATCTGTACTTTCATCAAGCAATATTGAGAATTTGTTTACTCTGAGATCATCAATTATTCGAGACTTACTTAGGGCACCAATAACATTCGTAACTAAAGATGTCGCCTTGGTTCTCCCACATTTAAGTTCCTTGGCTATTTTTGAATCTGGACATGCTGCTTGTACCAATTTTGGTAGATGTTCCATTATTGTGAACGGGATGTTGTGTTCCGCAACAAACCCAGCCATTAAAAGTTCACAATGTTTTACCTATAATAAAGTACACTGTACTTAGTATAATATAAATGATAGTTATTTATTATTATAACAACATAAATGAAATAAAAAATTTACCGATTCGTTCAATTTTTTACTGGTTGCAATTGAAGGTAATGTTAGTAGGGTTTGTTGTTTATTACATGTTGACATTGAACGCTCATGTTTCTTGGTTACAGCATGTTTTTGTATCTCTGATTTTCCTGCGACACCATCAATATTGCACGGAGTGCAGTGAAAACTATATATACCTTTAGATTAAATTGAAAATATAATATTAATATAAGGTTTACTAGTTAAATAATTTATTACATACCTACTGTTTTTAGACTTAGTGAGCCATCCTTTAAATTTTTGTTCTCATTCCCATTCAGGGCAATATTTTTGACGATAGTAAGGAGATGTTAGTTTTTTTTTTGGAGGAGTCCTATGTACATCTTCGTCGTCCGACATTTTAGAACAATAAAATAAAATAAATAAACAAAATAAATTATAATATGGCAATTAACAATTTTTTTTTATAGGTTAGTACAAAGTACTTGAAAGTACAATATATTTTATATTATCACAGAAGAATTATAAATTATAATATAGTATATACAATTATAATTTCAAATACTTGATAACCATATTAACCGTAAACCATAAACGTAATCATTGGAGGTAAAATAAATCTTATCAATAACGATATTATCAACGTGATCCATACGACAAGTTGTTAGTTGTTTCAGCCTCCAAAACATTATATCATGGTAGTTTTTTTTTCGTCAAATACACTTGCAGAAATCAATTAGACACATTTTTGTATGATGATATACGAAAATCCCTAGATTTAATCGATTTTTAAATAAATTTCCCGTGTCCCTAAATGTTACAAGAATTCCCTAGAAATAGGGAATATTCCCTGTGGTTGGCATGCCTGAAGGGAGGGGCTATTACATCAGCAGCACTTACAGTTATCAATGTTGTTATATTTTCTTTATCTGATTTGGCATAGGATTTGGCTGGAGTACCATACACATCAATGCCCCAACGAAGAGTGTCGTAACCACGGCTTAAGATAGAATGGTTGCACATCGGGCTATACTACGCAATATTAGAAGGTGGTATACGAGAGTTCTTATCTAACAAACGAAAAAGTGAACTACTACTAACGCTCTTGGTGGTTGTTAATTGGTACTACAGTATTAAAATATTCCCATTTCCCGCCATAATATTAAATTATTGCATTTTCAATAATAAATATAATATAATTGAGTTAATAAGTAACTCAATTATTATAATCACGATTCACTGATCTCATACTCTATCTATATAATAATTAAATGACAATGTTATGTTTATGTATTATCTTTTAAACGAAATCTCATCACTGTAGTCTGTGTTTGATAATTGGTTTTGTGAATATTCAATTACGTTTATTGCCTTTTTGGTCATTATGCCTAATTATTGTGCAATTCACGAGTCACATTGTGCGTCCAAAACTCTTTTTGGCGTTCCTAAAGAGGACGAAATAAAAAAACATTAGGAGGATGCTCTAGGTATTAAATTTAAAAAAAGTTTTAGAGTGTGCGCCTCACATTTTAAAGAATGGGATATTATTAGCACATGGGAGTCTGGTGAAGGACTTAATAAGTACACCATAAGTTTACTTCTTTATTGAGCTACATACAATAAGAATTTGTTGTATTATGAATGATATGATATTATTCAATACACTATGTACCTATGTGTTAAAATATGTTGTAGTCTGTAGGTATTATTTTAATTTATAGATATGCTTAAAAAAATACAAATTAAGAAAGGGAGCAATTCCATTAAAATTGTGTGAACCAGAAACTTCAGAACCCGCAGTGGACCCAGTGGATATTGGAGTAAATAGCAATTAAAATTTGCTGATAGATATTATATCTTTTACTAATAGTATAGAGGCTATTACACACATTGCTATTTACGAAATAGTAAATTTTAAATTAGTGTTTATTTGTTTTGGGATATAAAGTTTTATTACATATGTGAAGCCACTATAAGCACCTTATTATTATTGATGAAATAATTTTTCATTTTATAATTTGATGAGTTTGAAACTTTAAAGGATTATCGGATTATCCATAAAATTTGTAAATTACTAATTAGTACTTTTTGAATACCACAATATAAAATAAGAATAGAATTTTGATGATGTATATGTAAGCAACTAGATAGCGGTGTAACGTAACTTTTAACAGATTTCTGATAAGAACAATTGGTGATCACAAAATAATGACTCGTTGTGCAACCATTCTATCTTAAGCCGTGGTCGTAACTCACTTTTACGAAATGTTCAGGAAATACAATATAAACATTCAAAAATAAAATCTTCTTCTGGTTTTCAAAAATTGTAAATTTAATAATTATTTTTGAAATCTTTCAGGTTCTTTCTTAAAATCCACTTATTCTATTTCCAGATAATTCTTTTTGTTGACCATAAAAAATAGGTTTAAAAAAAAATATGATAGTTATCTGAAAAAAAACTGAACTCTTCACTACCACTTTCCATCATAATTTTAATAAACTTCAATAATCATGTTGATATTTCATTTGAATCTCTATTAGCATCTGTTTCAGTCCACATAAAACAATACCCTTGTTTTTGCCCAATGTCATAAATGGTAAAATTATAGCTGGCAAACTTTCACTTGTAGTAGAAACTACTAACTTCACTTTGCGGTGAAGTTAACACTTTCTGTAAATCAAATACAGCTACACAAAATTTGGGATCAATTTCAGCTCTTTCTTTATCTGCTTTTTTAATGTTTCTTGCTAATGTCTTGTTCAAAATATGGTCTTCATAAGAAATTTGTAGATTATTTTTTTCTTCATCTCTGGCTAGTAGTTTTTACTGTACACACATCACAAAGATCTTTCTTCTGCTTCAAAAAGACAGATTAAAATCATTATTAAAAACATCATTATACTGCCTAAAAGTGGCATTTATTGCAGTAGAATTAGTAGGTTTTTCTTTCATCCATTCTGTGTACAATCTTTACATTTTTGAAACAGATAGACCAGTTTCAAGATATTCCCTTTTTGAATCTTGTCCGAGGGGCAAACCAGTATTGAAAATTATGTACACCAGATTACTGATTATCAAGATTATCATGATTATTTAAGATTACCTAAGATTATCATATGATTATCAAGATTATCATAGATTATCATAGATTATCAAGATTATCATAAGATTATCCAGATTATCAGAAATTAACATTTTAAAAAATAAGCGAGGAAATAAGGTTACTTTGAAAATGTTAACTAGGTACTATAATTCAGGGGTGTGTCCAAGGAGGGTTTTTGGGTCTGGACCCCCTCCCTGTTTACAAAGAGAATTTTAATTCTTAAGTTTGAATGAATACTTTTAAACTTATTAAAAAAAATTTGGACCCCCCTTGAAAAATTCCTTTGTATTCACAGGGAACAAATTAAATGCCTATAGCATTTGTAAGGTAGAAGTTTGAAAACCTTGGTAATCATCATGAAAAGAAAAACAATTTTTATTACTAATTAATTATAATAAACAACATTTTAATTAACAATACATTAATTATAATCGAGATTATAATTTATATATGGCTTAGATAAAAAGAAAACAAACATTATAATATCATTTATATTTACCTACCATAACAAGAATAATAAATATGAGTATGAATTGAGTAATAATAGCGAGTACTTAACAAATCTATCTTAAAATACTTAGTATTTTATAGTACCTTTAAAACAGTCTTATGTTTTAATTATAATAAACATTTTTTTAAATAAAAATATATTCATTATGATAATTTTGGTATGATTTAAATAAAAAAAAAACAAACATAACATTATTTATATGGTTTAAATAAGAAGAAAACAAACATAACATAATTTATTTGTACCTATCATGACTGGAATAAAAAATATGAGTAGGTATTGAGTAATAATATTGAGTACTTAACAAATTTATCTTAAAATACTTAGTCTTTTATAGTACCTTTAAAAACAGTCTTATGTTTTAATTATAGTAAATATTTTTTTATAACAATATATTCATTATGGTAATTATGGTATGATTTAAATAAAAAAATAACAAACATAATATCATTTATATGATTCAAATAAAAAGAAAACAAACATAATATTATTTATATGATTTAAATAAGAAGAAAACAAACATAACATAATTTATATGTACCTACCATAACAGGAATAAAAAATATGAGTAGGTATTGAGTAATATATTGAGTACTTAACAAATTTATCTTAAAATACTTAGGGCCGTATTTATAATCAATTCCCAAGTCTATTCTTATCTTTTACTTTTAAAAGTAATGCTTAATCATAAGTATTCATAAACAGGCTTAAGTCATACTTTTAAAAGTTATAAGCAAAAGTAATTCTTATTCTTATTTTGATAACCAAAGTCATGGTCACACATGGTTATTGATTGTTATCACTCATTATCACTGTTATCACTCACGAATTGTATATTATTATACGATATTCGTTTTTATGTAAATACATTTTCAAAAAAATATCATTTTTTTAAATACGACTAGTCAAAATGGGTAAAGGACTTGCCTATTCAGCATCCGAAAAATCTTTAATTATTGAATTGATACAATTAAATAAAGTGGTGGAAAATAAGAAAACCGATGCATTTAGCATTCACGATAAAAACAAAGCATGGGAAAGTATACCAAAACTTTCAATGCGAGTGGTGATCATCCAAAAGTGAGTTGAATTTTAAATATTATATTTTATGTTTAATCATTGTTTAACGTTTTTAGTATTCTGAAGTAGAAGACGTGTATTAGATAGGGACTATACCTATTTTGATTATCAAAAATAATATTTAGACAACTTGCTAAGTTCCTATTGATGGTATTATATAATTGTTGTATCTACTTCTAAGATTAATTTATTACCAATTATTTATATAATATAATATGGTAAACCATGGTAGTTTTCTATTAGTGATACGAACAATTTGTTAAAATTAATTTCACACCCCATCATTATTTTAAAACAATTATATTATTAATTTATTTGATTTTAACAATTTATTATTTATTTATAATTTTTTTGGAATCAATCTTGCAAACTGCATATACAAATAATACATTATTTTAGGAACTTCCAACATTTTTGTTACATTTTATATGTTAGTAGTCTACTATAATAAAATTAGCATATTTTCAATTTTTTTACTATTTACTAATTTTATAGAGAATATTAAAAAAAATATTGTTTTATTAATACCTAGGTAGGTTATCATTTAATTTTTATTTATTATAATAAATTTACTCACATGATAATAAATTACCCTTTGGAATATTTTTATTTTAACTTAGGCTTTAGGCATAAATAAAAATAAAATAAATGACCTCCATATGACCATATAATATGGTGATTTCTATTGAAAATTATTTCACTTACCTGAATCTGTTAAAAAATTCTTTATCGTCATAAAAATCAATTGGATTTTGTATGTCTCTAATATATCGTTTAGGAACACGTTCATTATTTTCTTCAGCACGTTTGTAAAAATTAACTAATTCTACAAAGTGTATTATATCCATATTTTCAATTTTTATAAAACTAATCAATGTGATATGGTCAAAAACAAAAAAAATCATGAACGTACCTCGTATACAATATCATTATTATTAAAAGAATTTCTTAAGCATGGTCAAGACCAGTCTTTTTAAAATCTTCTGAATAAGTCATACTTTTCATTTTCTTAAGCTCGAGTACTATTTATGAATCTCATTTAAGTCATAAGCATGACTTAAGCAATACTTATTCTTAAGAATCGATTATAAATACGGCCCTTAGTTACCTAACTTAGTTTGTAAAAAATCTAGAATTTAATTATAAGTGCTACTTTTCATTTACATCAACACTCCCAGGAAATTCATAAATAAATTTTCTATTGCACTGTATAAGTTTTGGTTCTGGTAGAATAGCTAAAATCATATCAATGGTAACACTTGATAAGTCATTCTCTTTTATAGAAAATTGGGTTTTTTGATAATTTTCTTTTTGTAAACCCTGTACACTGATACATCTATTTTGATTTTCATCCATATGGCTTACACAACATATGTATGTAAATTTGGTTTTTTTTCTATTACCACCAATAAATTGTACTAATAGAAAGTCACCAGTTTTGATATCTGTAAATACTGGCTTCCTATATTGAACTTCAGTGACATCATTTAAAACATTGTCCAATAATATGTCATCATCTTCATTGTCATCACACAGTTTTAGTAAATCATTTTCAACATCAGAGTTTTCATCCGATGGCAAAAGTAAATTAGGTGATTTTGAAGATTTATGTATATTTAAATCATGTTTTTTTTGTTTTTTAACTTTCTTATGTTCTAAATTATACTGTTGCTTCGATTTTATACTTCTTTTACTAAGTTTTACTGGTGGATTTTGTTCGGTGACATTCAGAAAACGACGAAGACGATCGTTGCTCACTCTATGGATTTTATTATCAAGCAACCAACATAAACTTGACTTTTTTATTATCATTTGTTTTTTATTATTTAATGTAATACGTGTAAATTCAGTATCTGAGTTTTGATCATCTGTTTGAGTAACAGTTATAGTATTTAAAAACTGTTCGCAATCAGAATAATCTTTTAAATTTAAAATATCACCAAAATGTCAAAACTTGGATATTTCACATAAATCTTTACAAGTGTCTTCTGATATTATGTCAACTGTTGAAGAGTTATTTAAATTTATGTTGGTTGTTGGTGTGATATTATGGTGGTCATCTTGACATTCATTGTCATATTCATCGCCTTGTATAGATGATTGATTATTCGCGATTGAAAGCGGAACAGGCGCTGCCTAGTGGAAGTCATCAGAACTATTGTAACGGGGAAGATGTATAGTGGTCCGCACACGCGAAGTACGAATTAATACGTTATTATTTATTTATTGTAATTCATTTTAATATTTTATGAATATATTATAATTATATTATTATTTTGTATGATGGATGATCATACTTATTACCTTAATAGTAGTCTAAAAATACAAATTAATAAAACCCATAAGGCTTGTTCTGTTCCACAGTGTTCAAATAGGTAGGTAATTGATACAATTATTTACATTTATTTTGGTGTAATTCAAAAACGAATAACTGTAGATACATGAAAATTTAACTGAATCTTTACATGTTCATTTTCTACACACCATACAATTTTTAAAACATTTTCACTCGTTATGAGTTGTTTTATGGATATTTCAGTTTTCATTTTTTTTTTTTTAGTTGTCAATTATTTTGTAGTTAAAAATGTATTAAATGTTGAACTTTTATGGCTAAAGATTGAACATTTTAAAACAAGGTTCTAAGTAATTAGGTTATAATAATATACTATAAATTACTTTATAATTTATACACAATATTGCAAATATACTTAGTAAATATCATAGGTAGGCTGACTGACTGACCGTCTTCGCTCAGAATTGTTTTTCTTATACAATGATATTATATTATTGAATTAAAATTTAACACAATACATTACAGTGCCTCACCTGTAACCTACTGTACAGCAGAGCAACACCGAATTTCATTTACCGAATTAAACATTTTAATAAAATATATTTAAATGTAAAACTTAAATATAATTAATATTATAATTTATAATATTGGACACTGGACACTATAGTTAGGTATGCTGTATAATATAATTTATATTATAAAAAAAACAGTAAGAAAAAAAGTGGAAAGTAAACTAGAAACACTGTCTAAACAGCATGGGCCTTGGCCGTTAAGCGACCATGTTCCCCGTTAGCCTTATCATTAGTATCGACTAGGGCGCTACCTATATTAGCTTTCAATCGCGAATTATCTATGTTAGCATCTTTATGTCTAGTCAAAAATTGAGGCTCTTCAAAGGATTCCGTAAACAATGGTATACCTAAAAATTAAAATTATAACACATTATACACATTTTATCTAAATTTTTATTATTTTTTTGTTACCTAAAATGTTGGCCATTTCCTTTACATCACTAAGGGATGAAGTACATATATTGTCAATTACAGAATCACTCATTGTTTCATAAGTGGCAGTCTCAGTTACAGTTGAATGAAATTTGGAAGCATTAATGAAATGTCTACTATGTTTATTGAACCGAGGAAAATTGAAGTTGTTCTGGTGATTCGATGAGCTGTCTTGATCAGATAGATTTTTGTTTTGAACTTCCACTTCATTTTCATGCAAATCATTCTGAACTGAATTTAATAACTCTATTCTGGTTAACCGGTTTAATATGCATTTGTTGCAAAAAGTGTTGTGATATTTTCTTTATCAGAATTAACCTGTTCATCATAAATATTTGAACCACGTTGCCCTAGTATAAGGTCTCCTTTTGGTGCCAAGTAAAAACATGTCTCATCCATGTTGAAAACTCTCTCTGGACATTTCAACACATTAACATGTTCTTCTAATAAATCATAGACTTCAGCAAACCATTTCCGAATCTTCTCCTCTGTAACTGAACCCCTTGCTCTATTCACATATTCAGCATGTTTTTGTGACAAACATTTATTACGGTTCATGAAGCTATAAAACCACTTTTTACCTGGACGGTTTTTTGTAAAAGGTGTCTTCAAATTGGCTTCATCAACTATTTTTTTCACAGAATTTAAAACACCATCTCGATTTATTGGAAATCCCATTTTGGCACATGTAAGAATCCAATCTACTGATGCTTTTTATGTATCACTACCAAGTATAGATGATACTCCACCATGCCCAATTGATTCTGTCGGTGACTTACCTTCAATTTTATTTCTCAATGTAGTACGAGGTACCCTAAATGTCTTACTTGCTTCAGATTTACTCATCCCTAATACAACAAATTATGTTAGAACTTTAAACAGTCAAATTATACTTTACTATTTACTATTTACCTTAATTGATTGCATCTAAAGCTTGCCTTAACCTTTGATGGTGAGTATAAACATCTTTTTGGAGTTTTAAATTTATTTTGAATTGTTGTGGGAGACATCTTCCTAAGGTATAAAATACAACACTAATTAGTACATTTATAAAATAATTCATATTAGACCCATGCAATTAAGTTAAATTGAAAATTTTTAAAAGTGGCCATTAAAGGAACTACATGAGACTCCATGTATGGCCATCGCTTGTCCATAGATAGATTTTTCAACGAAAAGGAGTTCCTTTTATGGCCAACTATAAAAATGTAGTGTAAAATAAATTATACTTAGAAACAATGGTATAGTAATAATTTGATTAATTTTACATACCTGATGGTTCATTGACAGCAATGAAATGTAATTTTATCCTTAAGAAAAAAATTTGAAAAGATTTACATTTCCTTAACAGTTTAAATAAGAAATATGAAAAATTATGAGATAAACATTTTGTAACAGTGATAAAAAAATAAAATCGAGGGAAAATGCTCCGATGCATATGTATTAGGAATCAGTGTATCCAACATAATATTAAATTACAATAATATCATGTTATGGTCTAAAATTATGCTAATAAATAATATATCAATTTTAAGTGGCCATAGCTGGTGTACTGGCTATAGATGGTGCCATGACCCTACTACTTTAACATGTTGGGCAATTAAATCCCATTGCCTAGTATAGTCACCTAATTCCCAATATGCATCAAATATTGCTTTACGATCAATATAGTTTAGTTTTTCATAACATTTACTACGGCACTTTAGTATGCATGGTGGTCCCATTTTCTTTTCCTTTATTAGTTTATTTTTTCGGTTCACATGCTCTTTCCCTTTGTTTAGGAGAACTTTTGACTTAACATCTATCCAATCACCATTGTTTTTTGAGCGTTTTCTTTTTAATACTTTTTCTGATGATGGTACTGTCACTTTTCTTTTGCGTTTCATTATAGGTGTAGTATTTTCCTAAATAAAATGTAATTAAATTAGTTTAAATTAAACAGTGGTACCTAATTATATTTAAAATGTTATACATATTATTTTTAATATTATAATTAATAATATTATGATTTATGATCAATTAATACAAATTTAAATAAGTGATATTTAAATAATTAGCACGTCAAGCTTAAGTGCAGTTGACAATATTCATAATAATTAAAAACAACTTAATTATTTTTTTTATAATATTAAGTTATAATTTAATTTATTTTTACAATTTTAACAATTACTTTACAATTACTTACAAGAGTTACATTTTCAACATCAGACAAAATGCTTGCATTATTGTTTTGTAGATCTACAGGTATATATTCAGGATCTTTGTCACTATAGACGTATATCCGTCTTAGTTGGCCGTGTATCATTTGCGCATCGTCTGCTTACCTGTACCAAATTATCGTACGTCAAATGCGCATCAATATTCTAAACAATAGAAGGGTATAACGAACTGTGTTAGGTACATGATGTATAATATTATATAGATGATAAATAATTTAAGATTTTTAAAATTAAAACATAATTTATAACCATTAACATTTTTTTGTTCAAATTTTGGCAAAATTCATCAAAAACTCGAAAATGTAAGTTACAAAATTACATTTTTACTTAGTATATTGTACATCATCTGATTCATATATGCAATATTACGTGAGCAAATTTAGAAATGAGCAAAGTTTAAGACCAAAGTCAGAAAAAATTGCATTTGGGGTACACATTTTTTTTTTTCATTTCTATTGTTGAATAATTTTGATATGCAAAATGATGTAGGACCTTTTAAAAGGTCAATGCGCAAACGATGTTAACCCAAAAACCGAACGATGCGCAAATGTCTTATAAAAAAGGTTTAAATTAACAATAGTGATGCGCAAATGATAACCAGCGTCTTAGTTACGGAATTTTAAAAACCGGAAACAACCAAACAACACAATGGGCTTTACAAAACACTATATCAGCTCTGTCTCTTTTTGTGTGATAATAATGATATGATTTATTTAAGTGATAATGCATGCCACTCTCTCCTAAAGACCGTGTTCAAGGCCACAGTCACCAGATTTTGCCATTACACACAGTGTCTATACCCTGATAATAGAAGGTATTTTCTCGTGCACAATATTCATTATACCCGTGGTAACTGGTAGGTAACCCTAAATGGTAAGTTATGGTCATCCATCTTTTTCATCATAGATACTAATTATACCATGATAAAATATTTTATCATGGATAATACTATACTACTATCTAACTTTGAAATAAAAGATATATATATATTTATATGTTGTTGGTATTCTCATATAAAAAGTTACGAGGATAGGTTAAGTTAGGTACCTCGTACAAATGGTCCAAATTCTCGTATGAGTACGAGCAGCATTTTTTTTCTAGCATTCTTATTAAATCATTTCAATTTTTATGGTGCATATTATGAACAGATAGAATAATAAGTACCTACTAAAATTATTTCATTTAAATTTATCTATTCAAAAATTAATGAATTAAAAAATGGCAATTTTTATACATATTATACTAAATTCTAGTTCAAAGATACTTATTATCGATTTATTATTTAACTATAATTTTATAATTATAATTATTTATTAAATTAAATTAATTGTATTTTAGGAAGTGCAGAAAACCCTGAAAATAGTACCAAATGTGTGGATAACATTATAAATGAAGATATGAAGATACCTAAATCTAAAAAGTTGACAAATTTCCAGAGCAGTGAGTATTACTTAAATATTTAATACATTTTTCAAACAAAAGTATTTTTTTCTAGCATTCTTATTAAATCATTTTAATTTTTATGGTGCATATTATGAACAGATAGAATAATAAGTACTTACTAAAATTATTTCATTTAAATTTATCTACTCAAAAATTAATGAATTAAGTATTTGTATGAATTGACCATTATTATCTTTTATTTTTAAATGATTAATATAATCTATAAATGTTGTACACATTTGTTAATTTCTTGAAAATGTTCTTTACAAATTGCTTTTTTAGCTCCAAAACATTTTCCACTTCTAGAGTTTAATATGTCAAAGGATTTATTAAACATTTCTATAAACAGAACCGTAGCGTCTACTCCTGAAAACTCTTTCAAATTCAGGTGATCTTTACAGAATGTTAGGGCATAAGCCACAGATTGGCTAAGAGGCTGGGTAGCAAGCTTAACCTTCATTTTATGTTTGAAGAAAAGTATTATGTTGTTTTCTGATTTTATTGTACAGTTTTAATATATTTACCTGTATCAGTGTAGGGTAAGATGGGGTAAGATGACGATGTTAAGCTCCTACGATTTTTCCTGGCCACTGTAATTACATTTAAGAACTGAAATCTGTATGAGAATTTCTTTCACATCTTGCTTATTATTTAAAATTGTTTTCAATTGACTCTTTCATCTTTAAATTGACGAAATACGGGTTTCCCTAGAAAATGTAATTTTCGTCATCTTACCCCATGGCTGGGGTAAGATGACGTATGGTATGGTGTAAGATGACGAACAAAAACTGGGATTTCAAAACATAATAAAAACCTTTATTAACGAGTAACTTAAATACAGAACTTCACTAGTACGCTCGTATTTTCGTGGCATATTGTTGCTTGAACCACCTATCACCTGGACCCGAAAAAAAATGAATTGTAGAACATATGTATATATTTACTTATAATTAAAGACCAAATTTATATGCATTTTAAATTGTAAAATATGCTTGCAAACATGCACTAAAAAAGGTCAAAATATGCAAGAAAAAAATGCATAACATGCGCAAAATAAAGGTTCAATTTTATATTAATTTTGTAGTGATAATTATTTATTAAATTTATTAAAATGTTCATAAATAAAAATTAAGATGCATAATTTATTAATATAGCAGATTACAATACAAAAATTTAATTTGTTAAATTGTAATTTAATTTTGAATCATTGATGCATTGCAAAAAAAATATTTTATTAAAATTAAATAGTAGATGATACATTAGTGATATAAATAGGACCTATAATCTGTATTTTTTATTTAAATATTCAAAAATATGCAGTATAAAATTTTGATATTTAATTAATCAAGTAATGATTTGTGGACACTTATTTACTGCATCTATATGATGTTGTAGATTACAACATGCATTTTATGCAAAATCTGGTCTTTACTTATAATGTATAAATAACTTTTTAATTAAATACTTCTAAGAATATTAGATTAATTTAATTTAATTTATTAGACGATAATATTATGCAATACATATATAATATATAAGTAACATAACAGATGTATTTTTAGACCAATCATAAAACCAAATATACCATTCAATTAGTATTGCAATCACAAATACCCCAAAGATAAAATCAATCGACTGTGGCATAGAATATCTTAAAATAAAATAAACAAATATTCAAAAAAGCATGTGGGGTAGATGACGAATTTAAAATTACTCGTCATCTTTCCCCGCTGAAAATTCGTCAACTTTCCCCGCCTGCTGTTTTTATGGAAACAATGTTTATCATTAACCAGAACTATTTTTAAAGAGATGGTTCTCGTATGAATAGGTAAGTATTATGTAGTACATTTCGAATATTATAGTAAAGAAATTAAAAAACTTACCATACAAAGTTTATTCGCTGCGTTTTCAAGCACAAAAATTACAATCAAATACGCTGTGCATTAACTTCTTATCACATCTTTCTTCAAAATTGACGCAAGCTTGTTTATCATAGTGACTAACATTATCAATCACCAGGGAGCTATTCATAGAGTAATATAGAGGTGGCGTTTATTCTAAAAAGTGTATCCAAAAACGTAGACTCAAATTACAGTATAACCATTTCATACGGACTAAAATATTGTACAGATTCAAACAGTATAGGCAATCTATTCAATTATAATTTACTTACTGAACCAGAATAATTATCGCCATAATTCAAAAATCAGTTTTCTCATAATGACATTACTTATTTCTTTATATATTATATTATATTATATACTAGCTGACCGTACATAAGATAGGACAGCAAATTAAATAAACATGCACCATCTCTTTTAATATGTACAACAATGTGAGGTACCATTTCACCGCTCACATTTAAAAACTCTAATGTCATATTAAAAGTTTTTAATAAATTCAGTTTATGCCAATTTATATCAACTCACGCGGTTTACCTCACGAAAATAACAAACCGAATAATATGTAATTTTATTTTAACAATAATAATAAAGTTATAAATGTAACACATAAATCAGGTTGTTATAGCAACCATTTAGCTAGGCATTTTAAACAAATTTAAATACACTTTTATTTGATTTAATTTAACAAACTTAAACTGCAATTGAAATATCAAATAAGTCACAAATCACAAATATGAAATAAGTAATAACATTAATAACAATTTAACAATACGAAATTCGAATTTTATTATATTCACTATCAACATAACAGCTAATGGTTATCACTTTTTGATGTAGTTTTCAGCGCAACCTAGTGAGAAAATATCGAGTTACTAGACACATTTTATTTAGTATTGGCTTCAATTCGGTTAACAGTCGTCATAGGGGACGCCACCTCTATATTACTCTATGGAGCTATTATACGTGCTGCGATGTGCTGCTATCTATGATAAATAATGATAAATACTGAATTCGTCATCTTTCCCCATTCGTCATCTTGCCCCGCCTTACCCTACATTAGATCAATTTTGTCTCCATAGAATTTCTTCATTATATTATAGTGATAGTCATACATTAAAGTTTTCGATATGTACACTGTAAATCCTGTAAATAATAAATGTATGATAAAAGTGTATATTATAAAAATATATTTACCGATATTGATGGGTGTATCAAATTTGATCATTTTGTTCTCTAGAGCGACAGCATTAAGGTTCTCATTGTAATTTGTGCAGTGTTTACATGTAGACTTATTTATTAGTTTCTGTAACCTCCTTTCGCACGATACCAATTCCATTTTCATCTCCTTCCTCTTCGATTGCATAGTCTTCCCTGTAAAAATAAAATATCATTAAAAATGTTTGTATATAATAAAATAAAGTGACATACCAAATAAAGCTTTATTCATTAGTTTAAGAAAGTTTTTCTCAAAATCATTCTTCGCCTTCTTCCTCAATTCAGTATTAATTTTAATTTAACCCTCGCGGGATGCTGTTCTGAGGCAGGAAAGGCAGATCGTTATGCTTATCATGCAAATGTCGTGGGTATGTCATGTCCACCTCATATACACGTCCTATGGGAGAGGTGTCGTTTAAGTCGTCCAATCCATTCAATGTAGGTTCAACCCAGTTGAAAAGTTCACAAAAACTCACAGTCCTGATATGTATGATTTCTCCTTAGTCTCGTCATATTCCGAGGTCTTCACGTTATTAGCCTTCTCATACCTCTTACTCGCCTGCACCAAACCACCGCGTATACCTAATAAAAATAAAAAAAGATTATTATATACACATTTTAAAAATGAAAATAATATACTGACCATTCTCATACATTAATAACATGTCGTAATTGCTCAGCAGCTCCAAATTTTGCCTCGTAAACTTTAACATCGCGTCGAAACTAAGTCCTGGGGCGGTGTATAATAGTGGACAGCGTCCAGGTTGTACGCCCTCATACACACGTCACGAAAGTTTTCGAAAACGTCTGCCAACCATAGCACATCGATCTTCAAATACAAGTCACTGTATTCGCCTATAGTTGTACAATCGAAGTGGTCCCAGACCTCCTTCGCGTGTTCAAATTCCTCCTCTTTAATTCCGGTCTCCGTCAACGTGTTGTAAAAACTCCTCTTGCTAGGTAACCTCGTTTCCTCCAACCTGCTCCAGCTATCGATGTACTCATACGGATATACGCCCTGACGTGTCACGAGCGGAATATCATTCGTGGCGAACACTTTGGCGGTTTCTCTGAAGTTCTCCAGACCCGGTGTTATAAGATTTTTGGCCAGAGTTGTCAGTCCTGAAGCCATGAATCTGAATGTGTCAATAAACCGCATGCTAAATGCATTTGATACGTATTTAGAGAAAGATATACATTTCCCCTCACTGTTCGGAATAACGTTAAAAGCTTGGGTGTCGTGACTCAGTTCCGTCACTATCAGATGCGCGTCATAGTTGAACAAGTTGTGGTAAAATAGAGGTACGAAGTTCGGTGTTTGAAGTTTCAGATTGCAGGTGTTACATAGTGTTTGTCTAAATTTCTCCGATAAATGACAGTGATCTGCCACTTTATGGTTTTGGATAGAAAAAATACACTTGCATAAATTACAATCTGTACATGTATCATGTGACTGCCGTTGTTCATCCGTGAAAACTATAGGTTTATTGGTCTTCAATAATTTTTCAACTTTTAACGCTAACTCGGTCACTGTTTCGATAAAATGTTTCGCCACGTCCGTCTTACTCTCGCTAGGAGTGGTATAATTAGTGAGACCAGGTCTCCTTATGCGTCACCAGTCATATTGGTCAATAAAGGAAATGGAAAGAAGAGGTTATGTGTTGACTTCAGGAGACCGAATAGTCAGACGATATCACGGCCATATCCAATGCCAGATGTAGATTCACAATTGCGTTCATTGTCGGCTGGTAAGATGTTCTGTACTTTAGATTTAGAAAGACAAGACTTAATTTATCACTCCTGGTGCAGTATACAAGTTCGAACGTATGCCTTTTGGCTTAAGAAATGCTTCAGCAGAGTTTTGTCGTTTTTTGGAATGATAAAATCGCTGTTATCATACGAAATGTTTGGTTATTTTTTTTGGAGGTAATGATAAGATCAATCACGTGGTTAATGATAATTTTTATTATTACAAAAATTGTAAATTTAATTTTAATGAATGTAGAATTAAATTATATAATTTTATCTCATTGATAACCTGATATGTTTACAGAAAAACCTAATCGTTTCATTTTACCTCGAACGACGCTGCTTAAAATATTGCAATATCTTTGTTTTTTTTTTTTTTTTTTTTTTGCAAACAAAAACACTTCATTTTTGCATTTTGAATTTTTCATTATGTTGAATGTTACTTTGAAAAAAGAAACAAACAATACTTATCAGAGTGTACTTATGCCATGAGCGTTCTTTAGATGTTTGTTAAAGCTGGACGTGTATGAAAATGTCGATGGACAAACAGTGCATGGAAAACGAAGACCGGTATGCTTATTTTTTTTGGTGGACGAGCAGATTGTCTTTACGGTTAAAAACCGACGGACACTGAACGCATTTAAACATATTTAAAATGTTTAATGTAAAAACAAACGGGGAGAAACATAAACGTTTAAAATAAAACACAAGATAAACACTGAGAAAAAATAAACAGAATGTAAATTAAAGCGTAAAGACTGAGAAAACACGGAGCGCGGAGTGTACGTAAAAGTATGGGTGTCTGCCTGTCTAGAACAGACTGACTCTGTCTCGGCAGACGACAGAGTTACTGACCACCGATAATAGAAAATTTGGTGTTGGTAACATTTTAAGCCAGGACTTGTTAAAATATTAATTAGGTATTTACTATGATAAATGTTTACAATAATATAGATGTGCGATTATTTTAGAAACCATATTTTTCTTCTTGGGAAGTTAATATATTTTGTCCACCATTTTTTTTAAGGTTTTGTTTTATTTTTTTTTTTTCTAATAGTAGCAGCGGATACCTACACCATATTTAATATTTGCTTCTCTGTATGAAAATGTTATTTGCCTTTCCTCATCGATGGCCTGTTGCAGTGTTTTGTCACTGTTATTTTTTATTTGTCCGGCTACCCGGTATATGCTTGTATTTGATTGGCATTTTTGGTGTTACAAGTCACCCACAATTTTTTTCTGTAAATTGAAACTTTATCTATAAAATTGGTAACAAATATTTTTAGACTTCCAACTACAAAATTCTTTTGAAGTGTCGTTTAAAGTATAAAAAATATAAAAACCTTTATACTTGACTTCAATCATCAAGATCTGAAGCACTTTTGAGAGCAATGATAAAATCGCTGTTATCATACGAAATGTTTGGTTACTTTTTTGGAGGTAATGATAAGATCAATCACGTGGTTAATGATAATATTATCATTTCAAAAATTGTAAATTTAATTTTAATGAATGTAGATTTAAATTATATAATTTTATCTCATTGATAACCTGATATGTTTGAAGAAAAACCTAATCGTTTCATTTTACCTCGAACGACGCTGCTTAAAAACTTGCAACTTTGTTTTTTTTTTTGCAAACAAAAACACTTCATTTTTGAATTTTGAATTTTTCTTTATGTTGAATGTTACTTAGAAAAAAGAAACAAACAATACTTATCAGAGTGTACTTATCATTTTATACTTATTTTTTATTTAAAATTTTGAGTTATATAATCCAGCGAAGTATGAGGGTATTAATTTGGTCTCAGAATTTTATAATTGTTTATAAATAAACAATTTATTTATTTTTCTGGTGTATTAGCTTTCACGATGTAATAAAAATAATTATTCTAATAGAGCGCAACACTGTACCCGTTCCAATTTTTTCTGCGATAAAATCGTGTGTTCCTATCGAAACTTAGATAAAACTACTTGCCTGACCTTATATTTTAAGACCATGGGTTTTCGTAGTTAAAAGAAACATCCCTATTTAAATTATAATCATTTATCATTTATCCTTCTTTTCCAAATCAGTTATTTGCAACCATTATGTCTAGATATTAAAAAATGTTGATTTTCACCTTACATGCTTAAATTTAATTAAGTATTGTGTTCAAATGCCCTTAATTTGCATAATTGAGTAAATAATCAAATTTTTTGAGTCCTACTTTTTCAACCAATAATTCCTTCATCAAATATGAATAAACAATTACTTTAAATTAGTATGTACCTATATTATATTAATTATTAACACAAAATTGGTTATGACGGGTTAGTTTTCACCGATAACTTATTGGTATCATCTTAGAACGTGTTCGTTTGTCATGTTTGGGTATCTACTATTTTAATATTTTTAAATGTGATTTTAAACTATAAATAATATTAAATTATGAAGTGTAAAAACTTATTATATATCTATCAACCAATGATTGTTTTTTTCAAAATATTCTAAATTTAAGTGTATTGTGTGTTTTTTGTTATTACACTCAAGACTCAACTAACCGTAATGTATTTAAATTAACTGAAAATATGAAGATATATTTATTCATAATGACAAATGTAGTGATATTGTCTTAATGTAACAATTATTATGATATAATAAATTAATTTGAACCTCTGGCATGGCATGGTGTTCTGTAAGTTCAAAAAAAAAAAATTAAATATATTTTTGATTTTTATATTGGCGTGTTAGCTCATGTCATACTTTTGTATGACATGGATGAGAAGATAGTTCAGAAGCCATCTGGTACTGTGGGTACTGTGTTCTTATAGTTGCTTGTTCTTGGATAGTGACCAACTAAAAATTGAAGTGAATACAGCATACCGTTAACTATCCTATACGTCATAATTGAGATATAAGAACAATAATTATGAAACTACAATTTGAAACTAGAGAAATATTATTGCATATTGAGAATTACAAATTGGGTACATCGTTATTATCAACCTTGTTAAATCAATTTAAAACATTGAAAATGTCTTGAGTGTTATAAATAATTTGCATACAATTATAAATAAAGTGAATGTTATCGTACAATTTTGAATTCAGTAATTTATATATTAAATTTATTGGTTTATAATTTAAAAAAAAAATATATTCTTAGCTACAATTTCAATCTTTAGTACAAATAAAAATTCAAACTTATTAATTTTTATTAAATTAAAATTTTGATCTTTAAGATTTTGTAATTCTAATGTAATACAACTGTATACAACCTGACATAACCATTGTGATTAATATGTCATACTTAGTATAATTTATATGATCAAAAAAATTATAGTTTCAGTTACTAATAATTATAAAATAATAATAAAATAGGGATGACTGGGAAGAATATATAAGAAAAAAATCAATTCTTATTCAAAAATATAAACATATTCGAAGGCCTTATCATTACTGTTAAATATTTTTCATGTCTCCCTAAACTTTAATTTACCTCCTTTAACTAAAATAATGACTGTAGTCGGGTACACGAAAAGTGGCGTTTGACCGACGATTATTATTTTTACAAAATACTATAAACAACATTATATACACAATTTTAATTTAATTAAAGTCGACATTAGCCATGAAATATGTCTTCATCATTATCTGTGTCTTCGTTATCACTCGACTCACTATCACCTGGTATTATGACCAATAGGTTCTAATATGGCATCCCTGTGCATTTCTCTTTCGTAGTCTTGTGGTTGAATAGTTTCTGCATGTCGTACACATTTCTCCTAGTCTTGCATAGTCACTGAATCTAACGCATCGTGAGTCAACTTCATTCTTTACTTGAGTCCAAATCAACTCAATAAGGTTATACTGGCAGGGAGAAAGTCGTATCACCTCATGATCTCTTTCTAATGTTAACTCATCAATGAGATAAGATTTTTCACATGGCATTATATTTTTCACCTTCATTTTGAGTTAAGACGTTACAATGTGGTGGGTACGGCTTTTCGTGCGCGGATGGGTGTCTGTTTTTCACGTCAAGGCGCGGTCCTAAGCACTCGAACTAACTCTAAACCGGTTCACGGTGTCGGCGGATCGACCGTTTCAGATGCGCTTATCGCGTGTCGGTGTCGTCCATCGTCGATTGGCGGTTGAAAAGAGAAGTAATTGCGCGGATTTCCGTGCAAAGACATTTTAACTCACACGGCTATTACACGGGACCGCGTCAACTCTTAGGATAATTTTCAGCCTAGGTCGAATGATACGATGCATTATTCATTACTATAATAGAGGGCTTTTCAAGATGATTGAGTAATTGATGAAACCACTCTTTGTACATCTCAGCATTCATTTGGTTTTGGTAGTCTGAAGTATTACCCGTGTTACAATGAAAAACTAATTTAGAATCCTTAATGAAACCGTAGCGGGCAATTTTAGATTGATCATTCATATCTTTATCATTAAAAGACATTTTCTATAATTAGAAAATAGTAGCACAGTAAATAAACTACTGAAATGCACAGGAAATACAACAATAAACACACGAATGTGTGACTTCACTCTCCACTCTCGTCAGTTGTGGTTATTAGCAAAGTAAATTCGATTATTATGATACACATATTACCTTTTGTTATATATATATATATATTAATTAACATGATACTATTATGCATGAATAATGTTTTGTTTTTTATTTTTTCCTATTGTTACTAATACACATTGGTTTGCATATGTTAAATTACTTACATCTACAAAGTATAATTAAAAAACGATTTATTATTTACTAATTATTTTCTATTTTCTATTTATGTATTAAACTCCTATCATGAGGTGATACGACTTTCTCCTTGCCAGTTCGTCTAGGTCTTGTACCACCACCTTTTGATACTGTATCAGCTCTTTAACCAGCTCCTTGCCACCCACAGCCGCCCCCAGAGCTTCGGCTAAGGGCGCCATTCCTTCTTGGCCAGGGTTAACTCGCACCAAGAGGTCATCGCTTTTGGTTTTTGTGAGCGCCGTTATTTTGTCGGCGACTACTTTGATCTCATCGCTGTTTCTTACTTTTTTGAGTATGTTCGTGTAATCTCCGTCCTTTACCCGCACCAATAATGCTGGAGGTTTTCGCCTCGTTGGCGGGTGTTTCTGATTGATCTGTTTTTTCCCCGTGGCATGATTTTTTCCTCTTTCTTCGATCACTTCTGACCGGGCTTCCGGGTCCCAATTCTTGTCCAGGTGTTCTGCCTGTTTTCTCGTAGTCGGTCTCCTCCTGACCACGTCTGTCCAGGTTCCACAGTCCTCCATACTGTGCTGTGGCAGGCACTGTTGTTGCTGTAGTCGTATGCTTTCGACTTGGCAGGCCATTTTGTCAATGGTCTCCCCTTGCATTTTGATCATGTTGATAATTGTATTGGTGGCGACCGAGGACTCTGCCGGCGACTTGGCACTTTTGTCCGCGGCTATGTCAATATCCATTTGCACATTGTTTGGTTTTGTGGTTCGGGGCTTAATTCTGGTGTTCCTTATTCTAACAAACTGGGATAGCACCAGCCTTGTGCTTTTAAGTTTGCTCTTTAATTCCTTGTGCACATTTCGATTAGCCTCTGCAAATGCTAACATTGACTTGATGCACCTCTGCATCATGGATAATAGCTCCTCTTCGTCCAGGGACGAAATGTTGACTGACCTAGTCGTGGGTTCCGTCACTCCGGCTAGCTTGATACGTGACTTGGGTGTAGACGCGCTGTCGGCGTCACCCTGGTGTTGCGTACCTAACGTAGACACGTCTGTCTCAGCGCTAGTATTTGGTAGAGTGGCAGGGGCCTGGCTGGCCACCCCCGCACTCTCACGGTCGCTTGATAACGACCGCAGTGAGCCCGCTACGTTGGACCCGGCTGTTACCCCGGATCCACTCACTGCTGCCGGCACCTGAGGGTCCGAATCCCCTGGTGCAGTAACAAAATTTCCGTCGTCGACTTCCATAATGAGTTTTTGAAAGGGGGCCTCTCCCTTGCGTTTTAGCCCTTCCGCCAGGGGGATTTTAAGTCAGTGTTACCTTCACCTATGTCTGTTTGCAGGCGCTTGCAGGTGGACCAAGCCTGACCCACCAGTTAAGGTGAGTCTCTGAAATAAGTCTGACTTAGACCGGGATCGCTTAGTAAGACTCAATTAAGAGCCCGCAAGCCCCCCCCCCTCCAGGACAAGGCGGATCCCATGGGGAGGAACCTTTTTTTTTTTTTTTTTTTTTTTTTTTTTTTTTTTTTTTTTTTTTTAATAATATCGAAGACCAGGAGGGAACTACGTTAGTATTACTTCCTCCTGGCCTCCATCGTTTATTGATGAAAACAATACAAATTAGCATTGGTCACGTTCAGGGGACAATTCCCCCTGTTCATGACCTTACAACAATTTTTACAATTTTATGACCCGCATAGTCTGGGACTATGCTCCTATATTGGCCGCGCTGGCCTACAATAAATAGCTTAACTACTTAATTTTTCTTTTCCGTCTGCCGTCAGCCACTCCTTACTGGCTATTCTTCGTGACCCGGTGTCCTGGACCAGTCAGTCTGGATTCCCGTACTAAGCCGCGTCTCATGCTCCTGCTCTCTGTTGAGTTTTCCTCTCCTCCTCTTCTCTCTTCATCATGATCTTGGTAAAGAGCTGGTTTATTCTCTCCCATGATGTCCTTGACTCCAGCATGAATCCAATAACGTTTTCCGCCGTTAGTTCCGTCACCTCCAGGTATACACACGCTTCACGTCTCCAGCGATGCCAGGCGTCGCACTTGAAAACCGCGTGTTCTGGGCTGTCCGGGGCTTCTCCACATTGCGCGCACGCGTCAGACTCAAGGTTGCAGTACTTGTTCAAGTACTTCCCAAAACACCCATGACCCGTCAGTACCTGACTGAGGTGGTAGGAGACCTCTCCGTGGTTTCTCCGATACCAAGCGGCAACATCCCTGATGAGGCGATGTGTCCATCTTCCGTTTTTTGCGGTATCCCACTGTCCCTGCCAACTGGTCATTAGTTGTTCCCTGGCAGCTCTTTTGTCCATCCCCTCACGGATTCTCCTTCTTTCTACTGCTAGTAGATCGAGGGGGGGCATACTCGACACTACGGCTGCCGCTTCGTGCGAGGTGGTGCGATAGCAGCAAGCAACTCTTAGCATTGCCCTTCTGTATGCGACCCTCATTGTCTGCATCGCTTCGGCAGTAATCGACTGCGACCATAACGGTGCTCCATACAACAGCCTCGACGTGACCACGGTAGCTAATATTCGTCTGGTTTTTTGTTTTGCACCTCTGAGGTTGGGCAAGATCCGGGTTAGTTGCTTCACTGCTTCCATTGCACGTTCCGCCGCTGCCTTTGCGGGGAGGAACCTAACCTAACCTATCTTAACCTAACCTAACCTAACCTCGGTGGCACCTCCGACTGTCTGTCAGACGTGCGCCTGTTCATCCCGTTCGTCAGATTCCTTCCGTGTGATGATGAGATCTATCATTATCACGAGTTCAGTGCGATTGGCCGTGCCTTCGTGACTTGTGCCAGAAGTTGTGTCCTGGCGGTCTGGTCTGCTGGGAGGCTCTCCGACAGTGGGCCTGTCAGAATGTCCTCGACATCTTCAGTTGTCGGAGTCCTCCTCAGCAACTCCGTGATAACCTTTTTTTTTTTTTATTTTTTTTTTTTTACATAGGTATCAGAACATAGTGTGGTACTAACCTTCCGGTTATTTCACCCCTATGTCCCATTATTTATAAAGAAAATTACACATATTTTAGGACTGCGCATAGGGACAATACCCCTATTCGCGGTCGAACATTTGAATTAACAGTGTTTGAAGTGCTCTATCCCCTCTAATTTCGCTTTCAGCGCACAATTTATGAGTTTAACTATGTTCATATGGTGGAATCGAGTTGCAAGGCTTGCCTTCTTCTTTCTTCATATTCTTTCTTTTTCATAATCCCTCTGGCCATGTCTGCAACAATGTCCCAGTTTTTTTTATGTCCCAGTTTCATTAAAATAGACATTAAGTATGTATATGAACTCACGATACTAACACTAAATGTATGAAAATACTTTAGATCGCTATAATTATTATGTATAGAAAGTTGGTATATGTAAGACCTCATCAGTAGCTATTATTTTAATGCTTTACATATATCTTGAAATATTTGAAAAATATACTATTTTTTCCTATATTTTATATATAATTAATAAATTCAATAATACAATACATTGTATTTTCATATAATATCATTTATTAAAATAATATTAAGTATAGTATTAATAATATTATATTACGCGAAATACTTAAAATTACTCTACTTTATAAATTGTCTAAACGTAGTTCGAGACGACCCGACACGGCTCCCTTCAACATAGCGTGTCACATACAGTAGGTTGAGATAGTCGAACGCTCACTTTTCACGTCCCTCACGTGTTAAGTCTCTAACGATTACATTAATTCATAATGTCCATATAAATATGGGAAATGCATCCATGCGAGATCCATCATTTAAAAACGTCATATCGACAAGGGAGTAAGTGGTAAAATGATTAAAAAATCCTTTGACTATAACACACAAATAAAATTATAAGAAACACTTAAGTTTATTTTAATTGTCATCTTTCATTGCGAGATCCAGAGTGTGAAAAAGTTATTTTATTACGTTGAGAGATCTAAAGAATAAAATCTATAACTTATGAAAACCATATGTGTTTCAATATTTTATAGCATAGTGCTTATTAGATCCATGTGCTGTTGCCAAATCATCGCAATCATAAATTAATCAATTACACCACTGCATTAAGATAGAACATGGGAACTACAGTTAACTGTACTCGCTACTCAGACACAGACCATAAAAATATATATTAGATCCAAGAAAATATAAAACTTAGAACTAATAGTAGTTCTATATCACTGATTAATACGTACACGTCTTCTTAAGAGAGCCATTTGTAGGCCCTACCCCCCCCCCCCCCCCCCGAATTCATGTCTGTGCACGTCTATGTTATCATGCCCATGGCCTGTGGCCTGTGTACCATGATTTTTGTTATGAGAACATTTATAAATAAAAAAAATTGGAGGACCTTCCTTTCCACTAAACCTCTGACACAAACCGATAGGGGGGCCTACATAACTATTTAGGTTTTTAGTGCACCTGGTACATCATTAATATTGTGTTCGTTTCCATCAACCCAAATGTGTATAAAAAGTTAAATACCACCCATTTAGTATTTATGGTACCTATAATGAACATTGTAATTTTTATTAACACTTTAAATAGCTTACCTAGTTATGTCAATGCTATTAAATAAATTTTAAATTTAAAAGTAAATTAGTCACAATAATTTATACAATGTTTACGGTCCTAAATACGAACATTACGAGATCTGTTTCAATATTATTATAATTATCATTTTAAGTGTGTCACACACACAAGATTCGTTAAGAGATCCGTTTAAATATATCATATTAAAAATATAAAGTCATACACACATGGTAGTTTAAGTACTATGATAGATCTCCAAATTAAATACCACCTACTTAGTATTCATGCACATTGAAATTTTTATAAACGCTTTAAATAGCTTACCTAGTTATGTCAATGCTATTAAATCAATTTTAAATTAAGAAGTAAATTAGTCATAATAATTTATACAATGTTTACGCTCCTGTCATTCGCTCTAGACAACATACTTTTGGCTTTTGAACTTACTGCACTGATCCTGAATTAGACCAAGGTATCTTAACAAGTTGATCATTTTGGGTTTGAATTTGTAAAAATGCTCGTATCTTGCTTAAAACCCAGCAATAAGAGATAGGTATAACGGTATCAATGTTAAGTTTAATAATATGTAAATTCACTCTTATATTAAAATAACAACACAAAATTGGAATGATAATATCTTTATTTATTACATTGGTATTTAAAACACCTATTTTAAATTTATGAACAAATTATAGAATTGTTTATTGTTATTATTAAAATGACTTAACTTGCAACAAATTAAATGTATAGGTAATAATAAATTGTAACGTAAAAATATATGACCAAAATAAACATTTCTTTTCAATTAGAACATAAAGTTTTATTTGAAAATAAAAATAAGATAAAAATAAAATTAAGCAACAAGACATAATATGTTATTTTGTTATTACAATAAAGTAATACTAATATAATATGACAATGGAATTTTAACATAATAATAATAAAGAAATATTACTCTATGATTACTACTTCATTTTATTTTTATAGCTATTGGCAGCATTGTGCACAAAATCTTTTTTTATATTTTTCACCCTTATATTTATTAGATAAACCACTTTCAACTTTTGATTTTCAAATAGCAAGGCTGGGCATTAACGCGTTTATAAGTTAAAGTTAAATTAATTTAACTTTTTAACTTAATAAGTTATTTTTTTATGTTTATTAACTTAATTAATAACTTTAGGAGCTTTTGAATTAACTTTTAATTAACTTGAGTTAATTTTACATTTAAACAAGTTAAGTTAATTTAATTTAATTTTGTGAACTATTGTAGGAATACAAATTTCTGGTAGGTACACATTTTATAAGGTTATAACTTATAAGTATGCTAACAAAATGTGTACTGTTAGCTTTTGCACACATAACATAGTAAAAGTTCTTTGGTCTAATAACATGAACAATTTTAGGTACCGATTATTTTAATTTTACCTGTAAGAAAACAAGAAACTTTTTTAAACTTAACTTGAGTTAAAAAGTTAATATTAAATTTTGGTTAACTCTTAACATAATTCAATTGATAGAACATTTTGAATTAACTTTTAACTATTAACTTGATTTAGATTTTAATTTAACTTAACTTAACTGACTTAAAAAAAAATCATTAACTTGCCCAGCCTTGTCAAATAGTAACCTATACTTAAAATTTCATAAATTAATAAAGCTATTTTTTTGATTAATTATTACGTTAAAATTTCGAATTTAGCGCTAGTAGTTTATGAGTTATAGGTATTTAAATTTTAGATTGGCGAGTGGAGTGGTACGGGTAAAAATAAATTATTTATACTACTTATAATTCATATTTATATTCATACACACATAAAATAAATATGATTCATTTTATTAAATCAATATAATACACATTATAAACATAAATATATTTTTTTAAAGCCTCTTATTACGACGAAACTATTAATATTATACAACTTGTTAAATGTATACCATTCGTTTCAATCGATTAAAAAATTATTATAGTGTCGGTTTAAAATATAAATAATAATGTATTTGTAAATGTTTTTATTAAAAATAATTATAATAGTAATAACTTTTAATAGAGAAAATCCATAATCGATGTCACTCGAAATCTATTATGAAGCTCCTGTTATGTATGCCTTTAAATATCAGGCTTACTGCTTGGATGGCGCCTATATTGAACTTTTCGGTGTTGACCGTCGAAATGACCACCGTGTCTTGGGTAGAGGAAGACGTTAATCGTCCTCCGGTCGCCTCATTGAACAGCACACATGCCACAGCCGTCACGAATTTTGTATCCATCGTCTTCATCAATCGTACAGGGTATGCATCCTCCTTTCACAATTCCCCGATTGAAAGGTTGACAATATTAACTTGACTTTTTAATGTGTTTAAGAATGCCATAAACTGATAATTGTACTTTCAACTAGATGGTAGCTAACCACCAGACTCGTAGAAGTTATGCCGGTGCATAACTGTTATTTTCTTTGAGTAAATGGTCGATTTTATCCAGTTTATTCGAATAGTAACTTTTAATCCATTAAGGGCTGATGTTAGAAAATTGTTAACTTTGTATAAAACTCTTATAATTTTAACCCTTATAATGTAAAACACTTATTCTAATAATTGAAAAAAAACTCGTTTTTAGATATCACGCTTGTTTTTATTTTACACAAAATTCTAAAACAGTATTATTCAAACTGTTTGCGTTTTGCGCTCTGCAAACGTGCACTTTTTAATTTGTAAGAAAATTGTAACAGTAACAATTTCCGTCAACCAAGCAGCAATGATCCGTGAATGGAGAGTATATCGATTGACTTAATAAGTCAGTGTAAAAGGTATATGACGGGCTAGAATGATGTTAGCAGACTGGTTGTATCATGTAAAGGGGGCTCTATTTATAGTATTGACCCTTGGTACTTGTTGACAGATTTGTTATGTTATTGTTGTTTATTATCAAGGTACATGGTAAAATATGCGTGTTTTTATTAACGCATTTTTGTAATATGGCTTATGGTATATATATGTATAGGTATAAAATAGATAGTAATTTTATATAATATTGAAGTTCATGGGTACAGATATGTTGTTATAAAAGTCGTAATATTAGTGTATTAGATATAGTAATGACATTTGATTAAAAGTAAGTATAAATGTTACTACTGTTAATGAGTATAATTTTGATTATTATAATGGGGTACAAAGATGTGTTATGGTAAGTTATATATTTTGATATTATGAATATTTTTTGATACCTATTGTATTAAGTACAGCGTTTATATATTAATCATAGGTGTTTTATGATTAACATCAGGGCCGGATTTAACCCTTTGAGCCCGGCTATTGGAAAAAATGAAAAAAGTTAAAATTTTTTTTGACAAAATTTTTTATTGTGGTGCAACTAAAGTCTATGATTTTTTTCAAAATTTTTTTTTAGGCCCTTCACTTACTTTTTTGTCCGGGACTTCAAAGTCCCGTCAGGTTGATATGCATTACAATGAAAATTAATAGCAAATCATTATTTGCATTAAAAATACGAGAAATCTACTTCTGATAATATAATTTTATTTAAATCGTAAACATAAAAATGAACGGACTTCTTGCCAATTTTTACTTTGTTATTTTACGTAAAAAAAAAAATAATACATAGTAGTAAAATTATAAAAATTTTTGTAAATAATTAAAAAAATTATACAATGTCAACTTGATGGTATTCTACAAAACAATTTTTCCTTTCATTGCAACACAGAAATACTCGGCAGTGGTTACACGAAGAAAGTGGCCGGGACTCTACTCCTCGAACGCTGCAAAGTTCACATCTACCTCTCTTTGTACCAAAACTTGGCCAATGAATACCCCTGTGATAAAATAAAAAATATAAATAATAATAAAAAATAATGATGAAATAGTTTTATTATACCTGTTGCCTAATCTGACGTCTTTGGAGTTGGATAAAGTTTTCTTTCTTCGATTTGATGGCGTTTGTGGAGCTGATCTTTTCAGGCTTATAGATTTTCTTGATGGAGTATTTCGAGCTGTCATCAGACCAAGGGCAACTGATCGACGGAAATCAAATACATCCGTTTTTTCAAACATTTGGCAATAAATGACATATGCGTTTACAAACGTTATGTCTAACAGTCCCCAAAAAATCCTAAGCCACCACTTTTTGGATTTACGGTCAACGTTATATAATGCCCTCAATCTGTCTGCGTGATCAACTCCACCCATATATTTGTTGTAGTCTTTGATTGGATTTGGGCACGATATGCTCAATCTAGAGCCATCTTTCATAGTCCTATCAACAGATACCGTGATAGTTTGACCCAATATGTACCACTTTGTTATCTTTCCATTTGAATATTCCAATACCTGAAGACTCAAAAAATATTTGGTTCAAACTATTTATCATAGGACGTAATTTGAACAATTTATCTTTATTGTTCTGAGGAATATTTTCATTATTATTGACGTGAATATTAGATAGTATTTCTACAAATCGATCTCTTGTCATAACTTCAGAAATAGCTGGCACATTTAAATCTTTGGCCCCCTTCCAATAATGTTTATATGAAGGTAGTTTATGATACCCCATACAAAAATTAATTCCAAAAAAAGAGAGTAGTTCATTTTCTCGTAGTTTGAGATTTTTATTTTTTTGAGTTGCGTACAGATTACTTTGGTCCAAAATATTTTCTATGATAGGATTAATAAGTTTTAAAAATATATCCGTTGCCGTTTTACAGTTACCAAACATCACTTGGTTGTAACCTAAACTTTTTTCATAATCTGGTAAAGCTGCTGTAATTTCATTTTTTTTACGCCATTGCCTATTAACTTCAACAGGATCTGGAGTATTATTAACAGCAAATTCTATAGTCGTATTATTATCGATATGTTCTGGTGTGCGTGTATTATCAAGTATAACATGGTCAGAAATAGATTTATTGGACAAATTAGTTGAATTTGATACTCGTGGTCTCAAAGTTCTAGAACAGTTTGGTGTATTAGTGGTTTTTAGACTTACGTCCTCGGTTTGATGGGAAAAGTCAAATTCCGGAAAATCAAAAATAATAACATCCGAATTATCAATTATTAATGGTTCTTTGTCATCTTTACCGGTTTCACATTCACTTTGCAAAAAAAAATTACCAAATTCAATTACCTCTTGTTGGGCTTGCTCGTCGGTATCACCATCATCTACATCGTATTCGTCCTCAGATTCTGGATCATCCGGAACATCCATTAATAGCCAATCTTCGATATCTTGATCTTTTTTACTTGCACTCATTTTGAAAAAAAATAATTCGAACAAATATTTTTACGATAAAAATTGACGACGAAATATACGAGACGTGCGTACGGAAGACTAAATTATATTATATTATATTGCGAACACACGATCGGGTGTTTTACGACTGACTAATACTGACGGGATATATGAGTCCCGCGACAAAAATGTTGATTAATTTCGTAAATATTGATAATATGACGACCAATCATATTTTATTTCATTATTGAGAAGTATTGAAAAATAAACAAACGATTAGCGTCGTCTGCAAGCAGATTATATACGCAGAATATAACTAGAAAAATACAATTGCTGGCAGATAAGAGTACGGTTGGGTTTCCCCTGTTACAGTGTAAAATAAATAGTCTATGAATAAGTATATTTCACTTTTTTTTTTTTCAACGTATATTAGACGGGACTCAGATGTCCCGCCAGGCCAGAACATACCGATATCTAAAAGCATATATTTTCTATTACCGATTAAAGTGTCCGGGACTCAAACGTCCCGCTAGTACCAAAAGGGTTAATGTTGTGGGGGCCCCAGGGCCCATACAAGATTGAAATATAAGATTTTTTAGTTGATCTACATGCTTTAAAACTTTAAAATTATATTACCGATGAGTTATTCTCTCATCATGCTATTAATTTCTTATCACGTCAATTTTGCTTATTGAACATAATTAATACAGATTTATATAATGTTAATACAATTAATAAGTAAGTACAAGTAACCTTTAAAGTCATCTCTTTTTATTTTTTTAAATTAGTACATCAAAACCATTAAATAAGTTGTTATTAAAATATATTTGATGCTAATGTAAACTAAAATAAATCCTTCAAATTATTTTCAATAAAAAATTTGATACATTAAATAATATTTAGTACATTAGTTCAAGGTACAACGTTATTTTATAATATACAAATATAAAAATAAAATACTAAAGAAATATAATGTACAAGTTATTTATAATAAACATACTTTTCTTGACTTTTTAATAGAAAATTGTTTGATGGTATCTTCTAAGTCCAAGGACCTAAGTACATCACTTTCGATACTTAAAATGGTTAAGTTGGATAGACGATCTTGTGTCATTGTAGTTCTTAATCTATTTTTTATTAGTTTCATTTTTGAAAACGAGCGTTCTCCACTACTGTTTGCCACCATTAACACCAAGTACATACGCAGAGCAATGTCTACATTTGGAAAGGTAACTTTTAAATTGTCTTCGTATAGTATCCTGAACAAAAATAATTCCCACGATTCTTCTTTTCTACAATCTTTTTGACGTAAATTAACCAAACCATTAAACTGCAGTAATTCGTTCCCTAAAGTTGATTCCAAATCTTCAGAATATATATTGACCAGATTTGTGGCAGATAATAATAATTCTGAAGTTTCTATAATTCCTAATTTGCTGAAAAATCCAAATCGTTTACATATTATATCATAGGCTTTTATTCTATCAGTCAGAGATGTATACAACTGATCGATAACAGGGAGAAAGTTATCAGATCGAAATTTTTCTGTTTGGGATAATTGAGTAGTTTCCTGATTTCTACTTTCCAATGGAGTGAGTCTTACATTTTGTGAGCGAATTCGAATTTCTGGGTAGTCGGTTTTTCCTGACATTTTTTTGGCCGCTTCTTTATATTCATCAAATGAATTTCGTTTATCTTGAACAAATAGTTTCAAAGAAGTAAGGGCTGTTACCGCAGATTGAAGAACCATCTTAGGATTTTGTAACAAGTGATTTGTGGCGTTGAAGCGGTCTAAAATGTCATTCCAAAATAACAAATAAAACGCAATTTCAAAACTAGTGATTTTTTTCAGAAGTCCATTCGCTTCATTTTTAACAACTTCTTTTTGCTCTGGATCTTTTGAAATATAGTCCAAAGTCTCTTTAAATACATTATAACCTAATACTAATGCTTTGGTGGCATCTGCTCTACATGACCAACGAGTATCATTTAAATTTTTAGGAACATGAAATTGTGTATTTGAATCTTTCAATGATAACTTCTTAGTTAAAATTTGATATCTGGCTGGAGATGCCGTAAAAAATACGTATATATTTTGAACGAAATCAAAGAATTTTATAGCAGAAGGACAAGAATTAGCTGCAGTTTTTCCAACTAAATTCAAAGAATGCCCACAGGTAATCATTTTGTGGGGGCCTCTTATTAATAGAATCTTGCCCCCCCTAAATCCGGCCCTGATTAACATAGTTGAAATGATGATATTCGTAATATTATGAATATCATTAGTGCAAATGGTTATGTAGATAACCATATTAACTTTTTCTATTGTTTATTTAAATACATAATAGCTAATAAATTTACCTACATATTTCATTTTTGATAGATACAATGCAACACATATGTTGGAAGACATTCAAATAAATCTATCAGGAAAATTTGATAATTTTTGTAGAATGTCATCAGGTGACTTTGAATATTTATTAAATAAGATTGGGCCTTTTGTTTCAAAAATGGACATCGACATGCGCAAATGTATACCAGTACAAGAGAGATTAGCAGTGACACTAAGATACCTAGCTACTGGTGACAGTTTTATCAGCTTGTCTTACTTGTTTAAATTCTCTCCACAAACTATTTCAAATTGTGTTCAAGAAGTATGTGCAGCATTAATAGAAGAGTTGAAAGATGAGATAAAAGTAAAAAACAAATTTGTTAACGTAATATAATAATGTGTATATAATTAATTAGTATAGGTAGGTAATATATAAATTTTGTAGGTCAAAATTAAAACTTAATATACGTTAACCTATGATTTTTTAAATAATCCATCAAAACTGAGTTCATTTTGAGGTACTGAAGTTTTCATTCTTTTATTTTGAGCAACATTAATATTTTTGATGACTGAGAATTTGAAATATCTGATGATATCTGGGAATTGAGCAAAGATTCAACATGATTTTGTGGTCACGGTACTATATATTCAGGTGATGGCTGAGGGCAAGGTGAAGGTGCCAGATTACGTTGTGGTGTCTGGTACTGTGGTGATAGATCAGTATATTCAGGTGATGGCTGAGGGCAAGATGAAGGTGCCAGATTACGTTGTGGTGTCTGATACTGTGGTGATAGATCAGTATATTCAGGTGATGGCTGAGGGCAAGATGAAGGTGCCAGATTACGTTGTGGTGTCTGGTAATGTTGTGTTAGATTTGTAAAATGTGGTGTTGGTTGAGAGTGAAATGAAGGAGCCAAATAAGCTTGTGGTGTCTGATTATATTGTGATTGTTGGGGACGATACTGATATCTCCATACTCTGGAGTTTTTGAAAAGGGTAACAGAAAACGGGTATACAATTATCGGCTGTCAAGAGCACGTCGGGTAGTTGAGAATGTATTTGGAATTTTGTCCTCAGTGTTTAGAGTTTTCAGAAAACCGATTTTACTGAGTGAACAGAAGGTTTCTCAAATAACTATGACGTGTGAACTTCTGCATAACTACTTAAGAAGAAGTAAAACTTCAAGTGGAATTTATTCTCCACCTGGAGTATTTGACAATGAAAGTGAACTTCAGCCAGGATCCTGGAGAGAAGATCATCGCAGTATGACCTCATTTATGCCAGTGCAAAGGGTGCCAAGAAGATCAGGACTAGAACCATTAAGAATTAGAGATTTATTTGCAGATTATTTTGTCTCTAACGGTGCAGTAGCTTGGCAGAACGACAAGTGATTCAATTTAATACTACCTTCAAATTTGTTACTTTTCATAATTATATCACTAACTAACTATTAGTATTTTATTAGTATACAATTTCATAATAAAATGTCATAAACAAAACTATTATTAAACTAATATTTTCAAAATATACAAATCATACAAAAATAAATAAATCTGAGTTTATGCCTATCTAAGTTTAAGTGTTTTATAATTTTTATAATGTAATAGACTAAAATATAAACTTTGCTGAAATATGTTAAATACCTATTAAAAATATTACTACATAAAAAAATAGTGTTAAAAGTAAGCCATAATACAAATATAACTTTTTCATTTCTATTCATGAATACTATATGTGTTAGTTACAAATTTGTATTATCTATAAATGGTACAGATGTACAGTCTAGAGTCACAACTGGCGAAGGGACTGGTGGTGCTCAAAACCGACAAAGGGCATCAGTTAAAATAAATTGGGGCCCAGAAGTTTATAGAATTATAGTGTGCACCTTTGATAGTAGGCAGTAAACAACAAAAATCAAGACATGCAAAAAAAAAAAAAAAATAATTGGAAATTTTTATTGGCTATTCATACTTATAGGGCTACAGACATCAGACATTAAATTGTTTAATATAATAAAACACTTGATTTTTGAAAAAAAGATGATCAATTTGTTTATTACTTGCTGTTTTTAATTGTAAATATAGTGTTAAGATCACAAGGTAACAAAAACAAGTTCAGTTATTAAGGGTGGTTTCTATAGGCAATTTAGAAACAATAGGGTAAAAAAGTTCTGTCTAGGTATGATTATATTATACAAAATATGCAGGGCCCCATAACATTTTTCGCACCAGTTAGTAGTAAACCTAGTTGTGGTACTCAGCACTGTGTACAGTTGTTAAAAATATTAGGTTTTTTAACATAAAAGTTTGATGTATTTGTTAATATCACAAAAGAATACAACTTTATATTATAATTAAGGTAGAGGTTGAACTGTAACTAAAAAAGGCTTAAAAATGATTAGGTAGGTACTAGCATAACAGAACAATAGTAAAATACTAAACTTTTAATACAATAATAATTATATTATTCAGACAGATATTGTACTGAGTACTTAGAAAATTATTTATTTATATAAAATAAATAATATAAACTCATTTATCTACTAGAATAATATTTTAAGATATAATGACAAATATTGATGATGACCAGGATAAGAGCAATCTTGAGCCACACCTAAGTACCTACCAAGATATTTTAGTATTTATGTTACTGCTTTATTTTTATTTTTTAGAAATATTATTCTTCAGACTCAACCATTCTAAATATAATTATTAATATACAATTTGAATGCAAAATGTATCGATTCACTTATTTACAATTTAATTTTTTTTCCAATGCGACGATAGCTTGTGATTCAGTGATTTTACCATATTCTGTTGCTTTCGAAGAAAATTGTCTATATTGTGAGAATCCGGAGCTTTTTAGGGCTCCGTAAATCACCCACGACAAAAGGGGAACACTTTTGCCGTGACCTACGAGCCGCACCGCGTGATGACCCGAGGGCCAAGTCGGTGGAGCTCATAGGCTTTAAACACGCAACGGCAAGTGAATGCCGAAGATTTATTTAAAGGGAAAAATAATATTAACACTTTGAGGACTACGGTTAATATTGAAAAAATTACGTTAGGGACGAATGTCGTGTGTAACACGTGATACCGGATTATGAATTATAGACTGAGCAATATTATCGGAAAAATACGTTGGGGACGAATCACGTGCTAAACGCGTTATGCTGATTATGCTAAATGTGGACGAATGATTTTTCCGCCATTATTCATCGTTATCCGGCGGTTTTTTTTAATTTTTCAAAAAATCACAATTTTGTAAATTGTTATCAGATTTTTTATTTTTTTTTCCCATATAATTATCGAGGTGTTACTTTATACGCACATATAAGTTACATATTACTTTTGTAAAAATGTCATTCACCTATGAGATATCAAAATTATCCTGTTTTAATAAAAAAAAAAAAGTCTAACTTGAACACTCATATGTATTTATACATAGGTAAATATAATTAAAAAAAAAAAAAATGTATCAAGTTTATTTTATTGTTTATTAAAATCCTTTGTTATTTAATATTCATATAAATATAAATATAATTTGTTTATAATTATATACTTGTGATGGGTAATTAAAAAATTATAACATAATTAAAACCTTTCAAAAAATTATAGTGAAATAATAATAAAAAAACCTAAAACATAAAACATAACACTTATAAAATCCTTTTTATAACAAAAACTAAATACGTACTTAACACTATAAAGTAATGTAACACGTACCTTCGTGTCAAATATAAAATATAATTAATTAAAAATAAATTTACAACCAATAGTTTTGTTTGGTATGGTAAATTTCAAAACATTCGTCAACACATAGTGGTTTATTACAGCTACTACAATAATAAGATGTTTCTTTTCTTCCTCGATTTCCTGTAGAACGCTTAGCTTTTTCAGCGCAAACTTTACATACCCTTCTTGGATGTGCTTTTGACAAAGTAGGAGGAATTTTAGAAATAAAATGACGACCTTTTAAACGGTTCTCCGAGTTTGAAACTTCATTAAATCGTGGGTAAGAATCTGATTGATTTGCCAACTGTGATGCCAAATTTATCATGAAGTTTCTGAGTCTCAAATTCTCGTTTTTGACATTTTGCGTTTTTTTGTGAAGAATAAAACTGTTCACTGTACTGACCATAAATAAATGGAAAAACATTTTTTTCCACCATTTCATTGTTTTTCGATTAAAAGGGTAATATGCAATCATCTGGTCACCATGGTCGACACCTGTTTTATATTTGTTATAGTCAATAATCACTTGTGGCTTAAACTTTTCTAAGGGTCCAACTTTACTTCTCACGGTTACCGGAGCTAAATCAGCATTATGAACTGTCGACATAACTAATACATCTCTTGTATCTTTCCATTTCAGGAACATTTGAGGACCACATCTAGCAAAAGTAATTTCACCTTTTAATAATTTTTGTTTAATTAAATCTTTTGGTAAATTTTTCCTATTTGACTTGACTGTACCTACTGCATTAGTTTGTTTATTCCAGAGGTGTTTTAAAACTAAAGGACTCGTATAAAACCTGTCCATATAAATTGTGTGGCCCTTATAATAATAATCACGCAAGAGTCTATCATACAACGCACATATTGAATTATCCTGCTGTTCTTTACCCGAGTATATTTCGAAATTTAATGTATATCCGGTTTCAGGATCAGATAATATATACAGTTTCATACCATATTTCTGAGGTTTGTTTTTCATATAAACTCTGAAACTAATTCTTCCTCTAAATGGACAGATCCCCTCATCTACTGTTAAATTTTGAGCTGGTTTGTAAAATTTAGAACATTGCTTACTCAAAAAATCGGAAAATGGACGTATTTTGAATAGTCTGTCGTGATTTATATTTTCCCTTGGTACATATTTACTGTTGTCAACTAAATGCAACATGGATAATATTGATAAAAAACGGTCTCGTGGCATTACTTTTGGAGCAAAAGAACTTTGTATAACGGTATTTTGAGACCAAAAGTCTTTAAGTTGAGGTTTTGGTATAAGACACATATGCAAAATTACTGCAAAAAAAGAATATATTTCGCACTCTTTTACGGGTAACCATTTATTCCATACAGAATTGAGCTTAAGTTTATTTGCTTTTTTTAATTTTTGAATGGTTGTATAAGCATACCTATTTGTTTCTTTTTTAATCATTTTTATAATATGATCAGGGAAAAATAATTTAAAAAAATCTAATTCATTAGATTGTGCCGATAAAGAAGTTGAAATATTTGGTGTAGACGAAAATACATGAGGTTTTGGTTTAGTATTTTTTACTTTCCATTTATATTCTTCTGTTAAACCCTTATGAATACGATTATTTCTAACACTACTCCTTACTTTAGGTCTATTCAGATTTTTACGTTTGTTAACTGCTACTAAATTAGGACTTGCAGTATTTGGCCTTTCTTCAAAAGAGTCTGCAAACCCCCATAATTCAGCTGCGTTTTCCAAGTTGTGTTCGTTTTCATTTACGGTTAAGTTATTTTCCAACACACTTATATTCAAAT
The DNA here is from genome assembly GCF_037042655.1 of Diuraphis noxia. NCBI lineage: Eukaryota > Metazoa > Arthropoda > Insecta > Hemiptera > Aphididae > Diuraphis > Diuraphis noxia. Next base: position 15,627,257 of record NW_028301712.1, on the reverse strand, counting down.
ATTCATTAGAAATATTATTATCAACGACGGCTAAGTTCTCGGAGTATTCATTATAAATATTATCAAAGTGTTCGACCACAGGTAAAAGATCGGTATAAACTGGTTCATCACTTTCAATACAGTTAACATCATCCAACTCGGAGCCACTATCATCAAAAAACTCGTCTTCGAGAACGCGGATTATATCTGCGTCATCCATAGTTTAAAATATATTATAAACTTGTGCCACGAATATAAAACGTGAAAAATAGTATACAGAATATTTAAGAATACAAAAACAGGACGCGTCTATAATATTTTATTATAATAAAATACAGCAATATAGTAAATAAACTGTAATGTTATCAAAAAGTAGGTACTTCCTCAATCATAATCACAATGTCACGAATATTATTTATTATCACGGCGCGGCGCGGCAATGCGCGGTCGAGAATCGAATAAACTGAAATATTGTAGGTTAATAATTATTCTTTAGAAAAATCCTAAAAATCGATATTATTTTTACTATCGATTAAGAAATGAATGAATATTATAGGAGAAATTCTGTATTTAATATCGATACTGGAAATCGAAAAACGCGTCTAACACGTGTTTCGTCTTTTATCAGTACAAATGACATGACGCGTTTGGCGCGTGATTCGTCTCAAACGTAATTCAATAACTATAAACCATCGTGTATTATAGTTAACTATAATGTCACGCGCTCGGTACGTGATTCGTCCGCAATGTTATTTTTTTAATACAAAACATCGTTTATATTACGCTAAAGTATAACACGCATCTGACGCGTGGTTCGTCCCCAAAGTGTTAAATAATAAGAATTGTATTAGGGTAATCACGTGGATATATTAAATTAGCATTATAAGTTAGAGTTGAGATTTGACATTATCAAAAATAATAATATTACCGTTTATAAGGATATAATAATTTTGGCATAACATGTGGTTAATTATGAATAATAATAATATGACAAGTCTTTTTAAAGAATATAATAAGTGGCGCATGGCAGTTACATAGTAATAATAATTTGGTGCATACTTTCCCGGCCCGCAGGGGGCCACACGCCATATCAATCATGGCGTGCCCTCGCAGGGTTGCCGGGAAAGCGTGCTGGGCTTGTTAAAAGCCGAAAACGGGGGGGACATTAGATTTTGTAGGGACCCGCGTCTTGCGACGCTTTCCTGGCGCACAGGTTATACGGAACATGGATTTCGCATAACCTGTGGCCTACGTGCTGGTAAAGGGGGGACAGGGGAAATAGAAACATATTACGACATTGACGTGACTGCATGGTTGTTGTGGCTGGAGCAATTTTCGGCCGCCGCCCGGGCCCTCGTGGCTGACTTTAGCCCATCATGGTGTTTGACTGCAGGTGTCGAAATATGTTTACGGCAGTTGGCATGTACTCGGATGAGGTCGGTTGTTGTGTGGATCAACCCGGTTGCCGCGTGGTCTGTGGGTTGGTCGTCGAACAGACGAGTGATTCGCAGTTGACCAGGCAGGTGAAAAAGCCGTGAGAAAAAGTATGTGGACCAGGCAGGTAGACAGTCGGTGAAAGAAAAAAAAATGATTTTTTGTGAATACGGAGACCCGGCGACGGCGGTGACTTGTTGCCGGCGGCGGAGCTTTCCGTTGTTGGTGGGGCAGGTCAGTGTCGTCGTTTCGTGGGATCTTACAAGATTTCGGGGTGTACAGTATAATTGCCTGCGGGCCGCACCGGCGGACGCGACGAAAGCGCTGGAGGCGACGGGCGGCGGACAACTGCGGCACGTCGGCGACGAACACTGCATGGTGAAGCCGGGAACGGGGAACATTAATTGCATAACACTGCGGTCATTTCTGCTAGTGATGGGCGATTCTTGAAAGTGAATCGATCTTATGAATCGATTTAAATCGAAAATAAAAGATCGATTCAAAAAAAGATCGGTGGCAAAAGATCGATCTTTTAAAAGATCGATTCTTAAAATAACGATTTTTTAAATCACTAGATGTCTAGATGGCGTGCTTTGAGTTGTTCTAACTCTCCCTTGGTGACACCCGGGTCACAACGATTTATATATAAGAGTATTCCAAACACTTTAATGCCAGCGTGAGAGCTCCCTTCCTTAGTCCCTCTTGATTTCGGAGCGAGTATACACTGGAAAGTGTTGAAGTCCTTAGGGCTACATCTATGCCAACGGAACTCACCACTTCAATGGACAGTGACAGTGTTCAATTGGTGGATAGCTGATCACAGGGGGGGAGGGATCCGCATATA